>NC_138202.1:109673888-110061388 GCF_964194415.1 Vipera berus | reverse complement strand
CTAAGTGCAGCCCAATAATGTTGCTCCTTAGCCCTTCCCTAGCTTAACTGGAAAGACATTAAGATTCAATAAGTGCTGAAGGTGAAATAAGAAATTAAACAGTTTTCTCCCAGACCATCCCCTAGGCCAGATCCCACAACTATATTAAATGTTAAAAAAAATGGAAAAACATAGCACTAAAAATAGCAGTGAGCATTATAAGCAAATTATTTACATATCATTAAAGCAATGGAAGAATGGATATTTTCAACACTTTTAATGCATTTTAATGTTATAAGTGGAAAAGTGCTAATGCAAAATATGTTGAAAACTACTTTAATCACCCTCCCCAAGATGATAAGGTAAAATAAGAGCTGATATTATTACTATTGAAATTGCAAAATCTTGAGAGCATACTTTTCCATTTTGAAAATCTCTCAAACCAAGCTTTTAATATTTAGTCACCGTGCCAAAGACAACAGCGCACATTAAAACTAAATGTAGCAGATAAGGACAATTATAACACAACTGAGGACAGGTAGTTCTCGACATGCAACCGTTCCCTTAGCAATCATTTGAAGTTACAATGGCACTGAAACCAGCCCTTTCTCTTATGACTATCACATCATCCCCACAATCACATAAACAAAATTTGAACCCTCATCAACAAGCATGTATTTAAGAAGGTTGTAGTGTCTCGGGGTCATATGATCGCCATTTGCGATCTTCCTAGGCCAGCTTCTGACAAGCAGAATCAATAGTGGAAGCTAGATTTGCCTAACAGCCTCATGATTCACTTAACAACTACAGTGATTCACTTGGCAAAAAATGGTGGTAAAATTGAGCAGGACTCACTTAGCAAAACCACCTTTCCCTAGCAATGGAAATTCTAGCCCCAGCTGTGCGTCATAAATTGAGCAGTACCTCTAAAAAGGGGTGTCAAACTCACAACATCACGTGACGTGTTGCGATGTATCGTGACTGTTTTTCCATTGCCGGCAATGGGGTGGGCACGGTTTTGGCATGACGCATCCAGCTGCAGGCCAGCAGTTTGACACTCCTGGTCTAAAACAGAGGTGGGGAAAGATGGCCCCTTTATGATTTGTGGACTTCAACTCCCAGAATTCCTGGCTCAGGAATTCTGGGAATTGAAGTCCAGAAGTCATAAAGGGGCCATCTTCCCCCACCCCTGCTCTAAAATAAAGAATGGCAGTGGAAAAGTTAAGGGCATGATAGTTTGGAGAAAATGCTGTGTGCGGCCTCTTTCCCTTGGTGCCCTAAGCGCTTGCTTCTTTGTTTAATGGCTAACGGGGCTGCATATAATCATTTCTGCGAAGGAGTAGGATATCTCTGAGCCTGTAGAGACGCTTCCTGATTATTAAGAGTTTGTTTAGACTTGTCCCATTTTGATTGCTCGTTGTGGTAAATGTGTGGTCGCTGTAAGTACTTTCCATTTCTGTGCTGATTTTACAGTTTAAGCAATGAGGTTGGCTCCATGAGGAATTTGCAGAAGTTAGAATCAGGTCATAGAACAAAGCTCTTCCTTTGTAGCTTTATATACACAAATATTAAGGTGTTAGAAATGCTCAATACTTTGTGGTGGTAACCATTTCAGGAATAGCTTACAGTATATATCCCCCCCCCCTTGCATCTGAAACAAGCATCCTTCTCTCTCCATTTTTCTGCCTCCTGCTGTTTATCCCCAGGGAGAGAATAAGATTGTTTTGATATAAATGACTATGTTGATCTCTTGTGAAGTTCCCTGAAGTAAAAAAAGGAACTTCTGAACAAATGCAGTCTAACTTTTCCACAATACTGTAACAAGATTACATTTAAAAATAAGAGCACTGTAAATAAGATTCCAAAATAATGCCCCAAGACAGAAATCCTGAAATAATTAAGGTAAGCCTAATTTCCATCAGGAAGTCTTTTTCAACTTTTATTTTCTGCAGTATACCACTTTCCAGCATAAAATTTACTGTGCACAGAATGTTTTTGGTGTCCCATTTTCACCCTCTATTGAATTAATGGGGAGAGATAGAAAAATGGTTGACTGTATTTTTTGCATACATCTTCTGATTGTAATAATACAAAATACATAGACCTGCAAATGAAAGTAGAATGATTGTGACAAAAGAAAGAAAAGATAGTACCAATAGTAACAGTTGTGTTGGGTGCAATCCCAAAGCTACTTGAACACCATCGGGACTGACAAAATCTCCATCAGTCAATTGCAAAAGAACTTATCAGTCAATTGGAAGAACTTATATCTCACAACATATCTTTAATACCACAAAAACAACAATATCTGCCTATCCCACATCCTTGGAAGGATTTGATAGGTGGATAAAATGCAACAGCCTCTATCTCAACATCTGGCTGACTGCGCAACCAACCATAATAATTGGAACAGCTTACATCTTAATAATACCTTTAATATTATTAAGCAGCAGCAGCTCGGATCCTTGGGAAGGACTCGATAGATGGACAAAAAGGCCAAATCCAGTCTCAACACCTGCACAATTAATAATAATAATAATAATAATAATAATAATAATAATAATAATAATAATAATAATAATAATAATAATAATAATTTTATTTATATACCACCCTTCTCCCGAAGGACTCAGGGCGGTGAACAGGGCAGACATATAAAAAATACAAAAATACAAAAGTTAAAAAGAATTAAACATATGCCCAACTAAAAACAGTAAATACATATATTAAAAATGACAATAAAAACCCAACCCATCCCCCATCAGGCCAGGCCGGCTTGTTCAAATAAGTGTGTCTTCAGATCACGATGGAAGGAGCGAAGGTCGTGCGCCATCCGGTGCTCAACCGGCAACCGATTCCACAGCTCCGGGGCGCCCACAGAGAAGGACCTCCCCCTGGGGGCCACCAATCGACATTCTCTGATCGGTGGCACCCTGAGGAGGCCCTCTCTGTGGGAGCGCACAGGGCGGAGGGAAGTTGATGCCGGCAGCAGGTGCTCCCTAAGGTACTCCGGACCCATGCCATGTAGGGCCTTAAACACCAACAATATATCTGGCTTTCAGATTTTTTAAAATAAAATTGACCCACCCGCCACACTCCTGTAGAAAGAAGAGGGGAAATCCAAATAACCTGAAGTCAAATCCTCCAAGAACTGTCCTGCTTGATTCAGTCTGCCTGGAACGTTGCTGTTGGCCTTGGCGTTTGTTTCCAGTATCCAACCCTGACCTGTTTTCAAAGCAAAAGGATGTTTAGCACTGCTGCTTTAAAACTAGGATCGTAGAAGATTCTTGGTTTCTGTTATCCTTTCTATCAGATTTCCCCTCCAGAAGTGCTGGGCCTCCATTCCCATAATCACCCACATCCAGTATAGGATGTGCAGCTTGTCATGTGTTTACAGGAAGTTTTCAAATTTGTCCTCCATGCATATGGGCAGGATTGAGTTTAGGCATCTGTTACCTTTGTCAGACAATCCTACAAAGTGGAATAGATTTTCCTCTCATGAGCCTATACATGAAGCCCAATTACAGTCTATTCTACTGATGGAAGAGTGTATTTGTTTTCCCACCCAAAATATTAAATTAGTGTTGGCCTGCTGAGGTCACTACAATCAGAAAGCAGGTGCACCATAGAGGACAAGCCAAGGGAAGTCTGCAGAGGAAGATAAAAGGACAGAAAAGTTTACCCAATGTTTCATATATTATAAAACATGTTTCAGTTCTCCTCAAGAGGCTGCCAGCCTTTCATTGCACAGGGTATAGCAGGATATAAAATAACACATAGTGTAAAATACTGTGAATCTTACTTTTCTTAGTGGACATTGTCACTGGGGGAAGTTCTAAGACATTTGAACATCTTTTTATTGGACACATACCAGCTGCTGCCACTTGGGTTGGGTGCAAACTGAAAACTCCCGTATTGCTTTTAATACTTAGCATTTAGACTTATATACCACTACATAGTGCTTTACAGCACTCCCTGAGCAGTTTACAAATGTCAGCATCTTGCCTTCAAAAGTTTGGGTCTTCATTTTGGGTCCTCAGAAGGATGTAAGACTGAGTCAACCTCGAGCTGGTCAGGATCAAAAACTCCTGCTTATGGGCAGAGTTTGCCTGCAGTACTGCATTCTAACCACTGTAGCACCACAGCTTTTGCCTGGTTTTTGGGCCTTACCAAAGAGGCGGAGAAGTGATGTATCTTGAATGTAGGCAGAGAGTGAGCCCTTTGAGAAGTGGTTTATGGAAGCATACATCTGAACATACTCATGGGAATGGTGGTGATTAGGTCACGAATGCTTCTGCAGTAGTTACCAATTCTGGGCATTTCCAGACGAAGCTTGATGATAGTTTACCACAGATAAAAAAGTAAAGGTAAAGGTTGCCCTGCACATGCGTGCTAGTTGTTTCCGACTCTAGGGGCCGGTGCTCATCTCCGTTTCAAAGCCGAAGAGCCAGCGCTTGTCCGAGGACATCTCCGTGGTCATGTGGCCGGCATGACTAGATGCCAAAGGCGCACGGAACGCTGTTACCTTCCCACCGTAGTGGTCCCTATTTTTCTACTTGCATTTTTACGTGCTTTCGAACTGCTAGGTTGGCAGAAGCTGGGACGAGTAACAGGCGCTCACTCTGTTACGCGGCACTCGGGATTCGACCCGCCAAACTGCCGATCTTCTGATCGACAAGCTCAGTGTCCTAACCCTCTGAGCCACCGCATCCCTTTTTTTTTTTACCACAGATAGTTGTTGAAAAAACTAGATCACATTTCTTTGTGCATATCTGGCAAATTAGGGGAAAGAACCATTGAAAGAACATTAAAACTCTTTCCAGTGCTTTTCAAAGCCCTAGGAATTATCACATGTTTCCATAATATTCTCACTTTATCCTCCAGCTATTTAACTGAGCAGCTTCAATGGGTACACTGTATTGTTGAGTAACACAAAAAGCATAAGCTGGATCTTTACCAGCCCAGCTTTTCCCTGTCTCCCTTGTGGATCATATATTAAAAAGCTTTCTCTAACTTTTGTTTCAAATTGGTGGAATAAGAAGACAATTCTTTTGAGATGGCACATACTTTTCTTTGGCTTGTTTACAGTATTTAAGTGCCAAAGACTGAGCCATCAACAAGAAGCCTGGTTAACCTTTTAAAATATCAGCCACGAGGCCAGGTTTTATTGCCCCCATATATGTTAAGATCTTCCTGGATTTATTTATTTTTTTGAAACCTTCCAGGTAGATACATTCTATAAAGCTAATGTAGGAGAGGGAATATATCCAGCTGCACAGCATGCATTTCTCCATTTTCCAAGCAAACTGGAGGGGAATCAGACAGGTGCTATCTTATCCAACCATCATTATTTGCTCTCTTGTTTTGATTTTCACTTGAGCTAGATGCACCTGCTGCAACCTTCATTTTCATTGGGCTAGAAGCCTTGGGACTTTGAGATTGATATGACATTAACTTTTGCCTGCTGCATAATTATATCAGCAAACAGAACTGATTTTAAGTGTTGGCATAAATCCAGAAACAGCCAACGTGACTCACAGAGGGACAAGTACCGTATTTTCTAACAAACAAGCTGCTCTTCAATCAAGCTGGCCAGCAAGCAAGGGCGTTTGTTGCCAGGCAGCAGGTGTGCATAGCAGGTGCAGCAAAACGTAGCTGGGACATTGCTGGGCTCTTCACCCATTCTTTTTCCTATAATCCCTGCTAAACTAATTGTGTAGCTGCAGTTTTCCTAGAAATTCTGTTGCATTGCCCTGGCGTTAAACTACCTAAGAAGGAAATAAATTTGAGTCTTATTTTCTTCTTAGTTAAAGGAATTCGAAGTCTTCAGAAACATTAGAATACAAAACCTAGATAGTATTCCCTAAGCCAGAGGCTCTCAGAGAGGGCAACCCTTTAAAATAATACATGAATTTGAAGTTCAGGTACTGATCTCCAAGGGTGGGGCAAAAATTACATAGATGTAACTTTCATCATGCTTGCTCAATTTAGGCTTACTTTTATCAGCACTCCCATTAGATTGATCAGCTTTTTCTCTTAATGTTCAAAGAAACACCTGCATTTTAAAAGGCTAGATAAAGCCCAGTGGAAAAAATGCTGAATTTTGGATACATTATAGATAGAAATCGTGGGCTTGTCCAGGCAAAAGAAGAGGGAGTTTGAACACCATTCTTGCTTTGCCTGCATAAACATGACCTTTTTAAAACAAACAAACAAACAAACTTTGTTCTAGCCTATAGTTGTCATGGCCCCTGCTCTAAGCATATAGTTCTGTGGAATAGCAACAAAGCAACAATAGATTAATTTTAGATCAGGGGTCTTCAAACATGGCCCTTTTATGACTTGTGGACTTCAACTCTCAGAATTCCTCAGCCAGGCACACTGGCCCCTGTTTTAGATGAATGGGAACTACAACAAAGGTAGAAAATAAGGCAGGAAAAAAAAGAATAAATAGGATGCTTGATGTTTTGAAGTTTCCCATGCTGACCGTTTTGCAATGTGTTTTGGTACAAAATGTGGGGCTAAAGTTGCTTCCTTCTCTAATCTGAATGGTCACACAGTTTTGTCCTAGATTCAAATTGCATTTCACCCCTTACAGTTCTCACATCATGTTGGTGACTCAACAGCAAATCTTATCCACACTTTCAGCTTCGAAGCTGTGTATGTACATTAACAAATCTTTATTTCTGATAAACAACCTCTTGTTGTTCAGTTGTGCCCAACTTTTCACAACCCTACAGACCATAGCCAGGCCCATAGCTAGGCCCTCCCCCTCCTCCGCTGACCCCTGGAGTTTGCCCAAATTCGTATTCATTGTGTCAGTGACACTATCTGGCCATCTCATCCTCTCCTTTGGCCTTCCATCTTTCCTAACATCAGAGTCTTTTCCAATGAGTCCTCTCTTCTCATTTGGTAGCCAAAGTATTTGAGCTTCAGCTTCGTATCTGTGCTTCCTAAGAACAGTCAGGGTTGAGTTCACTTAGGAAAACAATATCTTGTATGACCTAATTATATCATAATAGATATTAATTGTCTAATGGAGATCAGGATGAGAAGCTGATTGTGCCTCCCTAATTTTTCTGGATAGATGATTTCAGATTTAGAGCCTAGTTTTACATGTTTTAGGAAGAACCATTGGTTTGAACTATTTCCAAGAACAGATTATTTAAACTTCAAATTACACAAACATAGAAAACTGATGGCAGAAAAAAAACCCAGAGGTCCACTGAGTCTGCCCTCTGATTTTTTTTCTTGTTGCTACCGATGTTCCCGCTTTGACAACTGATGAAAATGCAGCCATTTTCTCTATTCCTTTAACGTGCTTTTTCTTACTTTAGAAATCAGGTGCAGCAAAGGGGGTGGTGGTGGTGGAATGTAAGCTCAGTTAGCCATAACATAACGCTGTGGTGGGAATCCAAGGACAAGCTGATAACGTCTTGGCGGGCTGTGGAGCTAAGGAGAAAGCCCTTGCTTTAAGCTAATTGGGGAATGTGATTTATGACAGTTTATTGGGGGTGGGAATTGCACTTTGTTACTTTGTATCGGGGGAAGGGAATTTAGTTTTTGGGTTCAACTATGTAGTGACAATACTTTGCTCCCCGAATAAAAGATTCTTTAAGGAAAACAATGCTTCGAAGTTCTTTTGAAGGGTTTCACCTATCAGAACCATGACAGTTTTCTTTTTAATTTATTTATTATTTTAAATATTTTTTATTTTGTTTTATTTTATTTTTAAATTGTTGAATGATGGACATGTGCTTATCCCAAGCATGTTTAAGCTGACTTACTGATGACTGGCCCACTGCCTCCACTGGAAGTTGGTTCCAAATTTCCACTACTATGAAATAATACTTTCTAATAGTAATACTTGTTTCTTCTAACATAAAAATAATACTTGCTTTTGAACTTCCCTCTCATCAGCTTGAGGATATGCCAGAGTATTTTATAGTCTAAAAATATTTTTTTACTTTTCCTCAGCATTAACAGTTTTCAGACCAATTATTTTGGCTCTTAATTCTCTTTAGTTTTATGATTAACTTTTCTGAACTGCAAAATACTTTCCTTTCTTCTGGAAATTACCTTTAACCAATTGGCTATTCCATCTGGTCTTTTCTTATCAATGCAATATTCTATCTTTTAATCCTTTGTGATTTATAGCAAAATAGACAACTAGAAATCAGAATGTAAAGAGGTTAATAAAATATGTTGCTTAGAGTGTAAATTTAAACAAGATAATAAATATCTAGGACCAGACCTATTCAAGAAAGAGTGAAAATGATTTTGGGAGCAAAATAAATCAAGTGTAAATTAAATCCTGTTTTTCCCATTATAACAAAGTTTATCTATGAATATACATTTTTGAATTTGTCTTTTCAGTCAGCAGTAAATAAATTTAACTTTTATGTAAACATTATCTCTTTTTACAGACAAATTACGTTTTTTTTAATTTAAACATCAATGTGTGGCCCCAAACTCTATGCTACCAATTCAGTTGGGAAATTCTTTTTCCAGCAATATGGATCGATACTGCTATTAATTTCATCTAGTTATCTTGTGTGTGACTAAGGAGCTGGTATTTATATATTAAAAATATTTATTCCAGGGAATATGAAATTTTGACATGATTAATTTTGTGTTCTTAAAGGAAAATAGTGGGTCTCAGCAGAGTAAAATATTGTCATTTGTAAACATGAATAAGAATTACTGAAGCTCTCTTGCATTCCAATATATTTAAATACACTAAGAAACCAAACTTAATTATCTGCAAATCTGCAAACCTTGCTATCTTACAAGAATTGCCCATTTTTCTGACTATTCTTATTATTCTTGGCTTCTCTCTAAGGGAGAGGACTGAGTTGATTACTAAACTGGAACTCACTGATGCTAATTGCCCAGAACAGCTCCCCCTCCCTCCCCCAGAATCCTTTGCTTCCTGTGATAAACTACTTATTCTCTAAGTGGTAAATCTCAATATTCCGGGCAAGGCTACCTTCAGTGCAGGTCAATTGTCTTAATTTCAGAAAATGCCTTGGGCGCAAAAGTCAGTAGAAAAGAAATGTGTTACTCTTATTTTGAAGCTGGCTGTTATTCTTCCTTGAATACATTATTGCTAATTTGCTACATCACAGCAGGAGGAAGGGAGTGACTGACAACCTCCATAAGAGCTGGATTCAGCTGGATGATTCCCTCCCTACTGGGCTGATACCATAAGTGTTCTGAGGAGATCCCCAGAAGCTTATTAGTTGTATTTTGTTTGTAGTACTTGTAGGCAGCTTCGGAGACTTGCTATCCTGAAGGGGGGATATAAATCCTGAAATGAGGGATATAAATAAATGATGGAGGCTTTTATATATTTAAAGATTTACATGCCATCTTTAAACATTTAGCAGTAGTGGTAACATTTCCCCACCCCTACCTTCCTGTAAATATCTGATTATTAATCTGGCTGGGAGCATGAGATTCAGAGAATCTAGATTAAATATCTTATCCAACAATTGTGCATGAGATACTGTGCATTTTTAATTTTTTTAAAAAACATATGAAAAATAAATGGGCTGATCTGTAATAGTATAATTGACTAACATCCAGAATATTTCCATTCATCTCCTTCCCATGTTTGTTTCTGCAAAAAATCTCAAATGTAGAAAAAAAAATTCTTTTACACAGTTTTATAGTCTGCTCCAATCATACAACTCAGAGTGATATAGAATTCCCCAGTATGTAATTGCAGTTAATTAAAATATGAAGCAATTTTAAAAGAAATCATTTGTTATAGTAATATAAACAATAACATAAAGCTGGAAAAGATGCTCTCAAAAAACTAAAATCAGTTCCTTCTCAAGAGGCATAATTATAGTGAAATGGCCCAGATTGATTCTTGGAAGAACTAAGTTTTCACTAATTTCCTGAAAGGGCTGTTCTTACTTCATTAAGATATATATTTATTACTGTCTCTTTGCCTGCCTGCCTGCCTGCCTCTCAGCAAAGGATATCCAAAAGTTTCTCTATATCAGCAGAAAGGTTATTGCTGATAATTTTTTTTTAAAAAAAGCTATTTCTATTGTCTCCAAATCTACTTGTGAAGTTTGAAGATCTTTTGCCAGATGTATTGTAGGGCACTTGAAGAGAAGAAGAGATGAGAGAAGAAGGGATAATCCTATTTTGTAAGCACAAGTCTTCTCATATAATGTTGGATATTGTAGTAGAGAGTAAGGACAGTCATACTGATGAAAATATGCAGGAACATTACTTAGGTAAAAGAGGATTAAGCATTTTCTAAGTCTAGATTTGTTAGCCCTCCTGAATAAACCAAACAGGAAACATGCCTAGATGAGCTAAACCTACTTTATTGTAAGGCTACATTAACAGAATCTTCCAAGTCTGAAGGTACAAACTTCCCCCACCACTTTTAACTATGTGATCAACTAGGGCAAGTCCTTCTTACGTTTCTTCCTCTGAATGTTAAGACCTTGGGGGCTCCCCCTCCTCTTGTCTGAATGTTTCTTAGGCAGCATTTCTTTCATCCCCCAAGATCATCCACACATTCCATTAATGAGATAACATTCAGAAATGGCTCAGGCAGATACCTCCCAAATTCACTGGAATATAAGAAAGATGAGGAGATGCAGCACCACCAGACTTGCATGATTGGGTTATTATAGCCAATCTCAATAAACTTAACTTCCTATGGAATTGAATTCTTGGTCTCATCTACCTAGTGGGGCTGACAGGTCTGACCTATCATTTCTCCCATATCTCAGTTGAAATCCATCTGTGCCCATTTATCAACTTTCCCCCTTGGCTTGAAAGAACGGGCAAATTACATAGTCTGCTTCCTCCACATTATTTGATTTCTGTCTGCAGGCAGAATGCTGGAGATTTTGATGTTTTGGCATATGGTAGCAGCCATTGTTGGATCAGTACCTTTGCTGAACTTAATTCATAAGTTTCTGTCTCTGAAAACAAATTTAATATTTTGCTTGCAGCAGCATCCTATGCCATATGCTATCTTTTTTTAAGTTTTTAAGTTTGATGGTATATATTAGAGCTACTTTTCTCCTTTGACTGAGCAATAAGTCTGGAATTTCTGTTGCGTAAGCTTGAACAGGTTCAATTCTGTCTTTCCTTATTGCTTGCCATAAATATATGTTGATTTGTGTCTTTCTCTGCTCCCCTCCATCTATTTATGCACAGTATGCTCATTTTCTGTCTTCTTCTGATAAAAAAAAAGGTAAAGGTTCCCCCGCACATGCGTGCTAGTCGTTTCCGACTCTAGGGGCCAGTGCTCATCTCTGTTTCAAAGCCAAAGAGCCAGCGCTTGTCTGAGGACATCTCCGTGGTCATGTGGCCGGCATGACTAGACGCCAAAGGCGCAAGGAGCGCTGTTACCTTCCCACCGTAGTGGTCCCTATTTTTCTACTTGCATTTTTACGTGCTTTCAAACTGCTAGGTTGGCAGGAGCTGGGACGAGTAACAGGCGCTCACTCTGTTACACGGCACTCGGGATTCGACCCGCCAAACTGCCGATCTTCTGATCGACAAGCTCAGCGTCCTAACCCACTGAGCCACCGCGTCCCTCTTCTTCTGATAAAATACTCTTTTTAACCCATGCCCTTTTCTTTATGAAAAGGAAAACAGCCACATTGACTATAATACTTTACAGTAAGACAGAATTCTTACTGAAAATATTAATTAAGGATTTGCCATATCTATCATTCCACCTTTCAGTGTTGCAATTTTTTTTTCATCAGGCAAGCTAGTTAAAAATCCACCTTCCAAAATATGGGAGAAGGAAATAAGAAAAATGTGGCTGGCACTCAAGCCATATTTACTTCAGCTTAAAAATGCTATGTGTAGTGGATTCTTGCAAATACGGAAATGATATCAAGCAGGATAGCAATGGCTGTCTCAAACCTTGCTAGGAAGAAGAAACTGGGGGTGGGGGTGGGGTGAGAACAAGATTCTACATACACAAATACAGACACAAGCACATTTTTCTGCTAAGGAAATTCTAGAACAACAAATTGCTGTTAGCCATCTTTGAGAGTCTCATTTTGGAACTGAGTTACTACCTAAGCCACTGCCCAGTTCTAGAGAATTTGCACAACAGAAGTCGTACATTTATAGTATCATATTGTTTTATGGAACTCTGACCCTCTACAGCAAGATTCTTCAAACTTGGGCCTTTTATGACTTGTGGACTTCAACTCCCAGAATTCCTCAGCCAGCGTGTCTGGCTGAGGAATTCTGGGAGTTGAAGTCCACAAGTCATAAAAGGGCCACGTTTGAAGACCCCTGCTCTACAGAAATCGAATGCATAGATCATTGCACTGTAACACAATAACAAAGTACAAAGGTCCGTAAATTCAATTTCCAATAGATGGTGTGAATTCCCTAGAACAGACATGTCAAACACAAGGCCCAGGGGCCAGATCCGGCCCGCGAAGTGGTTTCATGCGGCCCGCGAAGCCATCCTGGAACCAGTGAGGGAACGGCCCCCACTGCCTTGGCCCTGGCCCAGAGACCCTCCTTCTGCCAGAGACCCTCAGATCTGTCCCACTCCTGCCCAGGCCCCCATAGGCACCCTTGAGGCGAACCATGTAGAGGTGGCCACGCCCACCCAGTAGGCCATACGCACTCTAGCCACACCCACCCAGTAGGCCACGCCCATCCTGGCCATACCCACCCGGTCCCCTGAGGGCAACCGCAATGCTGATGTGGCCCTCAATGAAATTGAGTTTGACACCCCTGCCCTAGAATAAGACCTGACAGTGTACATCTGAATACTGTCACATACTACCAGATGGTAGTAACCAAAAACACTACACAAGCTATGCACTGAGCAAAAGTACACAAAAGAATGTATTAGTCAACCAATAGTCAGTTGAATGAAACCTGCCTGGAAAAGTAGAATGCCTTCTGAAGATCTCTCAGAAATAGGGCTTATTTTCATGAATAGGAACTTTGTAAGTTTCTCTCTCCTAGTCTGCATCTAATAGGACCAAAATCTTGGATGCTAGAAACAATAGTTAGAAACAATTCCCGTTTTCCGGAATTTACCATATTCTTCATTCTAACTGACTCTGCTTGGCTTTTTGCATTCAGACAAATTGGCTAGGATATGTCATCTAGCTACAATTCACAATAAAATTTAAAAACAGAAGTGAATGTGTTTACTGTATGAAAAAAAACAACGCATCAAAACTCCATGTTAAAATAATATCCTTTTTAGACCAGTGTTCTCTCTTTGTTTCTTGTAAATTGGCTGGCTGAGGAATTCTGGGAATTGAAGTCCACAAGTCTTAAAGCGGCCAGGTTTGAAGACCTCTGACCTACACTATGCCTGAAATTCCATTAATTATTTTGGTAGTGACAAATGTGGGGAGAAAAACCATCACCTGTCTGAAATCAGTTGTCATGTCTCAGTGTCATGCCTTTCTCTGCCCTTCATGGGTATTATGTAATCCCAGGAAACCCTGTGGTTGTTTTCTGGCTCCAAACAGGTCCACAAGGCAGTTTGCAGTAGTTGGATGTAATACATTTGAAGTTATTCTAAAACTATGCAAAAAAACCAAACAAGGGCTTAATGGTGCATCTAAAATCTGACTTTCTACAAGGAGAACTAAGTCCTGTGTTCCTGTGGAAATAGGATATCTTTGTTGGAGGGTAGAAAAAGGGATAGGAACTTTCCAGAGACCCTCACACATTTGCTCTCTATTCACAGGGATGTTAAGGCAAAGATTTCCCTGTCAGTTGTGTCCAGCTCTAGGTCACAGTGCTTGTCTCTGTTTCTTGGCCGAGGGAGCCAGCATTCTCCAAAGACATTTTCCATGGTCATGTGGCCAGCATGGCTATATGCAAAAAGTGCACAAAAGGCCATTACCACCAAAGTTGTACCTATTAATCTACTTTCATCCTTTCAAACTGCTAGGTGCAACAAAGATGATCAGGGGACTGGAAGCTAAAACATATAAGGAACGGTTGCTGGAATTGGGTATGTCTAGTTTAATGAAGAGAAAGATGAGGGGTGAGTTGATAGCAGTGTTCCAATATCTCAGGGGCTGCCACAAAGAAGAGGGATTCAAGCTAATCTCCAAAGCGCCTGAAGGCAGGACAAGAAGCAACAGATGAAAGTAAATCAAGGAGAGAAGCAACCTAGAACTAAGGAGAAACTTCCTGACAGTCAAAACAATTAATCAGTCCAACAATCTGCCTCCGGAAGTAGTGAATGCACCAACACTGGAGGTTTTTAAGAAGAGACTGGACAGCCATTTGTCTGAAATGGTATGGGGTTTCCTGCCCAAGCAGGGGGTTGGACTAGATGACCTCCAAGGTCCTTTCCAACTTTATTATTATTATTGATCATCGCACAGTCAGCCAGATGTTCAGACTGGATTTGGCATTTTTATCTACCAATCAAGTCCTTACCAGATGTGGATGTTTGATGGTATTATAGATGTGGATGTTTGATGGTATTATAGATGTTGTCGCGGGATGAAAACAGTTCCTAGTAAGGCCGCCTTTTGCAATTGACTAATGATGAATTTGTCAATGGCAATGGTGTTCAAGTGGTGCTCCAGTTGTTTTGGGATTGCACCCAAGGTGCCTATTACTATTGGTACTACCCTTGCTTGCCTTTGCCACAGTCTTTCTATTTCTATTTGTAGGTCTTTGTATTTTGTTATCTTCTCCAGTTCTTTCTCGTTTATTCTGCTGTCTCCAGGCACTGCCACGTCCACTATCCAGACTTTTTTGTCTTTCTTATCGACAATTCTTAAGTCTGGGGTGTTATGTTGCAGGTGCTTGTCTGTTTGAATTCTGAAGTCCCAGAGCAGTTTAACTTTATCATTTTCTGTGACTTTCTCTACAGGCAAATGATATTTCTTGCAGATCTTCCAATGCACCATTGTTGCTACTTTGTCATGCCGCTGCTTGTAGTCAGTCTGTACGATCTTCTTGCAGCAGCTTACTAGGTGGTCCACTGTTTCTTCAGCTTCTTTGTATAGGCGGCACTTACTGTCTGTTGCTGTCTTCTTAATTTTGACTTTGTATGCATTTGTCCTTAAGGCTTTGTCTTCTGCAGCCAGAATTAGTCCCTCAGTCTCTTTCTTCAACTTTCCTGCTCTTAGCCATTGCCAGGTCTTGTTATTATCTGCTTTCCCAGATAATGTACTGGCCATGTAGTGCTTTGTCTTCCCATGCCTCTATTCTGTTCTTCATTTGGTCTTTCTTGTAGGCCAGTTTGGTTTCTCCAGTAGTCAGTAAGCCTTCCTGATATACTAATTTCAGTGCATCTTCATCATTGTCCTTCAGATATTCTTCCAAAGCCATTTTCTCTTCTTCAACCATCTGATGTACTTGCAGCATTCCACGTCCACCTATTTGCCTTGGTAAATAGAGACTGTCAATGTCACTGCGTGGATGAAGAGCATGATTCATTGTCATTATTTTTCTGGTCTTCCTATCCACTGCTTTTAGTTCTGCTTGAGTCCAGTCCACTATTCCAGTTGTGTATCTAATGACTGGAATTGCCCAGGTGTTGATTGCCTTCATGTTATTTCCTGTATGATCTAATGTTAAATATTAAGGGGACAAGGGTAATTTCAGACTATAGTACATGAAATTGAATTTCAATGGCTGATCAAGAAGTGGTGGTAATAGGCAGTTTTGTGTTTTAGGACTTATGAACAAAGGTGAAACATCTTGTGGAAGTAAAAAAGAGATTAATCATAGGGAAGTAGACAGTGACAAAAGAAGGATGTTTCTGTGATAATATAGGTCAGGAAACCTTGGTATTTCCAGTAATAAATATATAATTATGAAAACTAGAAATTGAGAGAATCAGAATCAGAATAGAGCTGGAAGGGACCTTGGAGGTCTTCTAGTCCAGCCCCCTGCTCAAGCAGGAGATCCTATACCATTTCAAACAAATGACTGTCCAATTTCTTCTTAAAAGCCTCCAGTGATGAAGCACCCATAATGTCTGAAGGTAAGCTGTTCCACTGGTTAGTTCTCCTCGCTGTAGGAAGTTTTTCCTTAATTCTAGGTTGTGTCTCTCCTTGATTAGTTTCCATCCATTGAAAAAAAGAGAACCGTGTGAAAAAAAGGAAAAAAGAGAACCATGGTTTGCAAGAAGAATCAGTTATTCTTAAAAAATATTAAGACTGGCTGGTCCTTTGAGGTGTTGATCACCAAGTAGAAACTGGCATATTTTAGGCATGTGAACTGAGTACAGTATGGATAACTAGGTTTGGCAAGCTTGAAGGAAGTAGAAGGAAAAATACTGGAGAAGTGTACCTGAATCCAACTCAGTAACTCCAACTTGTTATAAAATCAAACAAAGCGAGTTTATAGGAAGCTGCCATAATAGGTAGTAATAGTGGTGATCTCACCTGGTTGATACAATTGCATCTCTAAAAAGTAAATATCATACTGATCCATTAGTATGTATGCTGCTCATGCAGTCTACCTCTTTGGGGAGAGAGTTCAAATCATAAGGAATTTCATTTAGTATAAAGGGAATGCTAAATTAGGAACATGAAGTGGATTTTTCATACTTTGCTGTTGCAATGATTGTTCAGTATACAGTAGCTGAACAGAAATGCATTGACCAAGGCACTTTAGAAATTTTGAATTCTAGTTGGGAGGACAGCTAACTGTAACCTGAAAAATATATACGCAGAATTAATATTGTTTTGGTGTTTAGGAATATGTCATTGTTTCCAGAATAATACAGCGTTGTAAATTTCATATATAATTTTCATATAGGTTGCACAATATTGATTTCTCGTAGGGTAGTATTTTAATCACAGATATTCCACCCAAGAGGAGGATGTAATGCTGAAAACCTGCAAAAATTCATATCTTTTTCCACATTTTTCTCTTCCTCAGATGGTAAGGAAGAGTAGGTAAATAAAACTGGCAAACATAAACATTGCAATAAAATAGAACAGTTTCATGAATTTATAGCATGCAGAAGTAAAGTAATAAAAAGCTATAAATTTCATTGCAGTTAGGATCCCTTATCAGTCTGTGTAAGCAGTATGTATATCAAACAATGTGAGAAGAAAATTAAAAGTCTATTCATCCTCCATGGGCAGCTTTTTATCAGAACCACACATAAAACGCAACCAGGGCAGCGGGAAGTTAATAACAGACTGAAAATATATGAAAACCAAGTCTTGCCTCAGATATTCGTGGACCTCCATCCCACTCTTATCTAAAAGAATAAAAGTCCCCAACTCTTCTGTGTTTTCAGAAAATCCATGAACTATCTGATTCTTGACAAACATTGTAAGATCAAAACATTATTTCATTTGTATGCATTCATTTGTTGATACTCCCTCCAGCCGAGTTTATATTTTGTTTTCAAATATACATGTTAATATTGGCCAACAAGTTCACTCTATTTATTTGTCCCTATTGAGTAGTGTTTGGATTCCAGTTCTTGACCTTCAGAAAAATATATACATGAGAAGGACATTAATTGATAATCTATAAGTCATTTGGAAAAGCAATTCAAAGATAAATAAGCAAACTGTATCTAAAAGAAGCATATGCTAAAGATTTAACTTAACCTAAATTTCCTGGAAGTTCTTACGATCAGGAAATAAAATTCTAATTCTAACATCTTTATTAAGGTAAAGGTAAAGGTTCCCCTGCACATGCGTGCTAGTCATTTCCAACTCTAGGGGCCGGTGCTCATCTCCGTTTCAAAGCCGAAGAGCCAGCGCTTGTCCGAGGACGTCTCCATGGTCATGTGGCCGGTATGACTAGATGCCAAAGGCGCACGGAATGCTGTTACCTTCCCACCGTAGTGGTCCCTATTTTTCTACTTGCATTTTTACGTGCTTTCAAACTGCTAGGTTGGCAGAAGCTGGGATGAGTAACAGGCGCTCACTCTGTTATGCGGCACTCGGGATTTGACCCACCAAACTGCCGACCATTTGATCGACAAGCTCAGCGTCCTAACCCACTGAGCCACCATGTCCCTTTTAACATCTTTATTACTTCAGGCTATAACACAATATTTTTTTGCCTAGCCCTCCTCCTATCAACAAAGCCAGGCCTAGTATAGATGAATATTGGTACTGATGTACCGATGGAACAATGGATTGTGAAGCAGGCTGTAGATAACTGTGGCAGCACATCAGAGACATAAAAGGATGTTTTTAATATTCTGGTATGAAATATCAAATTTAAAAAGAAATCTGTATATTGTTCCAATACGTACATTTTGTATTTAATATTATTTTTAAAAAATCTGCTAATACAATAGCTTGGAATACTGTACTTTTTTTGTAATTGAATGTATAAAATACTATAGTACTGTATTTAATTTAAAAATGTGTATCCTTCTTCTGACTTAATTTGGTTCAGTTCCTCATTTTTTAAAAAAAGAATTTCCTTATACCTTCATTTTCACATTTGAAAGTACTTTTTTCTAAATTTAAGGCTATTTTTCTTCTGTTTTTGGTTTTCCCCGAGATATTAGCACAAAGTATCATAATATATTGTTTCCTTAGTAAGAGTACATAGAATATTGGATAAAGAAAAATTAAACTCTCACTGTTTTGTTGTATACAATATTTAAGGGCAGCCAGTGTCAAGTGTAATGGTGATCACTTCATCTAACAATTCTCATATGTCACTGAATTCCTTGATGGATGGATGACTTTCAGATAGTACAAATAATAAGGCTATGTAAGCATGGTATGTGTTCTAATAGTGCCAGTGATTTGCCTTTCTATTTTTTATCAGTGTTAGAACTTTAAAAATAAATTTGAAAATGATTCCTATTTTTTTAAAAAAAATTACGAAGTTCAAAGCACTCCAAGTATTTGCTTTGTGAAATGTTTCTACTTGCTATTACAGCATAATTATTGTTCAGAAGATTGCTATTGATCAAGTCAATCAATGCCTCACGCTTCAGGGATGTTTCCTGTCACAAGCTGAGGAAGCAAGATAGTGTTTGAAGAATTGTCTTTAAACCTCTTTCCCCATAAAATGTTTGCCTTCAAGCAGTTATTTGTTACAGGGGATGTAGAAAGTAGTTGCTATCAGTCTGTTTGTTTAATGGGTATATTTAATGTTATTCATAGTTGGAGGCTTATTAGCATTTCATATCATTATGAGTAATTATAATAATAACAAAACATGTTCATGGGATTGAAGTGGAAAATAAATGAGTGACTCTCACTTTCTTGGGGCACTCTTTTCATTCCTATGATTGGCAGGTGCATGTGTGAGAGACAGAGATGGAGAGTCCAGAGCCCTAGAGTATTTTGGAGTGGACAACCATAACAAATAATAATGAAGAGAAGGGAATTGGAGGTCCTTCATTAATCATTTTCATTTCCAACATTTACATTGAATGAGTATGCTTCGTCAAGGGTGTGCAGTTAAACCTTAATTTAATGGATCCATTCAGTGGAGGAATTGTTCACTGCTCTCAGTTGTACATTAAATCCAAATGTACATCATTCACATCAATTTATGTCTTTTTATAACATTTGCATAATGTTGCCATTGTACTAATCATGTAAGTAGATGCAAATGACACACACTGGATGATATGCATGCTTACATCCAAATGCAATTAATACAGATTGACAAAAATAATTGAAATTCAAGTGAATAATCTGGGTGGCTTCAGATAGCACAGTCTGTTATTGGGGGTACTGTGTGGATACAGATGTTGTATGTTGCATCCAAAGTTCATTAAACGGGTCTGTTAAAGCAAAGTTTTACTCTATTAGTAGATATACAAAAAGAATAAGCAAGGGTAATGGTTCATGGATGTTCATTTGTTATATTAAGACTGCTAGTCTGTGAAGGTGCTTTATCAGACAATCTTTGATATGATTTATAAAATATGTATTAGTTTGTTTAATTGTTTTCTATTCACCTTCTTTCCAGAAACTTACAATGGGATCTCCCTTCATGCTTCATATTTGGCTGAAAGCAATTGGCCCAAAATCACTAAGTGATCTTCTGTACTTCCTGGACTTTTTCTTTCCCATTATAGTCTGATACCTGAACATGGAAACTCTGATTAAACTTAACCATCTTGTTTCTTATGAAATAACATGGAAACCCCAATTTCCATGTTATTTCATAAGAAACAAGATGTTTAAGTCTTTGTAGTATGTTGAAAAACTTTATGTCTGACCTGAAAAGGCATTGAATATATGTCCCCCTAAGAGTAAAATAATTATTTTAGATCACCTCTACTCAGAACAGAGAAGTTATTTTTATACAGACAATGATGTATTGCTAGAAATACTGTATATCCTGTTGTTATAGAAAACAAATGGTATAAAATTCTTATTTAAGAACACAGCAGCTTCTATTCTATTCAACAAAAATTCTGTCTCTGTCTGTTTGTCTCTCTCTCACACACTCTCTCTCTCTCTCTCTCTCTCTCTCTCTCACACACACACACACACACACACACACACACACACACACACACAGAGAGAGAGAGAGAGAGAGAGAGAGAGAGAGAGAGAGAGAGAGAGAGAGAGAGAGAGTATTGATCCACCAAAGTTTAAGTGTGGCTTCTGAAGGCACCAGATTATGTCAATGAATTTTTATAGTACCAAAACATTCTTCTGGCAAGTACAGACGGATCACTACTTGAAACTCAGTCTGTTATCCAAACACAGAAACCAGTGTTTTTCCTTTTGGAACTATCATTTTTCCTATCCCCTCCTCTGTCCATTCTCCATTAGTATAATTATGATATGATTTGTATCAGGGCTTTCTTTCAGAGAACTGGAGTTGTGTTCACAGAATGAAGTGTTTTGTAAATGGAAACCTCTTCCTTTCATGAAATTACAACATTTGGCTCCAATCCAGTAACAAAAGAATAAGATGTATTTTTGAATAATGTACACAAAATATGCTAATACAGATGTGTTTTAGTCCCTTGTTCCTTTATGTATTTTTGTGCTATAAATATTTCCAGGATTGTATCATTCATGGAAAATGCAACATTCTAATGGACGCTGCTGCTATCATAGCTGCTAAACTTTTTGTAGTCCAGGGATCCAGAAAATATGTTACTACATTTTGAAACTTATTTTGTAAATGAAGTGAATCTTTTAAATGGCCTTTTTACATAAGTATAAAGTCATAAATTACTCTGGTAAACAAGAAAATTTATTTTTGAAACCTATCAGGAGGTTTTAAAAATAATAAATGACAGTAATGCATTGGCATTCAAAGTATACATTTCAGCACCAAGGAGAGCAACACAGATCCCTGTAAACCAGGGGTGTCAAACTCAATTTCATTGAGGGCCACATCAGCATTGCAGTTGCCCTCAAGGGGCCGGGTGGGTATGGCCAGGGTGGGCGTGGCCTACTGGGTGGGCGTGGCTAGAGTGCATATGGCCTACTGGGTGGGCGTGGCCAGCTCTACATCGTTTGCATCAAGGGTGCCTATGGGGGCCTGGGCAGGAGTGGGACAGATCTGAGGGTCTCTGGCAGAAGGAGGGTCTCTGGGCCAGGGCCAAGGCAGTGGGGGCCGTTCCCTCACTGTTTCCAGGATGGCTTCGTGGGCCACATGAAACCACTTCGCGGGTTGGATCCGGCCCCCAGGCCTTGTGTTTGACATGTCTGCTGTAAACTGTTCATTTTAATTTGTCAAGTGATTTTGCTCATAGAAAAAAAATCTATGTGGTCACTAATAGTTCAGAACAATTTATGACATATAATCAATCGATCGATCAGAGATTGTGTATATTCTGTGTAAAATGACTGTTAAAGTTAATTAAATTACTTCCAAGATCATGTTGGGCTGGATATTTACTTTCTCGATGATTGTGCTGTTTTCATGTCTGCAGGGCCAGGGTTTTGTTTTGGTTTTTTTTCTTTTTCCCCCTAGCATCTTAAAGCATAATCTCTACTGTCAGGCTCTTCTACAATGTGCACATTATCAGATTTTATAAGCAGATCAATGGCTGATTTATATTCTAAACAAATATTTTCTTGTTCTACCAGAACTACTTGGAAAACATTAGAACATTTTGCATTTAATGAATTTTGATCCATTATTTATAATATCATTATTTTAAATCTGTATTCTATTTTAAGCCATATTTTAAAACTGAACTCCAGACAACATTATTTATTCCTTTGATAGTAGTCAAAAGTCAGAAGAGTATTTCGCTGTTTATTGAGAACAAATAAATAGCAAATAATAAGGCTCATCTTACATAGCAGTACAATGTTGCAGAGCTTCACCATTTTGAAAGCTAAGTAGTAAAAGCAATGTATTATTTGGGCAGGGAAAGAGCTGAGAAACATGTGATAATAAAATTTGGATTGTCACTTTATCTTAAAATTGGAAAATATTATTGTTTTATTTGTAAAAATGTAACTGTGACAGGATTCCCAAAGAGCAGGTAAAATTATCTGAAAAGCCAGATTTTTCAAAACATGGAAAGATAGCCATCCCTGATTTAAATTAAAGTGGTTCTGTTTCATCAGTTTATTTTCTTCTACAGCATAAGATCTCCAGCAGATTGCCAGCAACCTTTCATTTCTGATTTCCATTTCAAAAATTGAACTTGGTTTCCGAACTTGTAAATCCAAATTTCCTCTTGATCATACTGTATTAATAGTAGAATAGAATAGAATAGAATAGAATAGAATAGAATAGAATAGAATAGAATAGAATAGAATAGAATAGAATAGAATAGAATAGAATAGAATACTTTATTGGCCAAATGTTGTTGGACACATAAGGAATTTGTCTTTGGTGCATAAGCTCTCAGTGTACATACAAACAATTGTGTTAAATCACAATCATAATCAACATAAAAATACATTCATCATAAATCATAAGTTACAACACATTTGTCATAAATCATAAGATGCAACACTTAGTGATATTCATAGGATACTAGCTAAACAAACAACATAAATCATACTAGGATACTAAATAAAACAATATAAATCGTAAGATACAAGCAACAAAGTTGTAGTCATAAGAAGATAAGAATAGGTAATAGGAAAGATGAGGAGAATGATAGTAATACAGCTTTACTAAGTAGTTTGACAGTGTTGTAGGAATTAGTTGTTTAGCAGTGATGGTATGGGAGAAAAATTGTCCTTGTGTCTAATTGTTTTGGTGTGCAATGCCCTACTTTGAGAAATTGTAACTCAGAAATAGATCAGTACATTTTTTATTTGGCATTGCTTAAAATTCTGCAGATGCAGAATTTTCCTTAGCTTTATATTCTCCTTTCATGTTTGTGTGTATTTGTGTGTGTGTGCGTGTGCATGTGTACACACACACACGTATCTTTATTGAAAATTCATCTTAATTAAAGTTTAACTATATGCAAGATGAAAAGTCTTACCAGATTAAATCAGTAGCTTTAGAGTACTTATTCTAGAGAGCTACCTATGTTAGCCGCTGTAAGAAAACCAACAGAGACCTTAAATATTTATAGAAAGCCTCATTTCATCAAATTCCTTCTGAAGCCCGTCTAGAGCTATCTTTTCTCCCTATGACAGAGAACAGCCACAGAAAACTTCATAATTAACAAGAACTGCTCTGTCCCTACGAAGGGCTGATGGTAGTATCTCACCTAGATCCAGATATTACCATTGCCCCAAGATTTTTTTTAAAAAAACATATCTAATCTGTGACTAATACACACAGACACCCACAAAGAGACACCCACAGACACAGAAGTCTTTCAACAGTCTTGGTCAGGTTTTCAAATCATCTCTGGCCTAAGGAAGGCAGATTAAATTTCCCCCAGACCCAATAGCTGGGGGATTCCATTGCCAAACCTACATAACTGAGCAGGACTGAGAGAGAAACTGCTGTGATAACAGCAATCCCATCTAATCCCTAGCATCCAGCTTCCCCAATAAAGTCTCACATCCTGACAGGTAGCAGGATCTCCTGGATAGCTCAAACACTTTAAGATCTTTTCTGCCATTAACTATTCCATTAAGTAGCAATGCTAAGATTTCACTTGAGAGGATAGCCACACAAAGCATGTTTACATTGCTGAATTTCAGCCTTTCTTTATTGAACACTGTTTATAGGTAGAAGATGAGTCTTCATTCAAATATGAAAACAATAAGATATTCTATTTTTTCTCCTGAGGATCCTGCATCAATTTTTTGCTTAGTATTTTATTAATTCTTTTCTGCCAAGTATGCAAGTTGGTCGTTTGAGTATACAGTTAAATATTTAAGTAAGCAGTCAGTTGTGATGTTTGAATCTATCTTTATTCATGTAACTGCAATATTTTTAATAATCTATCTTGTATCTCTATCCTAAAAACAAGGCTGCCAAAAATTCCAAAATATGAGCTTCAGTTATATACATCTGTTGAAATGAGCTGTAGTTTACAGAATCATATGCCATTTAATAAAATGTGTTAATCTGAAAAGGTGCTACCATATTCCTTCTAATTTTTGCCTACCATAGACTAACATGAATCTCCTCATGCAATATCTGAGTTTATATTGGATCTGTATAATGATAAATACCCCACCCCAGTTTCTCTCACAATCCCTCAGATGGGCACAGGGATCGGAAAGGAGGCCCAGATTGGTTATGGGGAGTAGTGGCAGGAGAAGAACCATTTTATTTATTTGTTTATTTGTATCTCAACTTTATTATTTTTACACTCAAGGCAGTGAACACATCCAACACATCTTCATATTTTCCCCACAAGAATCCTTGAGGTGGGTTGGGCTGAGAGTCAGTGACTGACCCAAAGTCACTCTTATATTCAGCAAACGACAAAGCATTTAAAGGAGAGTTATGTGCACAAGACAAATTGTTTCTACCATTTTTTTTAAAGTAGTGACCAAATACTCTGGATGAACCTAATGGAGATTTATTTGTCTTGGTAATATTATTTGCATGGGTAAAGAGAATGAAACCCAGAATCAGCATTGTAGCAGGTGGATTATATCCAGAAATTTGGAAAATGAGACAATAGTTTTGAGTTCAGTCTGCCATCCTACTCTGTGTTGTTTAGTCCCAGAACTGTGAATCAAAATTAGACTGGAAACAAAATGCGAAACCCAGTTTGCTGGATATACGGGTACAGTATACGTATGTAATACCTCAGGAAAAGCAACAAGTGGCTGTTTGTTTAATGTGATTGTAGCTCCCAGTTGAATCCCTAGGCTGGGAAGCAGCTTCTGTAGCTAGACAACATTTCCAGAAAAAGAAAAGAAAAGACTGGAAAAGCATGGATACATATGTAAACACCTTGAAGAATCCATCAAAAGCTTCATCCTCTGAAGAAATGTGGAGTTTGTCTGTGGAATTTGTCAGTATTTCCCAGAAGAGAATGAGGCATGATTCAAAATCAGAAGAATCCAGGGCAGAGTTTCCATGCTATCTCTTCCATGATCTGTGATGCTGGTTTTTGCTTCCAAGAAACATCACTCTACAGGCTAAATAGTGTGTTTTGGTACTAAAAGTAGCTGCAGTACTATATCCGAATTTCTAAAATACACTTAGTCTCTGGACAATCTATCACAATTTTCCTGTGGGTAGAAAAAAAAATGGAAGGGAAGTAGCTTCCAATATATTTTAGAGGATAGAAAAATATTACAGTGATTCCTCAGGGTGGAAAGTTAAGTAGAAAAATATTATTAATAACATTTTGGTATGTTTATATTTTGCAGACAATTGGCTTGTTTTGCACGATTTCAATTTGTGCTGATTTTCAAGTCTCAGTTATATTAAAACTGAATATTGTAGCATTATGTTTCAAATTAATTTTTGAAGCAGAAAGCAAGAATATAAGATGGAAAGCTAAACAATCAGTTTCAGAGAGCTTTTAATTTTTAATCATCCTTCACTGTTTATCATCCTCAGAGCTGCAAGGAGTGGCGGTTGTAGTTTTCTGTAATTTAGGAAATCCCATGCCTTTGAGAAGCATTCTCTTCTTCGGGGCTGTAACAAATCTCAGTGCAATAGGACAACAGAGAAACAAATGACAGCAGGGTAAGGATGATAAAAGGGAAAGGGAAATACAGGCAAGGACAGATTTAGCTCGAAAGAAATGGCACAAGACACTCCGTAGAGAAAACCTGTTCCATGATGTATTATTATCTATTACTAGGTTCCGGCAGAACAGCCCTAAGTTTGAAGATAAATTTCTGTGCAACTTGTAAGCAAAATAGGCATTAGGAAGAACACAGTTTGTAGGGTGACAGACTACCTTATTTTAGTTTGGCACAACATAACATGACAGCTTGAATGTAACTTCTGTTTAGTTTGAGTAACATTTTCTACTGATTATTTAATTTATTAAACTACAACTCATTTCCATTTGTCATTTATAGCAACATGTATTGTTTAAAATCAAAAAGTAAAATCCCATCCCATCCCATCCAATTGCACTTGGCAAATAAATTCTACTCTACTCTACTCTACTCTACTCTACTCTACTCTACTCTACTCTACTCTACTCTACTCTACTCTACTCTACTCTACTCTACTCTACTCCACTCCACTCCACTCCACTCCACTCCACTCCACTCCACTCCACTCCATTCTCTTCTGTTCTCTTATATTTATGTCACCTCCAGAATTACTATCATCCTTCTATTCAATTCTTCATAAACAGGCAGACTGATTGAAGCACATCACTCAACATTTGTTTAGTCACTTCTGATTTTTTGTGACCCAATGGACATTTCTCGGGATTGTTCTTTAGTAATTACTTCACTAAAAAGCAGAGATATCACCCTGTCAACAAAAGTGCATATAGTCAAGGCTATGGTCTTCCCAGTTGCAACGTATGGCAGTGAAAGTTGGACCATAAAAAAGGCTGAGCACCAAAGAATTGAGGCCTTTGAACTATGGTGCTGGAGAAGACTCCTGCGAGTTCCTTGGACTGCAGGGCGATCAAACCGGTCAGTCCTAGAGGAGATCAACCCTGACTGCTCTTTAGAAGGCCATATCCTGAAGCTAAAACTCAAATAATTTGGCCACCTAATGAGAAGGAAGGACTCACTGGAGAAGAGCCTAATGCTGGGAAAGGTTGAGGGCAAGAGAAGAAGGGGACGACAGAGAATGAGGTGGCTGGATGGAGTCACTGAAGCAGTAGGCGTGAGCTTAAATGGACTCCAGAAGATGGTAGAGAAGGCCTGGAGGAATGCTGTCCATAGGGTCATGATGGGTCGGATACGACTTCACAGCTAACAACAACAACAATTACTTCAGGTTTTGTAACCTCATCCCTGGGTCATTAGGAACAGCATCGAACCACTTGTCTTCTGTCAACTTTTCTGAGCACTTTCAGTTTTTCCAAGGATCAGAATCTTCAGTGATACTTTCCTTTGCATTATGTGTCCCGCTTGTGCCTTTGTTGTCAATGTGATGTCTCTGAACTTGAATATTTTTGTTCAGATACTGTTTTCCTCACACAGCAGATGTCTCCTTATTTCTTAGCTAGTTATCCTCTCAGTGAATTTTTAAGCTGAGAAAAATAAAATCTGTTCCCATTTGAACTTGTTTTCTACTTGTTTGCATTGGATTAACCTCATCTTAGGTTGCTGTTGTTTTTGTTCTTCTTGTTGTTTTGATCAGCTGTTTGACTATATGCTCTCCCCTCCTTTCTTTTTCTTCCTTTCCTTTCCTTTCCCCTTCAACCAGCTCCCTTGCTTTCCACCACCAAAGCCCTCAGCATAGCAGAGGTTATCATGTTTTATCCAACAATTTTAATTCCACTTTCTATTTATTCTAGTCAAGCATGTTGACGTCCTTCCTGGCTTATTTATTTATATATACATGCATACATACATAAATTTATGGCCAAAGAGTCTGGTTTGTCTTCTGAACATATAAATATTACATTTTTAATTAAAGATCTTCAGATAAAGGGGAAAGCATATAATCATGGCACAGTTTTTCCCAATTTTGAACCATATACCATTCTAACAGTAGTTTCCTGGTCATCAGTTTTTCTTGTCAGAAGTCAGTCTGAATTCTGCTTCATTTGGTTTTCTTGACAGAATACTAGAGTGAGTTGCCATTATCTTCAACGGTATTTCACATTTAGTCTAACTCCTCATCTATGACCTATACATAACTGTTCGGGGAGTATACACTCCCAATATTATAACTCAGAGTGTCACCAGAATGCAGGAGTCTTTTTATCACTAGAAGTTAAGAGTACATGAAAGGGAAAGTCACTGGGTACATACACACCATTCAAAGAATTTGATTGGAAGAGGCAGTGTCCCATAGCATTCCTGGTTTTCTGTTATTTTATTTAACTTAAAAGAAAGAGTTTTAACTAAGCCTTGCAAGTGAGTTTTAACTAAGCTTTGCAAATGATTCCTAATGACATGGCATTTTAGAGTAGAGCATTCTCCATTTCCCTCCCCAATGCAATAGTCTGTTGTGGAAAAATACAGGAGGCAGCCAAGTGTATGGGTTTCTACTCTCTAACTATCAGTTCACTACAATGCTTAGCATGGATAGCTCAGCAAGTTATGATGTGAGCTTAACATATACAGTATATACATATATGTTGCTAGTTTTATTCAGATTTAAGGAAAGACTTTTCTTTCCTCCATCTGTCAAATGAGTTGGCAAGTGATCCCCTAAAACCTCTGATGATTTTACCATCTAACCATGCCCTCTGCATTGGTATGTTGGATCTCACAATGATTTCCATCTTTAATAAGTCTTCTCTCAAGTTTCATCATTGAATGCTTTGTGGACTTGTAAGCACTCATAGACTGCAAGCCCTCAGCAGCACAAAAATCTCTTAGACTGGCCACTCTTTTGCCAGATTAAAACTATTTTCCACATCCCTAGAACTTTCTAAGTCAATTTCACCCATTTTAGCTGCTGTTGCTCCTGTCTTTTCCATTAGCCCTCTGGGTATTTTAAAACTCCCCCCCTTTGCCAGCCCTATATTTGCCTCTCTCCCTTCCTCTATGACAGGCATGTCAAACAGTATGGGCTGGATACATCATACTGAAACTGCGCCCACCCCATTGCTGGCAATGGGGAAAAAGTCACAATACGTCGTGCGACATCATGTGATATCGCGAGTTTGACATGCATGCTCTATGAGAATGTGTGTCCTATGAGAATTTAAACCAAGTTCTGTTTCCAGTTGTTTATCAGTGAAGCTTAATAAAGAGAGTTTGGACATTTGCATGCATGCATGGACACATGAAGAGTCAGAAAGACCCTATGCCTGAAAACAAGCGTATCATATGAAACATATGATTAGAAAATCACTAATGCAAGATATAATTAAGGTCTAAATTTGAATCTGCTTTCTCTGAGACTTGACTTGTGAAGTAGGCACCAAAAAAGAATTATTAAGCCAATCTGTTTAAATGTACATTTTGTGTATTGTATTTGTCTGCATGGATTGCAGCACCCAGCTTCAGTTCTTAGTTCTGAGTGAATCTTCAGAGCCAAGAATACAGATCCCATTGTTCAACAACCTTTAGCTTCCAAGCCACTTCTATTGCCAAGCTTCACAAACAGCTACATATTCATGAATAGTATGAAATTGAACAAGCTTGATTAAGTTCCTCATGGCTACCTAAAGAACACTCTAATTTAGACATTTATTGTATCAGACATGGGAATATTGTTCTGTGAAATGAGTGACATATAAATTTGATCAATTAAATAAATAAATAATATGAAAGAAGTTTTGTTTTAGGTCACCATAGGAAATTTTAATGATTTGAATTAAGATTGCAAGATTTTTATTATTGCTTATATAGTAGTATGAATTGAATTCATCTGGGAGAAGTACATCTGAGAATTGTTTGATTCATTTGTCCCCCATCTCTTAATTACTCTTATTGGTGTCAAATATTTTTTTTAAAAAAAATTGATTGAAAAATCTCCTATTAGTACTTCTTTCTTAAATGTAAATTGCATCTGGTGGGCCATATGTGAAATATCAGATTAAATGTGCTCAAATCAGAGTGCCTCTAAGCAGGCCTGTAATGCAAAAATTTTGCATATTGGTCAGTGGATGTTATTTTTCAGAAGCCTAAGTGGTAGTAAGATAAATTTTTCACTAATTGTTGTTTGGAATCAAAAAACCTACTGGATCCAAGCACCTACCAGCAATTCTGATTATATCTTTTGTTCATTCCTAGTTTGTAGGATAGCCACCAGAAAAAACTGCTACCAACATTTTTTTTCTTTATTCATAGTCTAAGTTGATTTGAGTTGTTGAATGGGGCAAAAGAAAAAAGAAAAAGAATTGTTCCCGGGTTCTGTACATAAGTGTAATTTAAAATGGTGATGTCAAAATCCAAGACAAAATCATAGACAACATGTCTAGAAAATAAAGGTAAAGGTAAAGATTCCCCCGCACATGCGTGCTAGTCGTTTCCGACTCTAGGGGCCGGTGCTCATCTCCGTTTCAAAGCCGAAGAGCCAGCGCTCGTCCGAGGACGTCTCTGTGGTCATGTGACTGGCATGACTAGATGCCAAAGGTGCACGGAACGCTGTTACCTTCCCACCATAGTGGTCCCTATTTTTCTACTTGCATTTTTACGTGCTTTCAAACTGCTAGGTTGGCAGAAGCTGGGATGAGTAACAGGCGCTCACTCTGTTATGCGGCACTCGGGATTTGACCCACCAAACTGCTGACCTTCTGATCGACAAGCTCAGCGTCCTAACCCACTGAGCCATCACGTCCCTTGTCTAGAAAATAACCTAGAGCTTAAAGAGGCAACTCTTCTTTGCTTTTCATTTCCTCTGTGAACCAAATATTTGTCTTTGTATTTTCCAAGGTCGCTTTTTTTTCTAAGCAAACTGGTGTCTTAGAATGTTCTGATACCCATTAGAATTGTTGTCAGGGCATGTGGTGAAGCTGAAAAATTAAAGGAACAACATCACCGAATCCCTGAATAGACAAACAGGAATAGCTGTTGTTCTTACAAATTTTATTAATGCCATTGGATTAATGTTTCATCTGGTATCTAATAATTGAATAAAATTATTCAGCAAGCGTAGTGTTTTTAAACTAGGATTTATATGTCAATGCAAAATACAGCTCAATAGAAGATAGATTTTCTCCATTACCTATAGCTGTTTTCCCACAGCAGGTTGGAGGGGGGAGGTAGAAAATCAGAAAAGAGTCCATTGACCCAGTTAAGCCCTGGGTGTTAAATTTAACCCCAAGCAGACATGCATTGCTCTAGACAGACATGTATTGGGCATCACACCGCTACTAATGATGTTAAACCTAGTCAGATGATTCATTTTGCATACCTAGCTTTCCAGGAAAAAGAGTTGGAGAGAAAGAGTAGTGGAAAAGTCTTACCTTTACAAATATATTGTCAAGGCCTGGAAGCACATAGAATGCACACACACACACACACACACACACACACACACAAAACACAACACAGTAATCATTGATTGCGTACTCCTACCTCACTTTCTTGTCAGAGGAGAAGGGAAGAGAGAAGTCAAGAAAGCTCTCCTGGTGCAAAGGTTTATGGAATGCCTAAAGGAGGTGGATGAGAATTCTTTATTCTATATTCTTCACTGGTAAAATGTATATATTTATTTATCATATTTGTGTAGCTGCCCATCTCACAGAGTGACTCAGGTCAACATATATAATAAAAGAAAATACGTAAAAGTAAAATGCAGAAAAAGCAATAAAATCACAATTTAAATTACAAATAAAAATAAAATAAAAATAAAATGATGGCCAGCATACAGAGAGTGCATCAATTAATGATCATATAACCATCCAACAGGCTCCCCTCTACCATGGGATCCCCAAGCTTGCAACATTCCTCTCCTGCCAGATCTGAAGGGACGTGCAGATGTAACTGGAAAGAGTTGGTTCCCTCAGATAACCTGGCTTCTTTCCATGTAGTGCTTTAAATGTCAAAACCAGCAACTTGAATTGGACTGGAAATAAATTGGTAAGTAATGCAGCTTGCAAACCAAAGGTATAATGTGTGCAGTTCTTGAAGCACGCATAACTGCCCGTGTTGCTGCATTCTGCAGCAGCTGAAGCTTCTGGACTTTCTTCAAGGGTAGCCCCATGTGGAGCGCACTACAGTAGTCTATCCAGGAGGTGACATGGGCATGAGTGGTTACAAGTAACACCTCCTAATCTAGGTATGAGCCTAACAGGTGCAGAGCAAGATATGCAAAGGCCCTTCTGGCCATGTCTGCTACCTGCTACCTGCAAGCAGAAGTCATGGGTCCAGTAGAACCCCCAAATTGTGCAGTACAACCCATGCAAAGCTTGGTAAATTCCCAGATACAGAAGACTCCAAAAACTCAAGGGTATTTAGTACCTACCAGGGTTTAATTCAGGCTTGTTGTTCCCCATCTGGATTCTAACAAATGCCACGCTCTAAGAAAGGATATCAACAGTATCATCTAACTCATTGGGGGTGGAGATAGACAACTGGGTATCATCAGCATATTTATGATACCTCACCCCATCACCATCACCCAATAGTATTATATAGTTGTTAAATACAAGTGGAGAAAATTCTGAACCCTGCAGCACCCCACATAGCAAGGGTCAAGAGCAAGACTTCATCTTTCAGTCAACATTGACTGGGGCCAACCTTGGAGGTTAAATTCATCATCTCTAGAACTCACCCACATGCACCTCCCAGGCCGTGATGGTGCTCACAGTCATAAGGACCCTGTCCATTTCCTCAAGTCCAACAGGTTCACACTGCTCCCAGTTAACAGGGCAAGACTGAATTTTGATTCAGCTAAAGTGATTGTGGGTTTCCAGAACTATTGGTAAGAAAATGTGTTTAACTTAGTGGCTGACTGGGTTAAGCTATTGTGGTAACAGGATCTATGGAGATATATGGCTGGTGTTAACCTGAGGCTTGTTTGTTGCAAGACGCCCTGTTTTTAATAAAATGAATAAGCATTGTAGTATTCATGGATTTTGATTTGATGACAAAGTAAACAAACTGTTGATTAAAGCTATGTTTAAACAATGAATAAAAATAACTCAGAGCCACTATTAGAATTAATAATGAGATAAAGTTCTCCGTTGAGGTGCATGACAAACAAAACCCTTCAACTGTGTTCTTGTATTTGATGTTACTTGAGATTATCTCATTTAGAATAATGAAAAATTGACAGAAAAATATGCATTCCAAATCTGAATAATTTATTTCCCAAGCATATTTAACTGTATCATTCTTTTCCTCATCTTCTTGAGTCTATCTCTACTTATACGTAATTGTGAAAGGAAATTTCTAGTGTATTTGTAGTTAGAGTTGAATATACATATTTAAATATAGTGTACCAGACAAGGCTGATTTGAATGGCCTCCAGGAAGTCTGCAAGGGGCAGAAGATAAAACTCCTCTCTATATGTGTACGTGTGTGTACCCTCACATGCAGAAGAGGGAAACTGTGGAGAGAGAAAAGCAACAAGCAAAGTTGTATATGCATGCAAGAAAAAGTGGTGGTGGTGGTGGTGGGAAAAATTGTTTTTATCAAAATAATTGTACTATAAAGGAAGTAGTGTAATAAAACGGTTTGCCCAGACATACCCAAGGGAAATTTTTGCTAGAAAACACACTGCTTACCTAGCTTTTCCCAAATACCAAAACAAAATATGTCATTTTATCCTGAATGTAAAACAACAACAACAACATATATTATAACAAAGAACAGAAAAGACAGCTATATCACTGTGATGTGGACGTTTTCATCAAACAAATACATTTTCTTTAACTACAGACTGAACTCTCAAAATGTAGGAGTATCACTTTTGTCATTTTTTTAAAAAAAATTGTGTGGTGCCTCAAGTCACTAAGATGGCTGCTGCTGATTACTAGTCCTGTAGAAGAGTGGACTGTGGTGTACATGTTGATCAAGAAGTGCTGAACAAGTGTTAACATTTCTAAAGATGTGGCATGTGGTAAAATGGAGGAAAGAAGCTCAGTGGGACAACATTCTAACACCATATTCTGTCCAAAAGTATTTAAATGATTTCAAAGGCCTATTTTGTTTTTTAACTATATATGTTTCTAATAAGGGCACAGCAGAGTATTTCTGTGAACTAGGAGACACCATCATTCTGAGAGGGAGTTCAACATGTGTTTTTGGATTTTTATAGTGGCAGTCAAGAGACTTGACTTTTTATTTATAAACTTTCAGCACATACAATGTGAAATGTTAATGTTAATTACGGAATTTATTGTGAGGGATCCTTGGTGCTTTCTGAGCTTGATTGTTTCCTTGTACTTATGGTATTACCTAGTCTGGGTAATGAAATGTGTGCAAGAAAACAGCCAAGCTCACAGACCACCAAGGATCCCTCATGTCAACCCTGAGCTAGAAATATTCTCTCTTATTGGAATTTAATGTCTATCAAAAAAGCAAAATAAAAATAAAAATAAAGGAGGGGGACTCAATTTATTTGCTCCAAATTGTCCAGCTCATTCTTTGCATACTACAACAATGCACACGGCAATACGGCTTGATTCTGATAAAATATCCAACCCAAGGGGGTCAATAGAAGAAAGCAGATGAAGGTCTTCTATCTGTTTCATTTTGTTTTTTGAAGTTAAAAAAAAGTTCATCTGTTGTGGCATTACTATAACCGCTGACCAATTGTTAAAATCCTGGTGCCCCTGGGCAAGTTATTTGCAGACTTTAGGAGATGGGAAATCCTCCAGAACAGTATAGAAATGTTTCAGTGATTAGGGATATACAGTACAGCTAATTTATCAAAATGTTACCTTCCCCTGCCTGCAGCCATACTGTGGAATTATTTATAGATTATAGATTACAGATTACAGTATATTGAATTGTTTGCAGTAATTCAGCAGCATCTCACTGATAATTATAGAAACTTGAAGTAAGAGTTAGGAACTTCTTTGGGTTTGCAAGTTTGCAGTGAATTCCTTACTCAAGCACCCAATACAAGGCATTTTAAAAATGTAAAGTTAATTTCATAGTTTTCTTCATAATTTTTCAGACCAAGAATTACCTGCATGGCAGATGAGATTGCTGAATATTTCCAGGGGTCGAACTTGGCCCTTGTAAATGCTGTACTTTTGAAAAACATCATGTAGTAGAGTACAGTCTTGCAATCCATTCTACTTCCATTGCCTTTTTGCTTTCTGTCTTGCTCAGATTCTTTAATCTATCCTCTTTAGTATAGATTTCCCCTGTTTTTACCTATGGCCATTCACTCCATAACCACTTCAATCCTATATCATTATGCAATTAGCTAAATTTTGAACAAGTGATTGTAGGAGATCGTAGTGTGATGACGTGGTACCAGATATCCGATACCCTTCATTACTGATAATGGATCATGATGATCAGCAGGTTTCTGCACCAGCCATGTTACAACTATTTTTTTACCTCATCGTTTTGCGTATTCTCTTGCAACCTACCCATCATTTCCATCATTCATGTTACAAACTGACAGGACCTTCTTCTGCATCCTAATATACAGTAATGGTAAATTGACTGTCTACAGATTGAACTAATCATAAACAATGACATTAATTTGGATTAGAAGAAAAACATGGAATGATGTGTAAATTGCTAACGTGTGTTAGATGCGTTGATTGCTAAGGTATTGGATCTATAATTTTGTGAAATCAGGATACCATAGACTCTCATAGACTTTTTTTTCCTAATAAAGGAGATGGTGTTGATAAATGAGAAGAGATTCAAAGTGGATTTGGTGAAAGAAGAACTCCATATTTACTTCAACTTTCAGAAGCATGTAAAGATGTATACATTTTTTCTGAGACAACAGGAAAGAGTAGAATGCTAGGAAAGAGTATCAAAAACAACTGTAGGCCAAACAAGTTTGGTAATTACATATTTAACATTACTCTTTATTATTATCATTTTTTAAATGGAGGTGCATTTAGTTGTTTAAAAAATACATTTCTGTTCACTGCCAATTTTAACATGCATTTTAATCACCACCTTATTCAGAATATAAACCCTAGTTACCTGTTTGAAATACTAGGATGTTAGTCTGATTTGGTTTGGATTTTAATTTTATATATCTACCAACCCCACTTACAGAATGGTAGAGTCAGAAGGGGACAACCTGCTCAGTACTTAAATAATGCATATCATTTAGGGATTTTTATTTAACAATTTACAAAAGAGACTTGCTAAATCTTTGAAAAAATTTTGTGAGAAAAAAAAAATCAAAAAAGATCAATTTATAGGACATTATTTGAAGGGAATAAAGATCAAGCTTGTTAAAAACCAAAGGAAGAAACATAAAGCTAGTTTATTTGATCAAGGTTAAAAATGATATGTTGTTATGTCTGGTAACCCTTGATGGGCTTCTGCTGACCAGAACTCCATAATACGACTTTGAGGATTTGATTATAAGCAAGTGATAGCATGTTGGAAGAAGAGATCACTTGTTGTATTTTAAGAGATGATTAAAAGGTAAAGTTTCCCTCGCACGTGCGTGCTAGTCGTTTCTGACTCTAGGGACCGTTGCTCATCTCCATTTCAAAGCCGAAGAGCCAGCGTTTGTCTGAGGACGTCTCCGTGGTCATGTGGCCGGCATGACTAGACGCCAAAGGCGCACGGAACACTGTTACCTTCCCACCGTAGTGGTCCCTATTTTTCTACTTGCATTTTTACATGCTTTCGAACTGCTAGGTTGGCAGAAGCTGGGACGAGTAACAGGCGCTCACTCTGCTACGTGGCACTCGGGATTCGACCCGCCAAACTGCCGACCTTCTGATTGACAAGCTCAGCGTCCTAACCCACTGAGCCACCGCATCCCCATTAAGAGATGATTATAAGTTACCAAATTGTTTATACTTGTGATGAAAGGGGTGGTCATTTTTTTTAAATATTTCTTTTCTTTTTCATTACTATATGCAGATTTTTCTCTATTTTTTAATTATTTTCCACACTTTCTGGTTTAATATATATGTGTGTGTTTTTTAGTTTGCCTGCATTAGTTTTTATCTTTTTAACTGTAATGTTTAATAAAATTACTATTAAAAAACAGATCTCTATGCTTGTATCCAATGGAAGAGAGATTGAAAGCTTTGAATATTCAGAGGGGAAAAAAGTGAAGCTTGCCTTTGCTCAACACCTCAAGACCAGTCAGTCAAAATGAAGCAGTTCCTCCATCTTCCAGTCTCTCAAGGTGGCTTTCCATTGATAAGAATGGCCTTGTTCACATAAATAACCACATCACATTATCCCTCTATGTCTTGGCTCAGGAATAAAGATAAGGAAAAGAGGTGGTAATGTATCTGTCGTAATTGTGTGGGACAGAGGAGGTGTCAAAAATAATTACTCAGGACCAGCATTCAGGACCTGCTGCATTTTAATTTGAGGGGGATAAATGCTGCCGTCATCAGGAAACTAGCTGAAGGTGTCATCTTTGATAAACAAGCCCAACTTCACACATTTCCTGCAAAATCAATGCAGGTCTGGCGCTTATTCGCTAATGCGTCATGCCATTTTTGAAGTCCTTTTTTTGTGTGCTGGCTTCTTTTTTTGCTACTCTTTTGTCTCAGTGATTAGTGTCTCCTCTCATTTTGACAATTGAGGAATGGGGGGGGGGATTCCCCTGAGATTGTAAAGCTATCAGATCTAGCCCATGCTAGTGGTTTTGTTGCTATTCTTCTTTTCTATGGTAGCAAGCTCTGAAAACTTAACAGTTGTCATTGTCTCATCACTCTTTGGTGAATTGTTTGGCAAAGAATGGTGGGACATTCTTTCATTTAAAAAGCAATGTGATTATCCATTGATTACACGTGTTTAGTATCAAGTGATGGAGGGAAATGGAGTAGTTGACAGCAGCAGAAACAAAACTTTAGTGTCTGTTATTTATTCCCAGTTTGTTTCATTTATATGTTCCCTCCTCAACAAAAAGTCCACTAAAGATGGCTTGTATTTTCAGACTGTACAATAAGCCAAACAATTCTGAAATGGGAGCAACCTTGCCTTTATGTGGAAAGAAGCAGATATCTTGGGCACAGACTTAAACAACGATTCAACATGTTGTCTAAGATAATTCTAATATCGAAGGGGCTGCCAGAAAGAACAGGAGATCAACCTATTCTCCAAACCACCTGAAGGCAGGACAAGAAGCAACGGATAAAAACTAATCAAGGAGAGAAGCAACCTAGAAGTTAGGAGAAATTTCCTGATAGAACAATTAATCAGTGGAATGACTTGCTTCTAGAAGTTGTGGGTGCTCCAGCACTGGAAGTTTTAAAGAAGAAATTGGACAATCATTGGAATGGGTCCGGGTTACTTACGGGAGCACCTGTGGCCGGCATCAACTTCCCTTCGTCCAGTGCGCTCCCACAGAGAGGGCCTCCTTAGGGTGCCGTCGGTCAAAGAGTGTCAACTGGCGGCCCCCAGGGGGAGGGCGTTCTCTGTGGGCGCGCCAGACCTGTAGAACCGTTTACCGGTGGAGCTCCGGATGGCTCCCGACCTTTGCTCCTTCCGACGTGACCTAAAAACATATTTATTTGAACAAGCCGGCCTGGTCTGATGGGTTTAGGGGTATTTTAATGTTATTGTATTAATTGTATTGAATTGGGCTGTAATATTTAATATTTTTTTTAATTTTTGTATGTTGTATTTTATTGTATTGCCCTATACACCGCCCTGAGTCCTTCGGGAGAAGGGTGGTATAGAAATTAAATTATTATTATTATTATTATTATTATTATTATTATTATTATTATTATTATTATTATTATTATTATTATTATTATTATTATTATTATTATTATTATTATTATTATTATTATTATGTCTGAAATGGTATAGAGCAGAGTTACCCAATCTTTCACGGTTGGTGGCCCAGAGTGGGGAGGAGGGGGGAAAGAAGGGATGATTTTGTGTGTGTGTGTGTGTGTGGGTAAATGCATGCATGTGTGCATGCACAAACACCTGTTGCTCATGTGAGTGTGGCCATGAGTGCTCACATGAGTGGGGCTGCAAGTGTCTGTGATGCTTACAGTAATCTGAGCACTTGCACATGGGGCTGCAAACACAGCACTCGCGCAAGTGGGGCCGCAAATGCCTGCAATGCTCGCAGCGATGCTTGCGTGAATAGGGCTGTGCATGCGTGCGCATATGCATACACCAGCCAACCACTGACATAGCTCAGTGATCAATAGGCCATGGCCCGGTAGGGGACCATGAACCACAGGCTGGGGGCCCCTGGTATAGAGTTTCCTGCCTGAGCAGGGGGTTGTACTAGAAGACCTCCAAGGTCCCTTCCAACTCTGTTATTCTGTTAATTCCTCAGAAAGCCTGAAGTGTGCAGCTCTCCATTGTTGCTTCCAGAGCAGCAGACTGCTGGTTGCTTTGTAAGATCATTATGCTATCTATTTGCTATGCAACTCACAATGTATCACCCTTCAGAATGATGTCTATGGGGTACTTGACACCCCAGAGGCTGAGTGGTGCTATTACTCCCTGTAAACACATGAGTTGTGCATGTGGGGAACTAGGTCCTTCTTTTACTTCAGGCAGCAGAGGAGAACCTGAATGTATGAAGAAGGCCTCAGCTAAAAGACATAAAACTGTGTGATTTCTAAAGATGATGTGGTTCAAAGGGGAAATGTCCCTAAGGGCAGTGAATTTCCCTCTCCATGGCTCACCAAAGATGAGACCATACTGTAATGTGCAGCTTCCTAGGTCTTACCTAGGACCATGCCTAGGGTTATCAGACTTCAGCTGCAAAACTCTGGATGATCACTATATGGCAGCAAAAAATACAGAATTTTATATTTCAAAAACCATTAATGCACATAATTAGAAAGTTATTACCTTTCCTCTGTAATATCTTAGCAGTCTTGGCTCCAGTCATCATTCTATTTTTTCCTTCTGCACTAAATGCTCTAAGACATATTTGAAATATGTTGGGAAGATTTATGTTTGAATTAAACTTTCATTTAAATCAGACATAATGGGAAAATCCAACTTTTAAGGTTGCTGTCATTTATTTATTTACTTGAAGTTCATGGACAAAAAAGGCACAAGCAGAAAAAACGGTTTTGTAAAAAAAAGGTAAAGATTCCCCCGCACATGCGTGCTAGTCGTTTCTGACTCTAGGGGCCGGTGCTCATCTCCGTTTCAAAGCCAAAGAGCCAGCACTTGTCCAAGGACGTCTCCGTGGTCATGTGGCCAGCATGACTAGACACCAAAGGCACACGGAACGCTGTTACCTTCCCACCGTAGTGGTCCCTATTTTTCCACTTGCATTTTTACGTGCTTTCGAACTGCTAGGTTGGCAGAAGCTGGGACAAGTAACAGGTGCTCACTCTGTTATACGGCACTTGGAATTCAACCCGCCAAACTGCCGACCATCTGATTGACAAGCTCTGTCATTTATCTATTTATTTACTTGACAAAAAAGGCACAAGCAGAAAAAACGGTTTTGAGCAAGTAGTAAAACTATCTGTTGACTGTACAATCTGGGGTTTATCCATAAGCTGCATCTGAAGTTCCTAACTATTAATGCATATAGTCAAAGGCTTAAGTTCTTAAACCTATACTTATTTCCTATTTACAAGTGAAAAACATTATTAAGATAGGCAATCAAGAAAGTCATATATTTATACCAGTTTAAGAGCTACCGTATTAGAGAACATAAATTATCCATCACTGCTTTTGTGTGACAGGACCCTGACATATCTTTTCAGCATGCCTGATTTTGTGCTATTATTTATTTATTTTATTTATTTATTAAATTTTTATGCCCTCCCTCTCCCCTAAAAGATTATTCTTATTTGTTTGTATCCATGGTAGTTACAGTGGACATTTAGCACAAAATTTGGTGATTGCCATTGCTATTTGTACTACAGTTACTATAATAATGAATTTATGAAAGTTTATTGCATTTTTTAAAAAGTTCAATTAATAATTACAAGTTGATGTATTTCAAAGAGAAGTGGTGGTGCAATAATTAGAATGCAGTATTGCAGGCTAACTCTGCTGACTGCTAGCAGTTTGATCCTGACCAGCTCAAGGCTAACCTATCAGCAATCGGTAAAACAAAGACCCAGATTGTTGGGGGTAATATGCTGACTCTGTAAACTGCTTAGAAACAGCTGTAAAGCACTATGAAGCAGTATATAAGTGTAAGTGTTATTGCTATTATTATTGTGCTTTCCGGCCCATAGGTCACAATTTTCTTGATAGTATGGAAATGTGGCATCCTGTATTCAAATCAAAACTTTCACCATGATCTAATAAAAGTTTTGATTTGAATACAGAATGCCACATTTCCATGCTATCAAGAAAAATACCCACCAGATATTTAAACTGTTCGGTTCTATGGAAACAAAAACAACCCATTATTTAAGGAAACATCTAGAAACGTCTATACTAGGGGTGTCACATGGAAGCTGTGCCCTCCCCAACTCTGGCAAGCGTAGAAAAGTCATGATACGTTGCGACACATCACGTGATGTGGTGAGTTTGACATCCCTGGTCTATACTCTGAAAGACTATTATTAAAGCTGAAGAATAAGAGAGCTGACTCTTTTATAAGGCCATTTCCTTCTTTTATTTAGTGTTTGATGTATATTTTATAATGCTTCAGTCTATATCAAGCCTGTGACCCATGAAGTCAAATGCAATCCATCATTTTATTATGATCTCTCCAGTGTTTGACTGCCCTGTTCGGTGCAGGCATCAAAGGCAGAGCTGGGGTGTATGTGTGTGCGTCACATAATGAGTAGGTTGCTATACATTGATCATGGAACTGTAGTAAAACATGCCAAATTGTGAAAGGAGATGAACTTATTTTGGCTCTTAGTTTCAAGGCCATTGTAACCCATCTCTTATACCTTATACCTAAGGTTTTTATTCTCTTGATTCTGATGTTTGCTTTTTGATGATGGCTGTTTCCTTATATCCGTGTTTTTAATTGATTAGCAGAAAGTATGTTAACAATTTCATAATTGCTTCACCCCTCTTAATTAACAAATATAAATCTCTTCATTCTATAATCCATGAAATAAGTAACCTTCTCCTTATCCAATTGTCAGGAAAAAAAACCCAAACAGAGCTCTAAAATATTAAAATTAACTAACATAAAACTCAACCTTCAGCTATTGGCAAAACCCCATTTAAAAAGCATAAAAATGTCCCTAAATCTTAGTATAAATAAATTATACCTAAAGTTTAATATAACAAAAAGAGACCATTTCTCCTTTAACGGGAAGGGCAAACTGCTGTGCACTCGTTCTAAATGCCAACCATCCCCAAAGAGAACCAACACAACAACATATTCCATTCCAATAAACATTTCACACCCCAAGTCTAAACAATCTAAGTAATCCCAGCATCCTAATAAAAAAAACGACTACAACCAAAAAGAGTTACTCATTTAAAAAAACCTCACACAATTAGGACACTACATATTTACATATTAAACAATTAGGATACAGAAAATAAGTATAAAACAAAACATTTAACAACCAAATAACCAAAGCCACATTTTTTTCAATCAAAATATTAGTAAATCCAAAAAAGAACCATGCAGAATGACAACATGTTCCATTTTAACCATGGTCAAATAAATCAATTTTGTCTTCCTTTTTTAAAAACACAGAACCATCCTAGTAGTTATTGATCCTTGTTACAGATTTCCTCTTTTCTTTAAGCTGTCTTTTGTAAATCCAACAAAGAAAAATGATTCCCATTACTCTCTGGGATCATCGTTTTTATTGCCTTCTTAATTTTTAAAACTCCATACAGTCATTTTCTTTGTATCTGATGGCAGGTTCTTAGCCAAGGTTTCATTCATACAGTTGTCAAGTAGAATTTGTTGCATATTTTGTTCTATAACATTTTGTTTTGAAGACAGACTGTTCTCAAAAGGACCCAACATATCTGTCACAATCAATTCAAAGCCTTGACACATCCTTGGTGGAGTTCCTCAGAGATATCCTTAAATGCCATAATTTATTTCCCACAAACATGCATTTGTTTTTTTTAAATAATTTAAAAGTCTTAATATTTAAAATTCAATACTCCCGATGTTCTGTGAGTCCTTAATCTTTTTAAAAATTTCTGTAGCCAAAACTTCATGTTTGTTCTTTTATTTTAATTTCCTAGTTATAAAAATAAATTTTCATTTTCTTATATTAAGATTTGAAGGCACTCACTCACCAGGTATTGTCCCTTTGAAGGTATCTAGCTTCTTTCAAGCAGTCAACAAGCAATTTCTAAATGTAGTTAGCAAATGAATGTCCAAATTTAGTTTCCTTTGAAAGGCTCCATTTACAGCTGAAGGAATTATGGTGAATTTCCCCCTCTCCCATCAGTAATCACTGTCTTGCTGTCTATTTGTGAGGAGAAGGGATGACCATTGGAGTTGCCAACAGTTTAGGTCAGGGGTCTTCAAACTTGGTCCTTTTATGACTTGTGGATTTCAACTCCTACAATTCCTCAGCCAGCATACCTGGCTGAGGAATTTGGGGAGTTTTTATTTTTTTTTAATTCCATTTTATATCCCGCCCTTCTCCGAAGACTCAGGGCAGCTTACAAGCTTAGCAAAGTTGAAGTCCACAAGACGTAAAAGGGCCACGTTTGAAGACCCCTGGTTTAGGTAATCTCACATCTCTCTCTTTTATCCAGACAGAAACAAGGAGTTAATCTACTGACTCCTTTAAAAAAACCACCAGAGTTGATTCTGCTTATTCCTGGAGCTGTCTTCAATCAGTCATCTTCCTCAGAATTTTCTATAATTAATTTTTTCTCTATTGTTAACCATTTGAATGTTTTCTGGGCTTAGAACCAAAGCCTGCTTGTTATTTAGCAGATGCTGGCTTTTGGAATTATAATATATACCTCTAACCAGCAAAGATGAAGTAAGGAGCCTAATGATCTCCCTCTTTCTACTCTTGAGTATTGCAATGGTGGCAGTGTTGGCCATTATCATGTGCCTGCTTTTGGCACATCTGCCCTGATTTTTCTTGGCTCCTGAATTCCTCTCTACTCTAGAGTCCAGGAGTCTTGGCACCCAGAAGGAACCTTTCTATTTTAAAGCCACAGGTTTGCAGAGCAAAGCTATAATTCACTTACACAGTGGAATGGCTAAAGGCAGTAGAAGCAAGGAGAGATGCCTACTGATGCTCTTTGGAACCACACCTCCCCTTGGAAATGAAATGGAAAGGCTCTGATCCCTGAACATTTTTGAAAAATTGCCCTAATATCTATTACAGCTGCAAGTAGAACAGCTGAGAAAGCCTCTGGCAGGTCTTTGCCTGTAGCTATGAGTTTTACAGCTGAGACCGACTCCGCTTTTCAAATCTCCAAGTTGCTTAAATTATTCCATGTTTTTTTTGTTTGTTTGTTTTAGTCTTCAGCTACACATGGACTTATTAGCTTTTTGCAGTGGGTGCAATTTCCTTTAAGCAAAAACTTGACAATTTGAGCAAAGCTACTTGGCTGAGGTCCTTGAGCTTTATTTCTAATCCTAACTGGGTGGCAGCTCACTTTGTGATGCTGATTTAAATTACTTTAATTTATTCCCAGAGGAAGAAAGATCAGAGCTTAGCCATGTTTCCTGCTTCTTTTATGAAGAGGCTTAGTGAACCAGAAAGTTCCATGGTTGTTTATGTGATCTGCACCCCAAGGTGAACGTGCATCACCAGTTCTAAAGGCATTCTCCCAACTTAGGTACCCAGTGTGATTTCAGTGGAAAGAAATATGCTTATATTCAGAAACAATCATTCTAGATAATGCTGTTTCTATGGCTGCTGATGCTAATGAAAAGCAATAGTGATGCTGATCATCATAACACTTCTTTTAGCAATATGACTGAGCTTGTTTTTCTTTGTTTTTTTGTGTGTGTTTTTGTTCTAGCTGGGAGGCTGTGGGATCCTTGGAGTTGGCATATGGCTAGCCGTTACTCAAGGGAACTTCGCTACCCTCTCTTCTTCCTTCCCTTCTCTGTCAGCTGCCAACCTGTTGATCATTACAGGGACTTTTGTGATGATCATTGGCTTTGTGGGATGCATAGGAGCCATCAAAGAAAACAAGTGCCTCCTACTCAGTGTGAGTATAAAATGTGTCTTATCTATTTTTATGCTGCCTTGTGACCTGAGAGTGATTCTGCACATGTTAATACCTAATATGTTGTCAATGTCAGAGCATATCCCAGCATCTAATACAAGCAGTTTCCCATCTGGAGTAAGACACTTTTATCTAGAATCTTTAATCTAGATGTTTAGCATTATGGGTTAATTGGTTGTGAAAAATGGGGTGCATGTTTGTAAATACCTGAGGTTGCCATCAAGCAAATCAGATGACAATGTAAAAAGCAAGGCTATTACTTCTTGTGCTGATAGATGAATGCCTTTAAAGATACAATTGATGGATTGTATTTGCTGATGGAATGGTTTTTACCAGCCAAACATTCCCCCCCCCACCCCAGATATTCTCAGGAAGTTGGAGGAAAGAGTGAGAAGCAATCCCATTGTTGGAAGTAGATTTTTATTTGCAAAACTCATTGTCCTGTTTTTACTTTTAGGTATACTCTTCTTTTTAACAACAGACTTGAGAGACATTTTGAAATTTGTCCGATACAGCAATAGATAATTAATAGTTTTTGTTTGTTAGGTTTACATCCTACCTTTCTCCAGAAGATCAAGGCCAGGAGTCTTCAAACTTGGCCCTTTTATGACTTGTGGACCTCAGCTCCCAGAATTCCTCAGCCAGCATGCCTGGCTGAGGAATTCTGGGAGTTGAAGTCCACAAGTCATAAAAGGGTCAAGTTTGAAGACCCCTGATCAAGGCAGTTCACAGCAGGGATCTTCCTTCATTTTATTCCTATACAACAAGCTTGTGAAGTTGGTTGGGCTATGCAAATATGATTGGTCCAAAGTTACCCACTGAATTTCCATAGCTGAAGGTAGTCTTGAATTTGATATTCCCAGTCCTAGTCCAACACTAATGTAGAAAATAAAAGATAGAAACAATTCATGTGTGGATAAAGAATAGCATAATATTTCTTGCTTTGGAAATAATTTATTAAATTTGGGTATGGATGCAGACAGAGAGACAGACGGATAAATTTAAAAGAGTTGATGCAGAAATTGGATGAGTCTAGAAGTTTGAAGGTTGGAAGGTCTCAGATCTTAAATCCTGGCCCTACCTCCTGCTTTATAGTTATACTTTGATAATTCTTTCAGCTATATGATCATTCAGATGAACCCTCATCTGGCACCCTCCCCCATATTTATTTATTTATTTATTTATTTATTTATTTATTTATTTATTTATTTATTTATTTATTTATTTATTTATTTATTTATTGAATTTCTATACCGCCCTTCTCCCGAAGGACTCAGGGCGGTATACAGGGCAGTAAAAGCTTTACATACAAAAGTTAAAATAAAATAAAATTAATTAAGCCCTAACAATAAATAATTAAAAATACCCCAAACCCTTAAACCAGGCCGGCCTGTTCAAATAAATAGGTTTTCAGATCACGGCGGAAAGAGCGAAGGTCGGGAGCCATCCGGAGCTCAACCGGTAATTGATTCCAAAGGGCTGGCGTGCCCACAGAGAATGCTCTCCCCCTGGGGGCCGCAAGCCGACACTCTCTGACCGACAGCACCCTGAGGAGGCCCTCTCTGTGGGAGCGCACAGGACGAAGGGAAGATGACGCCGGCAGCAGGTGCTCCCATAAGTGATCCGGACCCATGCCATTTAGGGCTTTATAGGTAATCACCAGCACCTTGAATCTCATATTACCATCTCCAAGCCATAGAGCATTAAGGCATTGGCTAGAATAGCCCAGCTCTCCACTCCTCCCCTTCAACTCAGTGTTGATAAAGCCAATACACAATCTAATGCTCTAAGCAACACATAAGATGGCACTGGTACATTACAGTTAGAATTTTCTATCCCACAACTCCAGTAAAGAAACAAAGAATTCCTCCTTCTTCCTCTTCCATGTTGAGGCTATGGCAAAGAGCAACCAAAAAGCTAGCACAGAATCTAGTTAAAACATATTTACTTATAGTTACAGAAATATCCATTTTTCTTGAAGCTGATAGGTTATCAGTGTTAGTATTTGAGAATAGGTTCCACTGACCTCATTTATGAATTGGATAAGCATCAATTCTTATGTATTTGAGATCTTAAAAATTCTTGGCTTGGGGGAAAAACAAATACTGAAATCATCTTTTCATTCTAGAGCAGATGTTCACTTTAAATTGTCTCAGTCAACACAATTTAAAGTATACTTGAAATATGGTACTCCTTAAATTGAACCCTTTTATATAGAAAAGAAAAGGGACGTGGTGGTTCAGTGGGTTAGGACGCTGAGCTTGTCGATCAGATGGTCGGCAGTTTGGCGGGTCGAATCCCGAGTGCCGCGTAACAGAGTGAGCACCTGTTACTCATTCCAGCTTCTGCCAACCTAGCAGTTCGAAAGCACGTAAAAATGCAAGTAGAAAAATAGGGACCACTATGATGGGAAGGTAACAGCGTTCTGTGCACCTTTGGCATCTAGTCATGCCGGCCACATGACCATGGAGACATCCTCAGACAAGTGCTGGCTCTTCAGCTTTGAAACGGAGATGAGCACCGGCCCCTAGAGTTGGAAATGACTAGCATGCATGTGCGGGGGAACCTTTACCTATATAGAAAAGAAAGCTGTCATGTTGTTCTCCTATGTTAAGTAAAGGGTACAGTCCTTTGATATGTAGGCAGCGTGTACTGTTTTCTTCCACTTCACAGTGACATGTTTCTTTTACACAGCAAAAATAATTTTAGGAGATTCCTTAGAGTCACACCAGATTGCTTCCTGAAATTCAGTGTTTTCTCTCACCCTCCCTCCTTCTGCAGACACACACACACGCACATGGGCGCACACACACACACATACACACTAATAAGATTGACTTCAGTAAATGAGAGGGTAAATCCTTAGTTAGAAGTTACATGAATGTAGACAATCCAGTTCCTATGCAGCAGAGATTAGGGATCGCTGCATTTTCTAATCAGACTTATAAGTAGAAAATTGAGCTAAAATCTCTCCATAGAGTCATTTCTAATTCATTTGTTTTAAAATTCAGCAGCCCTCTCAAATGCTTTTCCTAATGTTTACCTCCAGTTGCATTGGAATCCTCAAATCTCACGTTAAAGAACATGAAATTTTTGCTTCCAGTTTTTCTCTTCCTTGGATAGCTCTTTGACTTTTGATATATACTTTTTTTTACTAATCTAGAAGACTGTCCAAAAAGGGTGGTTCACTTACTTGAATTTCTTTAGCACTGTTGGGATTAGAATAGATTAGATGTTTGAAAGATAGCTTTGCTCAACATAATAAATGCATACTTTTTCATATGATTCACGACCAGCTTATTTCACAAATATCTCTCTCTTCAAATATAAGTCTGTATCCTATTTCAGAATGATTAGTAGTTCATGTATTCACTAGAGCCTTGCACATCTTTTCCTACATGTGACAAGGCATGCAGTGCTTCCCCATAGGCCTCCATGGATGGTCAAGAGGCCAAGGAGTGAGGCAAATCATGTCACATATGCCATGTTTTCATATGCAAATTATGCATATTGTGTCATTTGTCTAGTTTCTGGATGGAAATGGAAATGGCATAAGTAGCACAGGCTATGATGATATCATGGTGTATGTACATGATGTTATCATGATTTAAATCAGGAGCCTTTGTATTTCCATGCTCTTTATTGGCATGACCATGCATGGACCATGCAGAACCATTCCATAATAAACCCTGCAATTGCAAAGATAAAAGAATAATACAAACTTTAAAAAGAATCAAAAAGGGGATAGATAGGGGAAAAGAAATAGAAAGTGAAATAGAAAAGAAAGAAAAAATAAGAATATGGTAAAGAATCACCTCAGATCGGCCCTAAATCTCAGTCTTGTCCAGTAAAATTTGTTCCTCTTGTATAACTGCTTTTAAATCAATTTATAATAGCAGACAATTTTAAGAGTAACTTCGGAATCCACTGTTTCCAAATATCCTTTAAATCGCCCCAAATTAAAGTATTTTGCCCCATTCTGTATTAGTGAGTTCTTGTTTCTTCATTACATGTTTCTCTTTTCTTTCTTTTAAGAAATTCAGATCCCAAAAATGTATCTCTTACATCTGAATAACATCTAAATCTATGAGATTGGATAGAGTGAAAATTTAAAGTTTAAACTAGGACTTCTTTTAGAACTTCTTAGTCAGAATGCAGCACCTGTTTATTTTACATATCACCTCATTCTTTAGCTAGTGCTCATTCTCCACTTATGGCTTATGATTCAGGGAAGTCCTTAGAAATACAGAATCGGAGAAGATCTTTAAGTAGAAATCCACAATTTGAACATCTCCAATATGACAGTTTGACAGACCTAGAACAACAAATGTCTGCCAATTGCTTGACAGACCTAGAATGAAATTTCTGAACAACAAATGAGATGTCTTTTTCTTTTCTGGTAATTGGCCGTGTCATATATGGTAAAGATCAGATTGTTAAACAGCAAAGACCAGATTTTTATGAGACATTATAGAGATCTCATGGTATTAAGTTACACTTTGTGTAAGTTTCCCTGCTCCTTATTTTTCACAGCCAACTAAGCTAAGAGCCTTTTCTTTTCTTTTAATTTGTTTTAACTAGTAGAGGGGGTTATTCTTGGAGGGTCAGATAAGGAAATGTAAAATTCAAATATTCAAAGAGGTATTCTTTTATTATTCACCTTCCCATCCCTTTTTTTGACTGACCTACCTTTAAGCTAGGTTTTGCAGAGCAATTCTAATTGTGTTACACGCCAGAATCTAAAAAAACAGAGTCAGTTGGAAGTTGACATCCTGTGCTGTGTATATTAAATCTAATTTTTGCTCTCTTGGAGGATAGGATTGGAGTAGATGTGAAATCCTCAGGCAAATGTAGAAGAAGTTATTAAAGATTATTTTTAGAGGGATACTCACTGCCCCTTGTGATTGCTGTGGTTATTAAAAAAAATTTCTATCCATGCAATAAGATCTGTTCATGCCTAATATTGAATATTGTATTTTATATATTACAGTATATATGAATATCTTGTATGTATTGTACAGTCTTTAAAGTCTGATTGACAAGGCATATACATTTAATGAATGAATGAATGAATGATCATTTCTGATTGCCATAATTAACAGTATTTTATATGGGTGCTCTTCCTTAGCCAAGAAGTTGTTTACTCAGGCAAAGAGACACATTGTTCTAGAGCTGCCAGCTTCTTGTTCTATATCTTTTTTTTCAGTTCAGGACTTTAAAATTCTGCAACAGGAAGAGGGATTCAGTCAGATGTTTCATATCCTGACCTCTACTTATCCTTACTTCAGAGAATATTTTGCCTTGGTGCAAGTGTTGCAGAAGTTTAACATGCAAATGTCTCATCTAAACTGGCATCTACTTATTGCTGCCAGGGTGTCCATTACATTGAGGTGTCGGATCAATACAACCATTTAAGAGTATCCATTAAAAGTTGTCTTCTTTACTTTAGAGATCTGCCACTTCCAATTGCTTAAAGGGGATATCAGTCTTTGCATAGCAGAAATGAGCAGAACCTGACCTCATTTTCTGCAACAGGAAGAATTTTAAAGTCCTGAACTGGAAAAAAAGAAAGATTCAGAACAAAAAGCTGGCAGCTTTGGAACAATATATCTATCAGAAGGTTTTATTTGGTGAAATAAATACTTTTAGCAAAGTTTTTATTTATCCTTTGTGGGAAGAGACTTTGTGGGTCCATGCAAGTTATTGCTGGAAGACATATGGTCCAGTATCAATCTTCTCTACACCTCTCACATGCCTTGAAGTCCTAAAACTCCCCAGAAAACTCATTTAAATGCTTAAGGTACTGACTGCAATCTTCAACAGATTTACAGGATTGGGCACTCTATTGATGTGATTGTGTGTGTGTGTGTGTGTGTGTGTGTGTGTGCACATGCACGTATATGTGCAAAACATGCATTTGTGTTAACATAATTAATTTGTGTTTTCTTAAGGGTATGTGCTTCTTTCTGCAGTAACTATTGTCACGTATTATTACTACCACCACTTTTATTAATATTTTCTTTTTAAAAAAAAACCTCATGGCTAATTAGTCAGTCACTCTTGCATTGCAGTCATTGCCTAGCAAGATAGGTGGAAAACCTAAAAATAAAATATCTCTGTACAATTAAAATATCTTTAAAAACCTAAAGACAAATACATTGAAACCAGGCGTAAAAATATCGTAGAACAGCCTCCTTAGAGGAAAGGTTTTGGACATCTTTGAAAAACACATTTTTTAACTGAAGTCAAAACTTAATAACTTTTATTATCCAAAGGAATACCTAGCTGAGTGTGCTAGGTATCGCGTGCTTGTTTCTTGACCTCCTTTAATTCTTTTGAAAAATCCCAACTGTAGAATTTGAGATGGGCCAAAAATGTACTGTTGATGTTATGTCTAATTCACCAGCTCACGCATAGAGAGCAGATGTTATAGCAATTGTCTACTCAAGTTTTATGTCCTGGGAAGTGAGATCCTAAGGGATCCTAATATGATGCTAAACTCAAATTCCTTTTTAAAAGAGAGAAAAGATATTCTGCTGTTCTGTGCCTATGGTTATCTAGAAAAAGCTGGGATGGTCGTGCTTAGACTGTGACAGAGATCTGTAGCTTTGGTATTCTGTGACATTTTATTGATTAGAGTCTATTTTCTTCCAAAAGTCATAAAATACTGGAAATGCCATAAAATACCAATTTAATCAGCTGTCTGACATACAATCAAGGCATCATTCTTTTCTCATTCTACTAGCTGGGCTAATGCTACCAAATGATGTTAGAAGCCCAGGTGAGAGAAGGAGTGAATTTATTCTCTGAAAACACACATCTTGATTTATGTGGTGTCACAAGCACTTTTTTTTCCTTTTGCCTTGGGACAACTAGTAATAAATAATGTAGACCAGGTAGCTCAGAGATGTTTGGTGTCCTGTTACACATTCCTAGCATACTTGTATATCCAACTTTTGGAGAACTTGTTCGACCAATTTCTTAGCAGTGCTCTAATCCTAGAGTGGCAAATAGATAGGGAAAAAATGGAGGTAGTGACAGATTTTATTTTCCTGGGCTCCAAGTTCACCGCAGACAGGGACTGCAGCCAAGAAATTAAAAGACGCTCCTGGGGAGGAAAGCCATGGCAAATCTAGACAGCACACTAAAAAGCAGAGACATCACCCTGCCAACAAAAGTGCATATAGTCAAGGCTATGGTCTTGCCAGTTGCAATGTCTGCCTGTGAAAATTGGACCATAAGAAAGTCTGAGCACCAAAGAATTGAGGCCTTTGAACTATTGTGCTGGAGGAGACTCCTGCAAGTCCCTTGGACTGCAAGGCGTTCAAACCGGTCAGTCCTAGAGGAGATCAACCCTGACTGCTCTTTAGAAGGCCAGATCCTGAAGTTGAAACTCAAACACTTTGGCCACCTAATGAGAAGGAAGGAGTCACTGGAGAAGAGCCTAATGCTAGGAAAGATTGAGGGCAAGAGAAGAAAGGGACGACAGAGAATGAGGTGGCTGGATGGAGTCACTGAAGCAGTAGGCGTGAGCTTAAATAGACTCCAGAAGATGGTAGAGGACAGGAAGGCCTGGAGGAACATTGTCCATGGGGTCGTGATGGGTCGGACACGACTTCACAACTAACAACAACAACAATCCTAGAGCATCAGCCCTGGCATTTGTGCAAATAAAACTTACCGATCTGGCAAAAGTTTGTATCGTTCCCACTGAATATCTAGACCAGGGTCTTCAAACTTGGCCCTTTTATGACTTGTGGACTTCAGCTCCCAGAATTCCTCAGCCAGCATGCCTGGCTGAAGAATTCTGGGAGTTGAAGTCCACAAGTCATAAAAGGGCCAAGTTTGAAGGCCCCTGATCTAGATGCTAACCTGACTGGATTGTATTACAGGTAGTTCTTGACATACGACCACAGTTGAGCCCAAAATTTCTGTTGCTAAGTGAGATAGTTGTTAAGTGAATCTGGCCCCATTTAACAACCTTTCTTTCCAGAGTTGTTAAATGAATCACTGCAGATATTAGTCATATGGTTATTCAGTGAATATGGCTTCCCATTGACTTTGCTTATCAGAAGGTTGCAAAAGGTGATCACTTGACCCTGGGACACTGCAGTTGTCATAAATATGAGTCAGTTGCCAAGCGTCCAAATTTGATCGTATGACCGTGGGGATGCCACAACAATCGTAAGTGTGAAAAATGGCCATAAGTCACTTTTTCAGTGCTGTTGTACCTTCAAATGGTCACTAAGTGAACTGTGGTAAGTCACGGACTACCTGTATTTTAGATAACAAGTGAAGACTGCCATCTTGAAGTAATGCCAGAGATTAGAGCAAAATGTATATAATTTCATAAGTTTTAGGGTAGTACTGTAAATTATACTTTGCATAATGTCTAGTCCAGTGCTATGCATGTTAACTGTTAAGACTTCAGTGGCTCTTGCTCCCGTGCAAAGTCCACAGAGATCTTCTTACCGAATAAGGAGGAGAGAGGTAGATTTGTTAGGTACTGGGGTATCGTTACAAGCCATCTCTCTACAAAAAGGACAATTTCCATTGGTATCAGGATGAAACTGGACTACTGGCACATAATATTAAGAGGAGGCAACACACTTTTAAACTGATCTTCAGGGAAAGGAGACAAGTGTTGAGGGATATCTGTATGGGAAAGATTCATCCTTAGAGGATACAAGTGAAAATGTCTCTGTCCAAAAGGGAATTCTGTTGAAAATTGTGAAATGGATAGTACTAATAGACTAAAAGAATACAATTTTCTGTGGATACATACTCTGTAGAGAAAAACACACTAGGACAGGGGTGTCAAACTGCCGGCCCGCGGGCTGGACACATCGCGATGAAACCGCGTCCACCCCATTGCCGGCAATGGGGAAAAAGCTCCGATACGTCGCACGACGTCACGTGATGTCGCAAGTTTGACATGTCTGCACTGGGATGTCACTACCCTGTATGTCAAAGAGAACATACTGGAACTATCAAAGGAAGCAGAAGTTTACAAAGAATCATTCAAGATGTTGAAACCAATCTTAAATAAAAGGGTATATTGACACATTGTGCTTTGGACATGTTATTTGGGGTAGTCTTCAGATGGAACTGAAATGTTACCAAAAAGCATTAACTTTAATAATTTTAATCACCCTCTGTTAGACTGGGAAATTATATGTTCTAGACATGACTGAAACCCAATATTTACATCCTCTACATCAGACATGTCAAACTCGCGACATCACATGACGTCGTGCGACGTATTAGGACTGTTTTGTCATTGCCGGCAATGGGATGGGCGCGGCTTCCACATGGTGCATCCGGCCTGTGGGCTGGCAGTTTGACACCCTTGCTCTACATGAATGTGCCTTGGAGCTCTTAGTTAAGGAACTTACTGTCTAAGCCCCTGAAAAGCCATGTTCGAAAGAAAAGATAAAACAATAGAAGGTAAAGCACCAACAGTGGGCAGATATAGGCATTGTCTGGCATTCGTGATGCCAGGACTTTCACTTTCTGAATATGTTTGTGAGAGAAATTGATTGGCGATGGGAAGCGAATAGATTATGGCTGTATGCAGGGGAACATTCAAATTCAAATTGAGAAAGAAGAGAATAAACAGGAGACACTGTGCATTGAAATAAGACAGTGGTCCCCAACCTTTCCAGCTATATGTTACTATTACTATCTAACTATAGTTAGAGTCAGTGTGTTTTCAAAAATTAAACAAACATTCCCAATAGAAAAAGGGGCAGAGTTTAGAATTTAGAAATCTTCTCCTGAATCCTAAGCAACCTTATTCAGATACCATCTTAGCTACCAGAAACTTCTAAGGTGAAATATATATCACTGCAAAGTAAGATTAATCATCTTTGTGAGGTTCTGTGTAAATGCTTTCAATTGGGATTGTTTTGTCTCAGGTCATAAATCGTTCTTCTGTCGGTTGCCTGCAATCCCCAGGAGCCATAGGAAAGCTCATTTTTATTCTCTTTATTTTTAGCATTTCAGCTGGGAAGCTTACTTAACTGTGCTATTCCAGGTGCTGATTTTCCTTTTATTACTTGATTTTCCCTTTATTCCTTCTATTTAATCATAGAACCTGGTATACAATTTGGCTGGCTTATTGGAATTGTGTATTTCAGGTCAGATAAAACAGAAATAATGATTCTTCTAAATATGGTTGTCAGAAAATAATACAGAGAAGTAGCTGCATTTGTAGTTTGGGTCTGAATTATTTAATATGTATTATACTGATGTATGCCAATCTGGACTATTATCATGAATGTGGTAGCAGAAGTATTTCTCAGCCTTTCTACTTGAGCTCCTTTAAAGTGGAAATGAGCAAAGTTACAAGCTTAGAATCCTATCCAGGCAATTTATAATTTCATTTTTGATGTATAAAAGGAAAAATTAGAGACATATATATTGTCCAGATTTCATTTCCAAGCTATTTGATTTCTCCCCCCAAAATAAAAATAAATATTATGGCTGCCTTTAGTGTAACCTTGGAGTCAGCCTAAGATTTGACTATTAGATCCACTTGTAATAAGTTTTCAAGTCCTTTGGTACATCTAACATCAAATGCTCTGTGATGTGTTATCATAAAAAACTTTCTCCAATATTAGTGGTAGCTTCTGATGGAAAAAGTAATCTCCTGTGTTGTACATAGATCGTAAGTATAATAGATTTGAATCAGAAAAAGTATTTGATACATGAAAAGTCAATTATACATGAGCTTTCAGTCTGCGGTGACATAATATATCAGTGCTTTCCATCTTCTGAAATTATTTGCTATCTAATTTGGAGATTGTCAGTTTCAATATGTTTGGCAGGATCAGTTAAATACAAACACTGCTCAGCATTTGAAAACTGGGATCAAAGACCTTCAGAAGCTGGTAGGGTTACTATCAACCACACCAAACTAAAAATAACATGGCTGTCCACATATATAGTTGCAGTCTCCTTGTCTTACTCCTTGATTTACTATAAAAAGCTCAGCCATAAATTATACATTATACATAATCAAAAGAAAGTAAAATAAAATCTTTAAATGAGTAAATGAAATGAATAACTTAAGTTGTAGACACAACAATACCTGTAGCTATATCACCCCTGACAATTATCTTTTCCTCCCCTGAAGACCAATAGTTACAAGCAGAACTTAGCACAGCTTCTGTAGATAGATCTGGTAAGGGGAAAAAAGATACTGTACTCATGTGACCTGTCAAGGCAATTTTATGATAGAGAAATGATTACAACTATGTGCCAATTTAGATTCAATCCGGTGAAGCGTTGCTGCTAGCCAGAGAATATTTTGCCCATTAAACTTAGTAGAATACAGTAGAAGATAAAACTTAATTTAAGCCTCTTAATAATAAGAACTGGGGAAGATCACAATTGGGGTAGTGGCAAGTCATGGTTTTCATTCTAGATTGTTTGACCTTTATTTTATTATGGAAAAGGTGCTGGTTGAAAGATTGGGTTTTCATTCATCAAATTATGTTTTTAACCACTGAAATTTTACAGGTTTGAAATTGGGAGTTTAAAAAATATTATTTCTTTAATTTATTAAAATATAACTCATTTCCATTTGTCATTTAGAGCAACATGTAAAATCATAAATATTATATAAAATATTGTTTAAAATCAAAAAGTAAAATCCCATCACATTATCTCATCCAATCACACTTGGCCAATAAATAAATATTTCTATTCTATTCTATTCTATTCTATTCTATTCTATTCTATTCTATTCTATTCTATTCTATTCTATTCTATTCTATTCTATTCTATTCTATTCTATTCTATTCTTACAATCCCCTTATTATTAAATGTGGGATGTAATGGCTAGAAAGAAACAGCACACATGGACTTAGAAATGGGGGGGGGGAGAAGGAGAGTGAACAGGAGCTGTTGACTGTTTCCATTCCATTCCATTTCTGTAATATCATTGTCTCTTTGTTTCTTAAACTTATTTGCCTCTCATCTCATCTTTCAAAGTGATTCTGGGCAGTTTACAACATAAAAACATCAAAATCATCAGACATAAATGTTACCCAATAAAATGGCAATATAATCAAAGTAAAATCACGGTCACAAGGTTGGAAAGGAGGTGGGGAGTTGGATGTGCAAGGGCAGGGAGGTGGGATTAATTCTTAATTAATCAACCACCTCCAGTGTGATACTCCCCCATGGGGGCCCCAAGCCATATGGAAGAACCAAGTCTTCAGGCTCTTGCAAAAGATGAGAAGATGGGAGCCAATCTCACCCCAGGTTAAGAGCCATGACAGAGAAGGCCCTTGTCCTGGACCCCGCCAGCCAAAATTCCTTGACTCATAATAATCCCTAATATCCTTTTTTTCTTGCTGGAGACGACATGAATATAATATAATATTGAGAGGGATAGATAAGATAAGAAATGCAAGGTAAACATTTTCTAGATTCTTATAATGCACTAATATATATATATATATATTATATATATTATATATATCTGCTTACAATCTTTATGGAACATTTCATTATTCTTTTATCATTATTCCATTGTGTACATTATTTTAATCTAGTCACATTCATTTAATCAGCTTTATGTGTTGCTTTTCTTTTGTATGGATCCCAAAGCAAAACCAGAACAATAAAAAAAATAGAGATAACACAAAACTGCGTACAATATCAGCATAATTCAAAACATCTGCAGCACACACACAGGAATACACGTATTCCCTCACAAGGGCTTGCAGTTCACAAAGGAAAATCCTCTGCTGAGATTTCAAGACATTTGGTGCAATAAATTAGTTATTGCCTTCTGAATGGTTTTGAATGGTAATACAATGCATTCTATCTAACCTGCTCAGTTTTCTCTTTTGTTTGAGAAGACCTTGGCAAATAACATTTGCTTTAGAAAGTTAATTTATAGCCACAATTTATGCATGCTTATTTAGAAATAAATCCCACAATGTCCTTTTGAGAATTACTTTCAGATTAATGTTTTTACAGTGTTTTTTTAAAAAAAAATCCAATTTTTGAGCATTGTTCCTTTCCTTTGGTCCTCAACAGCAATCCTGCCTTCCTAAATACAAGAAGTTTCTTGTTACAGTATATATAATATTAGGAATTCAGTGTAAACCTTAATTAATTAATTAATCAATCAATTAATATGCCACCCATCTCAGCAATTCAATAGATTAATAGATAAAATCAAATGCACTGTGAATCTGTTAGATAAAGAGCTAATCCTGTGCTGGATTGACTTTGGTTCTCGCAATTTATGCATATGGAGAAAATTTCATATGCAGTTGATTGTATTTTGTCCCCTCTAGCAATTGGCACAGTTGAATCAGTAAGCTATTTTTCAGCCAACTTCATCATCAAAGTAAATATCTTTGTATATTTGTATCTTTATTTATTTCTGCCCATGTTGGTTGTTTTCTCACAATAGTTGCAATCACACTACAAATATTACTAGTCAAAAATGTGGACGCAAAGGAGATATAAAGTAGTCAAGCAGACCAATTCCTTCCTTCCAGCATTCCATGCAGAAAAAAATTCTGCATGCAAAATTTCATCCTGAGCATCTCCATGTATGACTTGAAAAGTTTCTATTCGGAAGCCTGGGAGAGTTGCTGCCAGCCAATGAGAATAATGCTAAGCTAGATGGACAAGGGGCATATTCTTATGCAGAATTCTGCAACACTAGATCCTTTCCCTAATAAATCTATGAAGTTATAAAACATAGAAGGAAAAATGTTTCAACTGAGGAGTCATTTCACTGAAGTCCATGGAAATTGCTTCCCAATAAGCCTGAAGCATAAGACTGCAAATTAATAATGCAACTCTTTTGGTGATGGATCTGGTAGTCTATGTTGAATGGATCCAATTAAAATAAAGCTGGTGGAAGCATGCTATTGTAAATCAGATCTAGTCAAATCCATCTGGTTAAACCTGATCAACTCATGGTAAATCAAGACAGATGAAGACAGTAATCAGCTTCTTGGATTAGACTTGGTGGGTTGAGGGATGCATGTTCCACGTGTGTTAGCTGAATTTTTAAAAAAAAGATGCTTCGGTGCAGCACGGTAGTTAAGTGAGGCCTTAAAAAACATGATTTTTCTTTCCAATAGAAGTATTCCAGCATTATTTTTATGGAAATAAAGTGACTTGCTTATCTGGAATGAGCAGAAATATTAGGGACGTGGGCTGAAGAAAGTGTTCCCAGAAGAACTGGAGGGCTGACAGAACAGAATGAGCAGGAGTAAAGGGAGATCCAAATATGGAATTCCTTCAGATTCTTTAAAGCTAAATTAAGAATCTGATTAACTCACCTTTGCTCATAACTTCCTCTGTTGCTAAATGGAGGTGGGAAAGTCTATTCATTTTGTTACCCCTGTATTACTTGAATTGCCTAAGGGAGAAATTAAAGCTGTAAATAACAGAGAGTCATTTTCCCATACTATTTCCTTATCCCATATTGTCAGGCATAAAAGACCAGGTCTACACGTGAATATCCAATTAAATTGACTTATTGCTAAACAGCCTATGCACAGGGATCTTCTCAACCAATAGTTAGTCCCTGCTTGAAGTTAGATAAGGGTCCACGGAATTCAGGAGAGGTTGGACTTAATCCAGTTGTGGCTACATAGGGATTCTAGGCTTATCTCTCTTTTGACTCCATCCCCAAGTTCTGCCCCTCCTTCTCCTACAATATATCCTAGGGCAGGGGTGTCAAACTCAATTCCATTGAGGGCCACATCAGCATTACGGTTGCCCTCAGGGGGCCGGGTGGGTATGGCCTGGGTGGGCGTGGCCTACTGGGTGGGTGTGGCTAGAGTGGGTATGGCCTACTGGGTGGGAGTGGCCAGCTCTACATCATTGGCATCAAGGGTGCCTATGGGGGCCTGGGCAGGAGTGGGACAGATCTGAGGGTCTCTGGCAGGAGGAGGGTCTCTGGGCCAGGGCCAAGGCAGTGGGGACCGTTCCCTCACTGTTTCCAGGATGGCTTCAGGGGCCACATGAAACCACTTTGCGGGCCGGATCTGGCCCCCGGGCCTTGTGTTTGACATGTCTGTCCTAGGGTGATGGATTTACCTATTCTGTGCATTACATTTTCAGTCTAATTTTAGTAAACAAATGTAAGGGGGGGAAGAGGAAGAAGATGAGGAGAGAGAAAATTGCATATCACACATGTGGCAAACAAAATAGTGAGACCCAGCATGGTGCAGTGATTAATGCTGTTATCGAAGCAGGGCAGTCCAGGTTCAAGTCAACTCTCATTCATGAAATTGTGATGATCACCATCTTACAGAGTATGCTACTTTTTGGGCGAGATGAGGGCAGGTGACAGACAGAGAAACTAAACCAGGCTGCCCTAGTAAGGAAGGGATTTTTGGAACTTTCAGATGACAAAGAGATATTGCCCCAGGCCACATTTACATTAAAAGATAATATACATTTTTTTTTAGAAAAACCCAACTCTGCACTTACTATTAAATATTTAAAGCACTAAGCAGTCATATTCAAGCTAATCAAATAAATTTGTAAAAGCTGTTAGCAGCCTAAACAATGAATGGGAAAAACCTATTTTCTTAACAAAGGGCATCTGAGAATAGACACAAGGAGCAGTGCACCTAAGCTCAATTCAGCTTGTTGGTTGTTGTTACTTGTTGGCCTTAACCCTTCAGAGTGAAAACCAATCTTAATACTTTAAATGGAATCTAGAAGCAAATAGGCAACTGGTGATCTGCAAATGTCACATTTAAGGAATTATTGGTCCCTATTAGTAACTGAGGTGTCACATTCTGTTCTACTTCATCACCATCTATTATCACTGCTGTTTAAACTTATTTTGTCTTTTATTCTGGAAGTCAGTTTGGGCTATATTGCCATAGAAATAATCCAGCTTGCGTCTACTTTTAAAGCATTTTAGAAAGGCTTTGAAACAAACAGGAAGGAGGATTTTGCTCAACTCTATGAAATCATTTAGAGACGGGATGGGAATCTGTTGCAGAACTACAATTTATACCATTGCTTATTCTTGGCTGGGGATGCTGGGAGTTGTAAGTCAACAAATATTAACAAGCCGTTAATTTTCTACCACTGTTGAACTCACCGGGAAGTAAAAAGCTACAATTAAACTGATTTCAAGGTGCATATGATTTATAAAATAGAGATATGATATGTAAAGAATGTAAATGGATTCAATGGTTCATTATTGTGAAGCCAAAGGATTGTGCAATTATTACAGAGAACTAAAATACTAGCAATTATAACCTCTTCTTAGTTGAATCTTAAACTTATTAAAACAAAAAATCCCTATGTAGTACAAAACTATGTGTGTGTGTGTGTGTGTGTGTGTGTGTGTGTGTGTTAGGTCTAAAGATAATTTCAAATAAAACTCCCCTCTATTTCTCTTCCCCACCCCCAATCCTTGCAGTCATTTTGTCCTATTGCTCTGTCTTCATCACTTTTCAGGACACATTTCACTTAATGTATACATTTTTTCTAAAATTCATTTTTTGTATATTTTGTGATTTCCTCCAATATAAATCCACTTTTGTGCTAATTTTCTGTAATGGATACATTTTTCTGTATAAATTTTGAATGGAAAATGGTATTCCAAAATTAGGAATAGTGCAAGTATAAATCTCTTATTGTTTTCTGGTTAACATATATATTTGGTAATTATGCATTTATATACCTGGGTAATATGAATTAGTTCATTTTTAATGATCTAAACAATATTATCCCCATTCCTATATACTGTACAGTTGTTTGTATCTTTTCGTTGATTTCTTTTTTAAAAAAATCCCACCTTCTACAAAGCTGAGTGGTGGAAAAACAGAAGCAAGGGTACTTAATTCTTTCTTAATGTATTTTGTCACTAAGTGCCATCCTGTAGCTGTTTCTTGAAATACCTTTTTCCCTGGAGGGGAAAAAGAACAACATGTATAGTGATTTTAAGCAGAAAAGTTGCTGGAGGCAAAAGTATTATGTGTGTTGCAGAATTGTTAGTGGAAAGTAAAAATATAAATTCAATAAATAAAGGAAATTCTTTTGTGTTAGGAAAATACTTGGCTCATCCATTTAGCTCGAAGTCATCTGAAATTGTTTTTCATTAACACACACACCCCAAAAAGCAAAACAAAACAAATCAGCAGAATGATATGCATAGCTAGTTTTTAATATCTGATCTTGTCTCTAGATTAATTATCATTATAGTTTTAGGCTTATTTCAATATCAAATGCATATTTTAAATTATCTTATGTTTAGGGAGTTTACACCATGTGTCTTTGGTTGCATATTTGTTATCTTAGAAATTACCTAAGTTAATTTGAAGAGCTGTGGTGGCGCAGTGGTTAGAAAGCAGTACTTCAGGCTAACTCTTCCCACAGCCTAGAAGTTGATTCTGACCGGCTCAAAGTTGACTCATCCTTTTATACTTCCGTGGTTGGTAAAATGAGGACCCATTTGTTGGGGGCAATATACTGACTCTTTAAACTGCTTAGAGGGTGCTGTAAAGCACTATGAAGCAGTATATAAGTCTAAGTGCTATTGCTATTGCTATTACTAATCAGTATGGCTGCCATGCTTGCTGGTCCTTACACATCAGGAGGAAACCCACTAGATAGGGGAATGTTGATCTGCATCTAGATGACATCCTAGTTCTCACTGAAGTTATCGAGGTGCACCATTTCAGTCTACAGGTAAGGTTCAAATCACTGGATGCTACTGTTTGTAAAAGTGTTCTCTCCACTTACAGTATGGTGTGGCAAGAGGAAAAGCTGTACTCTAGCCTTCTCTTTGGCATGCTAGTTTTCCTGTGTGGAAGAACATCCAAGAAGTGGATTCTCCACCTGCATTTAAAGTGGTACTACCCAGATGCAGGTTTTTCTCCCCAACCAAAGCTAGCCATACGCCCAGTCCTTTTGTATATGGATTTTATGTGTTGCTCAGTGTCAGAAAGACAAATCAGATTTTGATGTTTCTGGACTTTTGTTTCTCTCCCGCTCCCTCTTCTCTTGACAGTTTTTTATCATGCTGTTAATTATATTTGTGCTGGAGCTCATGGTGGTGATTCTGTTCTTCGTCTACACCGACAAGGTATGTCAAAAGAATTTTTTTTCACTGTCTTCTGGCCTTTTCAGCAAATGCTTCTCCCTTCATCAGTAAGTCATGAAGCCTTTCCCTTGGCATGCAGGTCATGTTCTTCCAGACTCTACCACATCTCTGCCTTTCAGGAATCATGTTTTCTGAATGCCTAAATATTTAATGCTCTGGGCTCCCTCTTCCTTTTCCCCTCTTTCAAACCTGCTTCCCTTTCAAGGTCAAGCACATTGACAACACAGCCACTGTTTAAATATGGAGCAGTTTAACGAGGAAAAACTGATGAAAACTCATGCACTAAAAGCAGATAAAAATCACCACATTAAGAAGTTCATTATGAGAAACAAATGTGCTGAAAATCCCAAAATGGCCATAAGGAAACCAGATTTGAGCGCTGCATAATCTCAGCTAAGGAATTGTGGAATCACAGTCTTCATGTGTTGCAGAGGTGGCAAGATGGTGTAGATCTAAATTAATAAATATAAAGTTGATGAATTAGATGTGATAATGCACAAATAAAAGGGACGCGGTGGCTCAGTGGGTTAGGACGCTGAGCTTGATCGATCAGAAGGTCGGCAGTTTGGCGGGTTGAATCCCGAGTGCCGCGTAACAGAGTGAGCGCCTGTTACTCGTCCCAGCTTCTGCCAACCTAGCAGTTCAAAAGCACATAAAAATGCAAGTAGAAAAATAGGGACCACTGCGGTGGGAAGGTAACAGCGTTCCGTGCGCCTTTGGCGTCTAGTCATGCCGGCCACATGACCACGGAGATGTCCTCAGACAAGCGCTGGCTCTTCGGCTTTGAAACGGAGATGAGCACCGGACCCTAGAGTCGGAAACGACTATCACGCATGTGCGGGGGTACCTTTACCTTTACCTTTAATGCACAAATAAAGCTGGACAATGTAAAAAAGTTACCTGGTAGTGCTGATAATACTTGCTACCATTCAACAGAAAAGTCTGCTCTGATGGCATGCCTGAGGAGAGGAATGCCACCCTGTTCCTTAAACTGCTCCTATTTGTAGAGCCAAAAAGCAGAGTTTTCCAAAACTGTCAGGGTAAGTCTTAACCACAATTTCCTTCCCTAGGTGTTTCTTTTTAAGCCATCTGCTCTTTCTTTCCACTTCCCTTTCCCAGCCCAAGCATAGAAACTAAAATCCCCCCCCTTTCTTCCCTACCAATTGGCACTATCTGCCCAAATCCAAAATTCAGTAACCACTTAAGTTCCACATCTCGTAACAAGCTCCAAAGAAAAGCAGCTTACCTTAAGAGACAAAAGGAAATATGCTATTGTCTGTCTTTATCTTGTGAGCGATAGGATAATGTTTAAATTTCATGTGTTGATTTTTTTTTACCCCTCTTCTTTAAAGCAGTTTAGTTTGGAAAATATTGATGATTCCATCCTCCCCATTCGAAATTGATAATTTTGCTGCTGGGATTCAGTGTCAGTTATGAGAAAGCCAGAATTGTTTGCTACAATACATTACCCTGATATCCTTTAAGATAATTGGAAATAATGTTCCAAAAAATTAACTTTGTACCAACAGGAAATACTAAATCCACTTGTATGGAAGATAATATATGTTGTCGGTAATTGTTTTAACTTTGTCTGTTCTGAAGGCTTATGAATAAATTGCAGCCCTTAAGAAGAGAAACGTATCCCAAAAGTGATTTCCAAAAGTCAACTGGATTTTCTTTGTGTTTTTTTTCTTTGAAGACATTTTCACTTCTCATCCAAAGGAACTTCTTCAGTTCTGACTGAATGGTGGGGAGAAGGGCCCAAGGACCTTTCAGTGGGTTCACGAAGTCAAATAAATATTTTTACATTTCTCAGTTTTAATTTCTGCTACATTACCTATTGGTAGATATAACCCACATAAACTTTGGGTTCTTTGGGGTCCTCAGTCATTTTAAGAATGTAAAGGGGTTTGGAGGCCAAAATGTTTGTGAACCACTGGTTTATAGGATATTTGATGGCATGAAACAAAGACCATTACAATGTACATTGTTGCTCCATTGGTAGAAAGGAGGCTAGGCAGAAGTGCTTAACCAGATCAGCCACACACTATAAATAATTTACAACTATTTTGTAATATGAAGTTGTTTAAATGTATTTAGAACTTTTTTCCCTAAATGAGTTGATGGTGAATTTTTCTATTCTCCTTTTTGCATTCTCGGCTAAGAATAAAACAAGTTCTTGAAGCTACAGGGGGAAAAAAACGTATCCACTTACACCAATATTTTCTTTTTTATTGGAGAACTTTTCTGAGTTATATATTTGTCACGTGGAAAGTAAGAAGTTGAGTTTTACACTGAATCAGATCAATGTCCAGTTGTAATTGCTATTCTCTCACAGTGCTCAGTTCTTTTGAGTCACAGATAGTTCTCTTGTACAAAAAATCCATTAACTGGAAGTACTAGGAATTAAGATGGGGCTTCATGCATGCACCATCTGTATGCTACCTCTGATCGAATGATAAAAATAATTATATTTCTCTAGGTCACTGCATTCAATTTGATTATTTTCCAGAGCTTTCCCTTATGTTTATGGACAAAATAAATTTTCATCCTGCCTCAGAAAGCAGCAGTCAACTTGAAATATTGAAGAAAATTGAGTATTTGATTTTTCATAATCTGTACAAAGTTCAATTTGACTTCATTTAGATGGCAATAAGTTGAGAAAGGTTGTGCCATTATTGTTTTTTTCCACTGCCTTCTTTAAATCTTCCATGTTCCTTATTTGTGAAACAGAGTCCTACCCAATTCCAAGGAAGCTCCTCCCCTCTCCTCCCCTCCTCTCCCTTCCCTTCCCCTCGCCTCCATGGGTCAACATTTTTTAACCATCCTTTGCCCTCTCCAAGTTGCTCCCTAAATATTGAAATTGTGCTGCCGGTCAAATTAAAGGTTACCTGCCTGATTCAATTGTTTCTTGATACCCCCATTTCTATTTCTCTTCATCTTCTTAATTTCCACCCATCATTGCTGGCATTCTTGAGGACTGAGTGAAGGTCTGCAAGGTGAAGATATATACTTTGTTGGAGGTATACTGGGTGTACAAATAGTCCTTGACTTATGACCATTCATTTAATAAGTGTTCAGAGTTATGTGTTCAGTGACTTATGACCAGTCCTCACACTTATGGCCATTGCAACATCCCATGGTCACACGATCAAAATCTGGGCACTTGGCAGCCTGCAATGTATTTAGGACAGTTGCAGTGTCCTGGGATCACATGTTCAGCATTTGCAACCTTCCAAGGGGGCTTCCAACAAGGACAGTCAATGGAAGGAAGTTGGATTTGCATAATAACAACAACAACAGCAACAGCAACAACAACAATAATAATAATAATCTACATCTGCCTATCCCAGGTCCTTGGTAAGGACTCGATAGGTAGACAAAAATGTCAAATCCAGTCTGAACATCTGGCTGACTATGCGAATAAATAATAATAATAATAATAATAATAATAATAATAATAATAATAATAATAATAATAATAATAATAATAATAATAATAATAATAATAATAATAATACAGTTGGAAAGGACATTGGAAGTTATTTAGTCCAACCCCCTGCTCAGGCAGGAAACCCTATACCATTTCAGACAAATGGCTGTCCAATCTCTTCTTAAAAACTGTCAGTGTTGGAGCATTCACAGCTTCTGGAGGCAGGTTGTTCTACTGGTTAATTACTGTGGTGATTTATTTAATGACCACAGCAAACAAGGTTGTAAAATCAGGCACAACTCACTTACTGACCACATCACTTAGTGATGGAGGTTCTGATCCCAGTTGTGGTCAAAGACTATCTGAATAGCATAGATGGTGTAGTCCTCTCAGCCCACTCAGCAGGGCAGACAGGGGAAACTGGAATCTAGCCCAGTTCTAACTGGAGAGTGACAAATTCTCTGCCCTGCTATAAATGCATTGTTCTTCCACAAAGAGGAACGCACGTGTTATTTTAAAATAACTACCTCAGACTTGCCAGAGGGCAACTGTGAGTACTATATTTTCAGAGTAACAATGCTTTTAGAAATACATAATTTCAAACGTTAACTCTCTAAATAATACACTAGTAATAACTTATTCTGCCCTTCCACTTTTAACATCTGTGTTTATATTTTCATTATGAAAGCTTTCCCAAAGGCAATAATAAAGGCCAGATTTACTTGCTTTTGCAACATTGTTTATCATTCTCTAATAGATAGGTTTATTCAGATTTTTCCCTTTCTTTGCTTGATTTATACAAAGAACTTTGGTGCTGCAAACTGGGAATCATAATTCTAGGATTAAAGAAACCTACACACCAAAAGGTTGAAAGTAATTGGAAAGTAGCTGTATTATGAGGATTATAGATATTATTGGACCCAAGTTGTGGTTTCAGAATTTAAAAAGTGCAAATAAGCTTAGTAGTTTGGAAGTCCGATAAAAGATTAGAACAGAATTAAATATTGTCTTGGCAAATCAGGATAATATAAAAAAAATGGTAGAGAGGTAGTTGATAAGAAAGGGTTGGAAGGTTGGCTCCTGCCACTCATCCCTGGCAAACGCCTCCTTCCTTAGGCTTCTAGGTTTACTTTTAGATTTCATATAGCAGCAGGTTTAGAAGTTGGATAAATAATACACTCTTAATTACTAGCAATAGGAATTACAGAAAGAGGGGGGAAAATACAGAACTCCATGTAAGTCCAATTGGATTAGATAAGAGGGTAGGGTTAGCACCAGTTAAAGTAACATAATATGATCTTCCTCTGCTCATGATTAAAATGGAACTTAAATCATGGCAACATTTTTCATTATCATGGCTTAGTAGGACTCAAGTTAAAATGACCATTCTTCCTCAAATCCCGTTAATGTTTCAACAGTCCCGATTCTATTGCATACTACTTGGCTTTATATATGCAGAGAGATTTTTTTTTCATGTATGTACAATGATTAAAATCAATAATTACGCAAACTGTGCAATGTAAGCAAACTCTGATGGAAGTTTATTAAGCATACCAAATAGGAAATACGTTAATGCCATCCAAGCATTGCTCTTCCTAGAGAGGATCTTTCCCCAGATGGGCAAAATCACAAGGGGCTGAAGATACAATTTTTTTTTAAAAAAAGTGTGATTTTAGACATTAGCCTGAAGATTAGCCTGAGCTGACTGGAGCTAAATTATCTGCTAAAGTTGACATAGTTGTAAGGCTTCTCTTCCTTTGTTTTCCTTCCTTGTCTTGTCTCAATTCCATCCAGTTTTATTTCTCTCTCTTTCCTTGATTCAATTGTGAAAACGATTGGTTGATATTTGTAGATAAGGAATCAGTTAATAAATATTTTTTGTTCTGGCCAGCCATTATTTTGTAGTGTGGCTAGGTAGGTTTCTATATATACACCTAGGTATCTTGAGATATATACATGTTTTGAGAATGCATTTGTTGAGGGATGGATGGTGTTCAGCCAGAATCAGCAATCCTAGGTTGACAGATTAAGAAAGCATCACCTAGAAATTTTTGCTGGGTTTATACCATTTCTTGTTCACTCTTGGAAGGATTATCTTAATTTAAGGACTGTCTTCCTTTTGGAGAATATGGTAACAGGATCTATTCATATTATTAATGAATAATAATGTTCAGTGAGTATGAGTTGAGTTGCACTGAACTCTTTATTGGTTAGGATGACACTGTTCCTCTGATATTAAAAAATTAAAATCATAGAACCATAAAATATGAAAGATGGAAGGAATCTTGAGGATAATTTTATCCAACTCCCTGCCCAGTGCAGGTATCCACTACTATCACATCCCTGACAGATGATATTCAGCTTGAACATAAATACCTGTGATGAGGAAGAGATGCTGTCTAGGGAAATGATCAGATAAGAATGGGGTGCATAAAGGCAGAGAAAGATACTCAGAAAACATCCTTCCTTATCAGGCTGTAAAAAAAGACAATAGGGGATTTGTACTTTTAGACTTGCAAGATTCTGTTAATGTAGTCTTACAATAAAGTACAATTAACTCATCTGGTCATGTTTCCTGACCATATCTCAGGTGAGATGCAATCACCAGCTGCCGAGGCAGCTGAACAACTCTTACTGTAAGAAACTTTTTCCTGATATCTAAGTAAAAGTTGCTCCTTATAAATTAAATCTATTTGTTTCTTATTTTTGGGAACAACACTGAGCAAGTCTAACCCTGTCTTTACAAAATAATCTTTCATGTACTTGAAGAGAGCTATCATATTTCCTACAACCTTCACTTTTAATTATGTGTTGGATTTATAGCTGAGCTTTTATTAAGGACCCCAAGGCAGTGTACATAGTGCTCTCTTGACTCATTTCCCCCCTCAACAGCAACTCTTGAGGTAGGTTAGACTGAATCACAGTAATTGACTGAAAGTCAGCCAGTGACCTTCTGTGGCCAAGGATGTATTTAACCTGCATCTCTCCATTGCCAGTTCAATCCTTTAGCTTGCTAACCCATACTGGCATTTAGAATATCTTCAATGTTCATCCTAAGTCTATTCGTTCCAGACCCCTAATCCTTTTAGCTGCTTTCCTCTGGAAACCCTCCACTTTATCAATATCCTTCTTAAAATGCAAAGCTCAGATGTGAACACACATTTCAGTATTCTAAAGCCAACACAGTATAGAGGACACAAAGACTTATGTTGGTCTTGTCACTGTATTTTTGTTGTTGTGGCCTACAATTATTTATTTTATTTATTTATTTAATTGAATTTCTATACCGCCCTTCTCCCGATGGACTCAGGGCGGTGTACAGGGCAATAAAAGCACTACATACAAAAGTTAAAATAAGATTAAATTAATTAAGCCCTAACAATAAATAATTAAAAAAAACCCAAACCCTTAGACCAGGCCGGCCTGTTCAAATAAGTAGGTTTTCAGATCCCGGCGGAAAGAGCGAAGGTCGGGAGCCATCCGGAGCTCAACCGGTAATTGATTCCAAAGGGCTGACGCGCCCACAGAGAATGCTCTCCCCCTGGGGGCCGCCAGCCGACACTCTCTGACCGACGGCACCCTGAGGAGGCCCTCTCTGTGGAAGCACACAGGACGAAGGGAAGATGACGCCGGCAGCAGGTGCTCCCGTAAGTAATCCGGACCCATGCCATTTAGGGCTTTATAAGTAATCACCAGCAGCTTGAATCTCACCCGGAGGGCAACTGGAAGCCAATGCAACTCGCGGAGAAGAGGTGTTACATGGGAGTATCGGGAGATCCCCATCATAACTTGCGCGGCCGCATTCTGCACCAGCTGAAGCCTCCAAGTGGTCCTCAAGGGCAGCCCCATGTACAGAGCATTGCAGTAGTCTATATGAGAGGTCACGAGCGCATGAGTGACTGTACGCAGGGCATCCCGGTCCAGATAGGGTCGCAACTGGTGCAATTACACTGAGTGTGTGGCAGTTTTTCTCCTTTTGTGGCAAACTAAAACTGGAGGATTACTCATAGAACCTCATGAACAAGATCCAGGCCAAGCACAGTCATACAGCCCCTCCTTTACATAATCCCACCAGATCTGAAGAGATTATTCCTGCCCTAAAAGAAAGTCCTCTTAATCTTGCCAGGCAGGAAGACACACCCAAATGCAACAAACAAAAGACAGCAGCAGGTCCTGTGACACAAATGCCCAGTAGCAGGTTCTGCAACAATTTAGCTGGATGGGAAACTGCAGACATTCCATTCTAAATTGAGGACTGGTGTCTAATTTCCTAATGTTCCACTGTTTGTTCACATGGTAACAACATGCTTCCTCTTTTGAAAAGGTGCAGTGCTTTTCTCTCTCATTTACATGTCATAAAAAAACCTACCACCATCCCTTCCGTGCTTATAGAAAGCCAACAGAGAATCAAAGTCTTAAAATTTCCCACTCCGCAGGTCACAACTTCTTGTTTGTTCTTGTTCTTCCTTCTTCTTTGAACTTGAACCCAATAATCATTGCTTCCAATAAAGCAGGATCTTCCTTCTAAGTGTTGTGTTCCATTACTTGCCTTCCAAATTTCTTCGTCTTTTTTTATCTAAAGCATCTTGTTAACTCATGTTCCATGTGTAATCCACCCAAACACCCAGATAAAATTTTCATGTACTATTAATGTCAGGACCCACCCCAAACCACGTCTTAGGAAGACAAAACTCTTGGAGCCAGGGTTTTAGTCCAAAAGAAATCTTTACTATGACATGCTCGGTTGTAGGAAATGAGACAGGGCTTAATATTTCCACGATGTAAACCCTTATAAAGAATTCCCGGTTTAACCCCCCTTAATCCCCATTTGGTCAGTCCCCCCCCATCCTTCCTCTCGTATCATCCATCTCGTGGGAAAGAGGAAGTTAGGACCCTTTTGTTTATTGCTGTCTACCGTGACAAAACCCAGATGCTAGCCCCCCCTTTTGTTTCCCCAGTTCAAAAGGCTTCTCCTTTCCTTTGAAATGCCTATTGCCGGTTCAATACACATCTATCCTCTTCTCTTCGGGAGATGACAGAATCCATAGGATAATGTTTGAAACATTCCATTTATGAATATGATATAAATGGATTCTGACAGTCCGCTCTCCTTAGAAGAAAGATGTGTCCATCTGTAGGGGGAGAAAAGAAAAGAGAAGAAAAAATAACATGTGTAAATGTTAACTCGGTTTGTTTGGATATTCTGTATGAAATCTCTTAAGCAGCTTTGGTGCTTTAACGTGGTGTTTGCTGACCCATTCATTTTCTGAGGAGGGGAGGTGTTTCCAAGCCACTAGATATTGAGTTGTTCCATGATGTCTCCTGGAATCCAGAATTTCCTTCACCTCGAAATGTTGTTCTCCTTCCACCATGATGGGAGGTGGTGGTGGAATTTTTGTTCGTAGGGGAGATTGTTGTTCTCTCTTTATTAGACTGCAGTGAAAGATTGGGTGTATTCGTCTAAGATTTTTAGGTAGTTCTAATTCAACTGTTACTGGGTTTATGATTCTTTTAATTGGAAAAGGTCCAATGTATTTTGGTCCTAGTTTTTTACAGGGTTGGAGAGACTTAAGGTATTTTGTTTACATCGTGGAAATATTAAGCCCTGTCTAATGTCAGGACCCACACCAAACCACGTCTTAGGAAGACAAAACTCTTGGAGCCAGGGTTTTAGTCCAAAAGAAATCTTTACTATGACATGCTCGGTTGTAGGAAATGAGACAGGGCTTAATATTTCCACGATGTAAACCCTTATAAAGAATTCCCGGTTTAACCCCCCTTAATCCCCATTTGGTCAGTCCCCCCCCATCCTTCCTCTCGTATCATCCATCTCGTGGGAAAGAGGAAGTTAGGACCCTTTTGTTTATTGCTGTCTACCGTGACAAAACCCAGATGCTAGCCCCCCCTTTTGTTTCCCCAGTTCAAAAGGCTTCTCCTTTCCTTTGAAATGCCTATTGCCGGTTCAATACACATCTATCCTCTTCTCTTCGGGAGATGACAGAATCCATAGGATAATGTTTGGAACATTCCATTTATGAATATGATATAAATGGATTCTGACAATTGCCTAGAATGATCTCTTCCATCTCCATGCATATTTTTGACTTCTCCCCCAAAAGATTGCATTTCTCTCTGTTGAAATTTATCATGCCGGCTTTTGTTCATTGGTCCAGCTTATCAAAATCTTTGAGAATCTTAATACTGTTCTCTAAGGTGTTTGCTATTGTCCCATCTACTGTATGTGTTCTTTGCAAATCCCGTTGTCCCAAGTTATAAATAAATATGTTGGACAGCAGAGGGATTAAAACAGAGCCCTGTAGTGTGACCCTTGCCACTTACTTCCATCTTTAGGCACTGGCATACACTTGTGCACAACTGTTTAACTAATTCTGCAGCCATTTAGTGGTAGCATAATCCAGCCTATACAGTATTTCTCCATCTTGTCTACTAGGTTTTTATAGAAAATTTATCAAATGTTTTGCTGAAGATTAATGTTTACCACATTACCATGCCAACTAGATTGGTCTGTCAAGCAAAGACAAGCAAATGGATTTGGTATGAGTTGTTCTTAATACATTTATTCTTTGAAGCTGCCTCCTGCCAACAAATAATTCTTTTCTAATTAATATGAGTAGCTCAGTTTAAAAGTTTGGAGAGAGTGAAAGTTTTGACTGTTGACCTTTTTTTCCTTTTCCTATTCCTTTATCACTATTTTTAAAGCATGAGAATACATTTGTTCAATGTACATTTGTTTTAAGATTAGATATTTATAATAATAATAATAATAATAATAATAATAATAATAATAATAATAATAATAATAATAATAATAATAATAATAATAATAATATATAAAGTTGGAAGGGACCTTGGAGGTCATCTAGTCCAACCCCCTGCTCAGGCAGGAAACCCTATACCATTTCAGGCAAATGGCTGTCCAGTCTCTTCTTAAAAACCTCCAGTGTTGGAGCATTCACCACCTCTGGAGGCAGGTTGTTCCACTGGTTAATTGTTCTAACTGTCAGGAAGTTTCTCCTTAGTTCTAGGTTGCTTCTCTCCTTGACTAGTTTCCATCCGTTGCTTCTTGTCCTGCTTTCAGGTGCTTTGAAGAATAGCTTGACTCCCTCTTCTTTGTGGTAGCCCCTGAGATATTGGAACACTGCTATCATGTCACCCCTCACCCTTCTCTTCATTAAACTACACATACCCAATTCCAGCAACCGTTCCCTATATGTTTTAGCCTCCAGCCCCCTAATCATCTTGGTTGCTCTTTTCTGTACCCTTTCTAGAGTCTCGACATCTTTTTTACATCGTGGTGACCAAAACTGGATGCAGTATTCCAGGTGTGGCCTTACCAAAGCATTGTAAAGTGGTATTAGTACTTCACTTGATCTTGATTCTATCCCTCTGTTAATGCAGCCTAGCACTCTGTTGGCTTTTTTGGCAGCTGCAGCACACTGCTGGCTCATATTGAAGTGATTGTCTACTAAGACTCCGAGATCCCTCTCACAGTTACTACTATTGAGCAAGGTACCACCTATACTATACCTATGCATTTGATTTTTTCTGCCTAAATGTAGAACCTTACTTTTTTCACCATTGAATTTCATTTTGTTAGATAGTGCCCAGTGTTCGAGTCTGTCCAGATCCTTCTGTATCTTAAGCCTATCTTCTGGAGTATTGGCTATTCCTGCCAGCTTGGTGTCATCTGCAAATTTGATGAGTTCCCCATCTATCCCCTCATCCAAATCATTAATGAAGATATTGAAGAGCACTGGGCCCAGAACAGAGCACTGGGGCACCCCACTACACACTTCCTTCCATGTAGATGCGGTTCCATTGAGGACCACACGCTGAGTACGGCCTGTCAGCCAGCTACGAATCCATCTGGTGGTAATGCTATCTAACCCACATTTTTTCTATCTTATCAAGTAGTAGGTTGTGATCTACTTTATCAAATGCCTTACTGAAGTCCAAGTAAATTATATCTACAGCGTTCCTCTGGTCCACTAATTTTGTCACTTGGTCAAAGAATGTAATAAGATTTGTCTGGCATGATCTGTTTTTGACAAACCCATGTTTACTTTTAGTGATGACTTTGTTTGCATCAAGGTGTTCGCTGATTTGTTGTTTGATTATCTTTTCCAGAATCTTCCCAGGTATTGAGGTCAGGCTGATAGGTCTGTAGTTTCCTGGATCTATTTTTTCCCCTTTTTTGAAGATGGGAACTACATCAGCTCTCTTCCAGTCCTCTGGTAGTTCCCCAGTGCTCCAGGATCTTTGAAAAATATAGTTCAGTGGTTCTGAGATCACGTCTGCCAGTTCCTTGAGAACCTTGGGGTGTAATCCATCTGGTCCTGGTGATTTGAACTCGTCTAGGCTGGACAGGTGCTCACTTACCATTTTCTTGCCTATCTTAACTTGCGTTTCTATTCTGTTTTTTATGGCACTGGTTTGGGTAGGTTGGACTGTTTTTTCCCTTTGTGTAAAGACAGATGCAAAAAACGAATTAAATAGTTCTGCTTTCTCCCTATTGCTTGTCACCTTCTTGCCACTTTCCCCCACTAATGGACCAATCATTTCCTTAACTTTTTTCTTGTTTTTTATATGTTGAAAGAAGCTTTTTTTGTTATTTTTGACTTTGGTCGCAAGCCTTAGTTCATTTTGAGCCTTAGCTTTCCTCACTTCATCTTTGCAGGCACGGGCTATTTGCTGATATTCTGACTTAGTTATGTGCCCCTCTTTCCAATTCTTATACTTGTCCTTTTTATCTTTCAATTTATCAGGGAGTTCTTTATGCAGCCATGCTGGTTTCTTTTGAGAGCTGTTATTTTTCTTCTTTGTTGGTATTGTACTAGACTGGGCCTTTATTATCTCACTTTTCAAAATTTCCCAAGCTTCTTGAGTTGTTTTCCCCTTTAGGATTCTCATCTATGGAATTCTTCCCATGGTCTCTCTAAGTTTATTGAAATTAGCTCTTTTAAAGTCCAAGACTCTAGTTTGGCTGTGTTCTATTGCTTGTGCCTCCAGAATGTTGAATTCCAATATTGCATGATCACTTCCCCCCAAGGTTCCTGTGGCTTCGACACCTTCTATCATTTCATCTCTGTTAGTGAGAATTAAATCCAATATGGCTAATCCCCTAGTTCCCTTCTCTACTTTTTGGGAGAGAAAGTTGTCTGCTAGGTTTGACAGGAATCTGTTTGATCTTCCACTTGGTGCAGAGTTTGTCTCCCAGTTGATATCAGGGTAATTAAAGTCCCCCATTACTATTGTGATGTGCTTCTTACATACCTTAGTTAGCTGACTAGCGAAAAGTTCATCTATTTCCTCTGCTTGGTTGGGCGGCCTATAGTATACACCTATGGCAATGTCATTTTTTCCCCCTTTTATATTGACCCAAATGCTTTCAGGTTTACAGTTTTCGTCATTGTTGTGCTCTATTTCTGTAGAGATAAAGTTATTTCTTATATAGAGAGCAACTCCTCCTCCTCTTTTGTTTAGTCTGTTTCTTTTAAATAGTTTAAATCCCTCTAGCTGTGTGTTCCATTGGTAGGTTTCATCCCACCATGTTTCCGTAATGGCAACAATATCATATCTGCCCTCATTTACCTGAATTTCTAGTTCACCCTGCTTACTGTTCATACTCTGTGCATTAGTGTATAGACATTTATTTAATTATTGAAGGAAACTGTTGCTGTTGAATATTTTGCAAAAGGAGTGGTTACAAGACGCAATGTCTATGGAGATTCTCAGTCCTCTAGGTCATAGTTGTCCCAAAAGTGCTTTTCAAAAGGGAACTGGACTTTCTTTGTTTTTTTCCTTGAAGATAATTCACTTCTCATCCAAAAAGCTTCTTCAGTTCTGAAATTCTGGATAAGGGAAATGTCTTCAAGGAAAAGTCCAGTTGCCTTTTTCAAAAAACAGTTTTGGGACACAAGATTCCAACCTAGTTTCAAATGAGTTAACTTCAAAATTCCTTCATCAGATCTTTAAATCTTACCAGTTTTGACATTAGCAACATTTGAACAAAGGTGCATATCTACTTTTTTAATAGTAAGGGAATCAATGGAAGCTATATAAATTGAGGTCTGAACACATTGATTTTCGTTAGAACTCTTCATGACATAGAATGTCTTAGATTGCAGTATACTTGATTGAAATGACACAATAGAAATTGTAAGCTTTCTATTCTCTATTAGTGGACTTGCAGATAAATTGGTACATAATACGTTTTTTTAGTTCTTTATGCTGTCAATTTTTGAAGAAAATGCAATTGAAACCCATCAGTCTTAGAAAATGAATCCTTCAGTCAATGTATTATGATCATTATCCCCTAAAACATATAATTTGGTCTAATGTAACAAATTGATCCAATTCCTATTGTTAACCTGTCAGGTTTATTGTGGCAAAACACTAGTAAATTAAAATACATCTTTGATTAGATCAGGATGGAAAACTGATCTGATTGCAAAATTAACACAAGAAAGTGTTGGAAAATCTTAAAATAAAGTATATTGTAGATTTACTTCCATCTAGTATATATTTTTTTTTATTTTTATTTTTATTTTAATCCCATTTATATCCCGCCCTTCTCCGAAGACTCAGGGCAGCTTACAATTTAAGCACAAACCAATGTGCTTAGCAATAGCCTTCATTCTATGTATATGCCTGCTTATTAATTATTATTAATATTATTAATATTATTAATAATAACATTATTATTATTATTAATGTTAATATTAATAATAACATTATTAATAATGTTCATCCTAATATAATTCTTTGTACAAATATTATTGTACATATTGAAAAAGTATATTCAATATTTATAAATATAAATATGTTTATATTTGAATATTTAGTAACAATGTTTTAAATACTTGTGTATTCCCTTAAGAATACATATGTGTGTATAATTATACTCGTAGTTTTATTTTTTGTTTGTTTTTGGATCTATAGTTGCATTTTTGTTTCATTCTTTAATAAAAAGAAAATGAATTTTATTAAGCTTCATGAGGTAAATTCTTTGACATATTCCTGAGGTCATGAAAATTAATTTTAATTTAATAACAGAAGGCATTTATATGAACCTAAGAAAGATCAGTTTTATTTCCCAAATGCATTAGGAGAAGTTTTATTTGATATTTCCACACATACAAAGCACAATAACTTATGAAATGTTATTGAAGCATTAGAAGCGAGACTATCAAAAAGAAGGAAAGGTGCATGTTGAGAAAAATCAGGTACTACTTAAATTGATTTTTTTTCCGTGTTCATTTTGCAGCATATTTTACATTCTTATTTTTACATTCTATATTGTAAAAGCTACTAATTTACATTGTGCTATTTTCTCACTGAAACAATCAAGACAATTATCATAATCCACTGGAAACCTCTTATATACCATTCCCGGCTCCCATTTAAAGCAAGGCAATGTAGCATTGCATATTAGAAACTGACATGCATATTATATCAGTACTTTATTAACTTCACTACTCCTAGTCTAATTATAAATACAATTCAGTGCTTGTTTCAGTTTTAAAACCTTTAAAAACTTCAAGCCTTGGCATGTAAAGAACTGTCTCTTTCTTTTGATGAGAGGCCATTTTCTGATGACCCCTATCAGATAGAATATGGTTAAGTAGGCCTTTTTAACTGTGAAATACAATTGGCAAGGTGATCCTTTAATGTGTTTCCAGCACCTAAACAAAAGTCTCCTGTTTCTCAGGACTTCTGAATCATGTCACAAGCATGCCACGTTAGGGACTTGGGGATTCATTAAGTAAGTCCAGCATATATCCGAACCTTCTGGTGGTGTTTCCTTTTCTCTTTGAATTTATGTTGGAAAACATTGCTTTCCCTTTATACCCTGCTGGGCTAATCAAGTAAGTGATTAAAACATCTGTTTTTCCCATCTCGCACTCTCTCCCCTTACTGATACTGCCATAAAAAGATTAACGTACCACAAAAGCTGTAATTCATGATTCCCTGATTTCTGGGCTGCAGTGTGCTTAGCTTTAACTCGTGACGGTGATGTGTGTGTGTGTGTGCAGCAATCTCTAACTCCTCTAATTAGAGTTAATCAAGGGCGTTAATTATACTTTGCTGGCAATATCTTAGCTAGCTGAATATTGTTGCCTTGGATGTTCACCATGTTCTGTTTATTCTTCTTTCTTGTGTGGTCTCATTTCATACTATCCTGGAACTGTTTAGTGAACTTGGACATAACTAAAATTGCCTAAATCTTTTCATTGTTCACTAGTCTTCTTGTTTTCTTCCACATCTCCAGCAACTCTGCAGCGAATTCTCTTCTCTGCCTGCACCTTTCCTCCTTTTAACTTCCTCTCCTCCCCCAAATTATATGCAACTATAATTATTTATATCCTTAATTCACAATTTCCCAGGCTAGATTGGCAGCCTGTCCTTATTATAGTACAAAAGGGAGTGTGTGTCTGGAATGTCACATGACAGGTTGGGAGACATTTTTTTCTGTTTTCTCCATATAGTCACAACGCTCCCAGAGAAGATGGGGCACTGGATATCTAACCTAATGCATTTCCAGCAACAGGCAAAGTCTTTGTTCTCAGTCCTTGTCAATCATCTCACAGCATTTCTTGGTTTATTATTATTCCTTTAATTTATTTAACTTGCTTTCATCTTAACTGGTGCCTTAACTGTTGCATTTACTGTTTTTAATTTTCCAAATTCTACTCTGTGAAATGTCCTAATAAACTTGTTGTAGGAAGATGATTAAGTAATCTAAATAACTAAATAGTTAAAGGAAAGGAAATATAAAGAACACAGTGCCCTGTAGAGGATTTTCCCCATATGTTGTCCCCAAATTTGTGTATTTTAAACATTAATAGGATGTAGTTCTAATAAGCCAGATATGATACAAATTAGTCAGGGGCTTAATCAGTGAAAGGCTGAAATGACAATGATCTCAAGAGAACACACACATACACACACACACACACACACACACACACACACATATCTCAGTGGCAAATATATGTTCATTGGAAAAACTGGGATGTAGCTATTCTGGGAAAAATCTCATTCAGAATTGCTTTCTTAGATTATTTATAAATCCCCATATCATTATGTCTTAGAGAGGCTCGTTCTAATACTTAGAGAAGCTAGTTCTTTTCAGCGATACTGCAAGTGTCTTGGTATCTTGAGTATTAATACAATTTTTATGCCATAAACATGTGATTATGTAAGCTATTACCAGCCAGATTTTAACTGTAGCTGTAAGAAAGATTATAAGACTACAGAATATTGGGGACCTATGGGCATTATAGATCTTTAGTGATAATGTATTCCATTCCAGCTGTTGCTTATCAGAACTGTCCTTAGCTAATGAGCCCATTAAGTAGCTACCACCAAGCAATTGATAGCCCAACTCCTTCCTCAATGAGGTCTCATTTGTCATGGACTCCAACCTAGCTACTCATTCAGCTTTTTTTTTTTTGCCACTACTGCTATTCCAATCAGGCTTTTTCAAGAGTTTGTTATTGTACCTTACAATAATAAAGAACATTCGTGGAATCCCTGTCACACTAGTTCTTGACCTGGCCTATCTTGAAACATTGGCATCAGTCTTGAAAGCCTGTCCATGTTATTATGCCCCATCGTATACTTAACAAAATCAAGGTGGGGTTGCTTTGAATTTCTTTCTCACACACTTTCCTTTTTCTCAGGGCTAAGTTATCTTTATCAAAGCCCCCACCACCACTACTTGTTCATCCCTTCCCTATCCTGAAGGTCAGCTCTACATTCCGTTCTACTTACTTACTAATCTCCAGAGTGTTTCCCACTTTTTCATTTCTGACAGTTACATAGAGTACTTTTTTTGTAAAAGAAAAAGGTGCCGGAACTCACACATGTCATACAACCCGCCTTGCCTACCCTACAAGGTTCCATCCAAAAAAGGTGCCGGAACTCTGTTCTGAGCATTCTATGAGAAAAAAAGCCCTGGTTACATAAAGGAAAGATACTTTTTGTAGCCTACTGAGAGGGGAGAACAAGATGGTGCTGTGCCTTAGTTCCCCTCCCCCATTTAATCCTCAATCTGTAGAATTTAATTAGTCCTCTATCTCTACTGACAGCTAGGATTGGGGAGTGTGTCAGTGGTGGGATTCAGCCGGTTCACACCACTTCAGGAGAACCGGTAGCTAATTTTTTGTTGCCCAGGCCCAGAATGGACTTCTGGAAGCGGCATCCACACAGAGAACCGGTTGTTCACATATTTGAATCCCACCACTGGAGTGTGTCCACTGCTATATGTATGGACATAGCTTAGGGGGGTGGAAGTCAGGTTGTGTAAACACACACAGCCTTTTCCTCTGATAGAGACAAATAACTAGGAAGCTGCCACTGTGGTACCCTTTAATTCTGTGAAATGGTAAGGACTGCCATAGAAAAGTCTTCACACTATATGAAGGTCACATTAGTATACTTACAAACTTCAGCAGCACGTGGCATTTGTTACAAAATGCTTACACTTCTTCTCAACCTGGTGGAAATATTTTTGTCGAAGAAGAGTAATGAGTTCTGTAGTTCAGTTTGTACCTTGTAATCCTTTTGATAATTGCAGGGATGCTGCATAGCTAGTTTGTGTGAGCCAGTTGTTAAAGGTTTTTTTGGGTGGGGGAAGGAGAGGAGATTTACCATGGATTTCTTTTTCTGAGGGGTATCATTCTAGGTCCTGGCAGTCAGCTTGTGCTCGTGCTTCAAGTAGTCTGAGTACTAAGTCTGCCTGCCTATGGTTGACAATCACATTTTCATACTGCTGGTTGCCAGTCAGATTATCATCAGAATCAGTCATGGCCTAATTAAGATAACATTCCTTGGCAATCCACAGAGTGCATACAAAACTTTAAAAACTGTGTAGCTGCAGTTGAAGCTTGCCAATCTGGTGCTGTGCTCAGACTTCTTATAGGCAGAGCAGTCTGAGGAATGTTTGAGGTTTGGAGGATGATATTGGAGATATCATAGCAAATCAACAAAGTTCCCCATATAGGTGCTAGGAGTGAGGAGACCGACTGATATGTGCCATTCTTTGTACTTTACAAGAGATAATCACAGAGAGGGATTTTTTTAATGCATTAGGACATTCATTTATCTTGTAACTAATAATGTTCCTGAAATTCAAAACCATATTTACAAGCTAAGTATACAAGCTTGCATTTGATTCATCATATCCTTAAAAAAACCAAGAGATATCATAGAAGAATTTGAACACATGTGGTCAACCTTTGATAAATCAGGTACTTAGGCTAGCTATATTCTAGGTATAGATATAGAATTTATTTTAGGATAATGTCTTAGACTTGATGCAGTCTGCATTGACTGATGTAAATTATATTTTTTACTGAAACGTAAGTTATGCATAACATGTATTTGGCTTAATTCAGCTATTTTGGTCAGGCTAATCTACCTTTATTCCTCTTTTTACCTGATATAGTATGATAATTTTCCTCTAAGACATTGTAGGGCAACCTATGTAGTTGACAGATGTTGCTGAAATTCTTTCATCATTTACCACTGTTCTGCCTGATAGATTTGCTGAGAGTTATTATTCAACAACATCTGGAAGGCCACAGATTACCTATCTCTGTTGTACATCTTCAGGATAACATGCATGGTTCTTTCTCCAAGGAGAAAAATGCTATGAGATGGATTACGCTAAGCAATACTACTTCTTCCTCATGATTTTACTGTGCATTCTGCAAAATAACAGTAATAGTAATAGTAATAATAATAATAATAATAATAATAATAATAATAATAATAATAATAATAATAATAATAATAATAATAATTTTATTTGTATACCGCCCTTCTCCCAAAGGACTCAGGGCGGTGAACAGGGCAATAAATACCAATACAAGAATACAAGTTAAAATACATTAAAAACAGTAATAAAACCCAAAACCCATCAGGCCAGGCTGGCTTGTTCAAACAAGTAGGTCTTAAGATCCCGTCGGAAGGAGCGAAGGTTGGGCGCCGTCCAGAGCTCAACCGGTAAACGGTTCCACAAATCCGGTGCACCCACAGAGAAGGACCTCCCCCTGGGGGCCGCCAGACGGCATTCTCTGACCGGTGGCACCCTGAGGAGGCCCTCTCTGTGGGAGCGCACTGAGCGGAGGGAAGTTGATGCCGGCCGCAGGTGCTCCCTAAGGTACTCCAGTCCTTTCGCCGCGGCCTCAAAACACTCCTTTTCCACCTGGCTGACCTGGACTGACAGGGATTTTAATTATGTTTTTAATTTTTAACTCTAACTTTTAATTTATTTTAATTTTAATTTATTGTACAGAGGCCTTTAATTTTAATTTTTATCTTAATTTCTGTATTTATTATATGTTACTGTTGTTAGCCACCCTGAGTCCTTCGGGAGATAGGGCGGCATATAAGTCCCAATAATAAATAAATAAAGTCCCAATAATACTCCGGACCCATGCCATGTAGGGCTTTAAAGGTCATTACCAGCACCTTGAATCTCACCCGGAAGACAACTGGGAGCCAATGCAGCTCACGGAGCAAAGGTGTAACATGGGAGTATCGGGAGACTCCCAACACGACTCTCACGGCTGCATTTTGCACCAGTTGGAGCCTCCGAGTGGTCCTCAAGGGCAGCCCCATGTAGAGAGCGTTGCAGTAGTCCAATCGAGAGGTCACAAGTGCATGAGTGACTGTACGCAAGGCATCCCGGTCTAGATAGGGCCGCAACTGGCACACCAGGCGAACCTGGGCGAAGGCCCCCCTAGTCACAGTTAATATATGATCTTCTAAAGAAAGCTGTGAATCTAGGAGGACTCCCAAGTTGTGAGCCCTATCTACAGGGGGTAATAACTCACCCCCCATAGAAAGAGATGGAATATTCTGAATTTCCCGAGATGCTGGAACGCACAGCCACTCAGTCTTGTCAGGGTTGAGCCGAAGCCTGTTCCTCCCCATCCAGACCCGAACCGCCTCCATCACGGCGAGGGCATCACTGGGGTGGTTTGGGGTCGAAATAAAAAAATAAAATATAATAATAATAATAATAATAATAATAATAATAATAATAATAATAATAATAATAATAATAATAATAATAATAATAATAATAATAATAATAATATCAAAAACTAGTTTACATGGATTTTGGCAAATGTATTGCATCATTGTGCATTTTTATCTGTGCAGTTCCTCTCATATCCTCTTTCAAAATTAGGTAGTCAAGTCCAAGAGCAAGAAGCAACTTACCATGAAAACAATTTTTTGCAACCTATTGAAATAATTCAATAACTGAGGCAGAATTCACCATCAGGAGGATGGTGGTTGCATAAAATTTAAACTGAATGATTAGGATTATATATTGAAACAGACAGCATGTTTTTATTCATTCCAAGAGCATTTTTGAAGTGTCACTGTACATTTAAGCCAACATTATGTATTGACAGTGAACTAACTCTTTAACAGTTTTGCATATACAAAACAGACTATAAAATGAATGCTCATGTTTTGGAGATATGAATGGACCCATGGAGAGTAACCAGCATTTCTCACTAGACATCCTTCAGTGCAAATAATATGCTCCAACTAACTATTGAAAAAAATCCAGTTTGAAGCCAATGTATTCCTTTAACTCAGACATGTCAAACACAAGGCCTGGGGGCCAGATCCGGCCCGCGAAGTGGTTTCATGTGGCCCGTGAAGCCATCCTGGAAACAGTGAGGGAACGGACCCCACTGCCTTGGCGCTGGCCCAGAGACCCTCCTTCTGCCAGAGACCCTCAGATCTGTCCCACTCCTGCCCAGGCCCCCATAGGCACCCTTGATGCGAACGATGTAGAGCTGGCCATGCCCACCCAGTAGGCCATATGCACTCTAGCCACACCTACCCAGTAGGCCACGCCCACCCTGGCCATACCCACCCGGCCCCCTAAGGGCAACCGCAATGCTGATGCGGCCCTCAATGAAATTGAGTTTGACACCCCTGCACAATAAAATGTAGGAGAATGCTATTTGCATTTTCCTTTTGTTCTTACTGTTTCTAAAATTATGACCAAAGTACTGTGTTGTAATTCAGCTCTGAGTCTAGGACTACACAATGCAACTTCGCGATATTACTCTTTGACTAACTAAAGCCCAAATTCATGACAATTCTTTGACTACCATGGAGTTATTCATCAGAAGGGTGTGGACTAGATGTCACCTGAATTACTGTTAAACCCTTGAAAAGGAAGGAAGAAGAATTTAGTTTCCTGCTGGCCTTTTTTTTTTAGTCCCTTCTTCAATAGACTTTTTGAGACAGTGCAGAACCTTATTTGGTTAGATATTGGCTTTTGTCTAGGTCACTTCCAAGATATACCATGAATAAAAATAGTTTCTGTGGGTGCTGTATAAAGGAGAATATTTATAATTCAGGGTTGAAATGAGGGGACCTTGCAAATTTCATTACCCAAACTCATCATGATAAAAGAAAACAACCAAGCTTAGAGAGCACCAAGGACTCGTCAAATCCTGGTAGTTTTCTCCCCAGATATAATCAATGTAATTGAAAGAATTGGTTAGACTATGCTCTTTTTAATTTTCATATTACCTTCTGGCCTGACTAATAAAAGTATTACAAATACACTACTCGTTGCCAAGCCTGCTTGCCAGAAGAGGAGCTAAGGTGTCCCTCTGTTGTCTTAACCCTCTGCCCCTGCTCCAAGCTGCTAGATAAAATACCACATGCCTTCAGTCTGTCCTCTCCAAGAATGAAATTTCACCACATGTGCAGTTGCACTTCGTTGTAGATGTTCAGGTTTTAGCAAATTGGATGACAATTGCAGCAACTGATATACTGGGCTATTCTGTTCCACATGGAAAGTGTGAACATATCTTTGATACAAACCAACAAAGGGAAATGCAAATTTGCTTGTCTATCTTCTGTTATCTTATTTTTAAGATTGTAACAGAATAACAGAGTTGGGAGGGAACCTGGAGGTCTTTTAGTCCAACCCCCTGCTCAGGCAGGAAACCCTATACCGTTTCAGACAAATGGTTGTCCGATTTCTTCTTAAAAACTTCCAGTGTTGGAGCAAATTGTTCCATTGATTAATTATTCTAATTGTCAGGAAATTTCCCCTTAGTTAGGTCGCCCCTTAGTTAGGTCGCTTAGGTCGCTTCTCTCCTTGATTAGTTTCCATCCATTGCTTCTTATCTTGCCTTCAGGTGCTTTGGCGAATAGCTTAACTCCCTCTTCTTTGTGGCAACCCCTCAAAAATGGGAACTTTGCTATCATGTCATCTCTAGTTCTTTTCATTAACTTAGACATATCCAATTCCTGCAACTGTCCTTTGTATGTTTTAGCCTCCAGTCCCCTAATCATCTTTATTGCTCTTCTCTGCACTGTTTCTAGAGCATCCATCTCTTTTATATCATGGTGACCAAAACTGGATGCAGTATTCCAGGTGTGATCTTACCAAGGCATTATAAAGTGCTATTGACACTTCATATGATCTTGATTCTATCTCTCTGTTAATGCAGCCTAGCACTGTATTGGCTTTTTTGGTAGCTGCAGCATACTGCTGGGTAATATTTAAGTGATTGCCCTCTAGGATTCCAAGATCCCCCTTATATTTACTACTATTGAGCCAGGTACCACCTATTCTATACCTCTGCATTTAGTCTTTCTTGCCTAAGTAGAACCTTATTTTTCTCACTACTGAACTTCATTTTGTTAGATAGCACCCAGAGTTCAAGTCTGTCCAGATCCTCCTCTATCTTAAGCCTATCTTCTGGAGTGTTGGCTATTCCTGCCAGCTTGGTGTCATCTGCAAATTTGATGAGCTCCCCATCTATCCCCTTGTCCAAATCATTGATGAAGATGTTGAAGAGCACTGGGCCCAGAACAGAGCCCTGGAGCACCCTACTACACACTTCCCTCCGTGTAGATGCAGTTCCATTGAGGACCACATGCTGAGTACAGCCGGTCCATCTGGTGGTGATGCTGTCTAACCCACATTTTTCTATCTTATCAAGTAGAAGGTTGTGATCTACTTTATCAAATGCCTTACTGAAGTCCAAGTAAATTATATCCACCAATTATATCTGGTCCACCAATTTTGTCACTTGGTCAAAGAATGCAATAAGATTTGTCTGGCATGATCTGTTTTTGACAAACCCATGTTGGCTTTTAGTAATGACTTTGTTTGCCTCTAGGTGTTCACTGACTCGTTGTTTGATTATCTTTTCCAGAATCTTCCCAGGTACTGATATCAAGCTGATAGGCCTGTAGTTTCCTGGACCCGTTTCCCCCCCCCTTTTTTGAAGATGGGAGCTACATCAGCCCTTTTCTGTAGTAGTGCTCCAGATTTTTTGAAAGATATTGTTCACTGGTTCTAAGATCATGTCTGCCAATTCTTTCAGAATTTTGGGGTATAATCCATCTGATCCTGGTGATTTGAACTTGTCTAGAGTGGATAGGAGTTCTCTTACCATTTTCTTCCTTATTTGGACTTGCATTACTAATCTGCATTTTACAATATTTTTTGATCAGTTGGACTGTTTTTTTCCCTTTTGTGTAAAGACAGATGCAAAAAATGAGTTAAGCAGCTCTGTTTTCTCCTTACAGAATGTCACCTTCTTGCCATTTTCTCCCATTGATGGACCAATTGTTTCCTTGACTCTTTTCTTTCTGTTTATATGTTGAAATAGGTTTTTTGTTGTTTTTAGTTTTGGCTTTTGACATAAGCCTTAGTTCATTTTGAGCCTTAGCTTTCCTGATCTCATCTTTGCAGGCTCAGGCTATTTGCTTAGTTATATGCCCTTCTCTTCAATTTTTATACGTCTTTTCAATCTTTCAGTTTATCAGAGTTATTTGTGCAGTCATGCTGGCTTCTTTTGAGAACTCTTATTTTTCTTCTTCATTGGTATTGTGCTACACTGGGCTTTTATAACACTTTTCAAAGTTTTCCATGTTTCTTGGGTTGTTCTCCCCTTGAGGATTCTTATTCATGGAATCCTTCCCAAGCTCTCTCTAAGTTTATTGAAATCAGCTCTCTTAAAGTCCAAGACACTAGTTTGACTTTGTTCTATTTCTTGAGGTTGCATAAGGTTGAGTTCCAATAATGCCTTTTCAAAGAGAGTTTAGTAACCCTGGAGAGGGAAGCCAAGATCAATAGGTCCAAGCTAAAGTTCCATTGGAATGGTTAACAGAAAAAGAAGAAGGTGCAAGCAAAAAACATGCTGGGTTGATAACATCAAATCTGACACAAAGTTGAACATACAACAATTGAAAGATGCTGTGCTTAATAAGGTAGCATGGAGAGCACTTGCATATAAGGTCACCAAGAGTTGGACACGACTAAATGGTTAAAAACAACAACAAAACTCCTTTGCGAGAAAATTTATACCCACCTCCATTAATCAGACATGTTAGTTTTAGCCAATTATGTCCCATTGATTCCAGTGCCACATAATTGTATTTATTTCATTTGCAGAATAGGGAGTGGTGGCTATGAAACAATGATTCTGTATAATTTTAGCTTGGGTATAGTATTTCATGTAGGATCCAGATTTACTTTTCTGGGGGATTTTCCCCTTAGCAAGGAAACAGCATTTTCATACCACTCAATATTAGAAGATTTATAAGTGTAAAAATATAATTATCTGCTTGTTCAACTAACGTTCTGTGGTGATAAGGAGTAGTTGCTTTTTATTGACTGTTTTTATTTATGGCCACCATAAAACTGCAATTATATTTTGATTAATTGAAAAATAAGAAAAGGAATTTAAAATGGCAGTGCTAGGCCCAATCAATACAATTCAAATTTAGATATCTTTCCTTTACATCATAAGAATAAATTTATTTCTGGTCCTTGTTGTATATTTGTGTCAGCCATTTAATATTTTTAAGACAAACAGCTAAACATCCCTTAGTAAGGTTTCCCTTGATGTGTTTTTCTGATTTATAGGAAAAGGGGAAAAAGATATTCTATTACTGTTTCTGAATTATTAGTATGTAGAAGATTTCCATAGCTTATATTATTTTGGCTGCAGCCTTTTGTTCAGTTACTTATGAGTAAACCCATTGAACTCAGTGGAACTTACTTTATGTCATTAAATGTTATCTCAGAGATGCAGAAGGGTAGGTTAACCAATGACCATGGAGACATTCTAAAAGGGCTGGTAGCTATTGAAAGTTGTGAGGGTATAGCTTTTGAATGGTACACTATATCTCCATCTGCCTGGATCCAAATTTTCCAGCTGTTCTGCTTAATTTTGTGCTCTGCAAGGTAAGCAAGATCATCTATAAAAAAAACCAGGAAGTTATTTACTTGCCATAATAGTTTCCACTAGACTTCACCAATAGATCCTCTCATTTAAAATATAATTTTTGAGTTCACAGTAACATGTTTGTGAATGTTCTGTTGAATGCAGCTGAACGAGTGTCATGAGCTTGTTTTTGGTTAGCATTTCTATTATTTCTGCAAAAACATTTAGATTTTTTGTGGAGATAGATGTGAATAGGCAAAGCTACAGTATAGGGTATGATTGCACTGTGCACATCTGTAGTATAAGCTGCTGTAACCCACCTGACAATTTTTCCTATATGTGTACTTTGTACTTTATACATTATATTCTGTTACAGGAACATAACATAGTGGATTTAAGAATAAGTTAGATTTGGGGATTGGAGAGGAAGACCTATCTTCTCTCTGTACTCTATGATATAAACTCATGAAACTGCCTTATAATTAGTCAGACCATTGAGCCTTAGCTCAAAGTCTAACTTTGGTCTTGATGTACTAGGGCTTCCCATTTTTTCAATGGACAAACCTGTGTTCAGAGTAATAACGTTGCATCGGACCAAAATCCTCACACTTTAAAAGAATTAAGTTCTAAAACAGTGTCTGATTACAGACACTAGACCCGATGACAAACCTCAATTCTTAATACTCGTAAGCCAGAAAGACTGGTCAATTAAAATGCAGCTTGGGAAAGGCTAGGTATATTGAGTGCCATTTTGGAAGGAAAGGCAATAGGAAAATTGATAAATAAAGGATTGTCTTGAATTCTTTCAACTATGCTATATTGCTTGATCTACTTTGGAACATCAAGGCTGACCCCCCTGGAAAAAGGGAGGATTCCAAGGAGCAAAGAGAAGGAAAATCTTGAGGCTTTTCTTAGTCTTGCGACAAATCCTTCCAGTCATCAATAAATCAACTTCAAACCTGTTCCCACTACATTTTTTCCAAAAATACTCAATATCCCAGGTTGAAGAAGATACTTGAAGAGTGCGAGCTGAAAGAAGAGCAAGATGTATTCACACAGCATGCTAAGTTGGGTTAGATTGGTATAGCAACTAATGGAAATTCATCCTTTTGGTTCATTTCTGGTTCAGGATATTGTGAAAAAGCAGAAAAGCATGTAAATAAGTTAACTCTATCAAAGAAATTATATGAACACAACCACTACCTTCTCATTCCTTTCCCTAAAAAGTCTCCTAGCTACAAGATGACATAGAATCAGCATGTATTAATCTTTTTAAAGGCAATAACACTTTCAGATTCTCACTTGGCAGATTCTATAAGAAATGCAAATTAAAGCATTAGGTAATAAATGCTGTAAAATATTTAAATTAGAAGAAATTGTGAAAAAGTAAAATACCAAAGTCCTTTGGGGAGAAAGAATAGATTACTCTGCCACCCCCCACCCCCACCCAAGAGATTAATAGATGTTAGTTCCATCCCCCACTTAAAAGCATTGGTTTTTCTTTCCTAGACTTTTTAAAAGCTATAATAAGACTGCAATTAACTAAAATAATTGAAGAGAAATTTAAAGGCAGACATGCAATTGAAGATTCAGGAAAAATGATGTACTTTTGAAGCACTAAAGGAAAAGAGTGTGGTTGCACGATTTGTGTATTAATGAAAACTGCAGACGGCAGGGACTTACCTGATGCACTTTAACAAAGGAGAGTTTAAAACTTTCCAAGGACAGAGGAATCCAACAAAGGAGACACACAACTGACAAGCAGTTATTTGGCCGTGGGAATGAGGGGTAGAGGCAAAAGAAGGGAACAGAAAGAAAATACTTTTCTAAATGTATTGGAAATAATCAGAACGTATAAGTAAATGTTCACTAAGCCATTCCTGCTGCTACCCACCAGGAGTTTGAGCCACTCAGGAACCAGGTGCCAGGGCACAAATGCCAGGTGGAAAGCTGTCTCATTGTCAGAGGCTGTAGCTTTGCTTGAGCCTGATTGAGATTCTGGTAGCACTGGCAATATTTTCATAATGAGGGTTGTTATCACAGATGAACACAAAGTGGTGATGGAGAATGGCTTTTTTTTAAGAAATAAAAAAGAATGACAATATGTTCTTTTCCCTGTTCTGGAAAGTGTCAGATTTGCTCATCCAAGATAATTATGTAGCTGAAGAAGGGATGATGGACTGTTTCCTGTTTCTCAGAACTAGTAAACAGCAGCTGTATGACATCAATTTTTAGGCTATCTCTTGGGTACTCAGTTGGAATCCAATCAGTTGTCATTAGTCATGGATTACACTTTGCAGGTCCTTGAATTTTTGCAGGTTCCTCCCTGACACCCGGGTCTGATCACCGCCTTTCAAATGCCTTCCATTTAAAAAGTCCTATTTCTTTCTTATTCTTGTATTCTACCTTTTGCAACAGTTTGAGAATATAAACCTAGGAATGGGGGAAGAAATTCAGCACAATATCCTGTGAATTGCCCCATTTGCTCTCTCTGCCCATTGAATGCGATGGTAATTTCTCCAGCGATTATCCATTAGGTGACACATGAGGTTAGAAAACTGAGGTGTAATGGTTGGCGTATTCTCTGTGTCTGATACAAAAGAAGAAGGGAGAGACCCGTTCTCTGGTACTCTAGAGGACAGAACTAGACTTTAGAGACTTAAGTAACAGATTTTATTTGAACATTAAGAAGATAAGAAAAAGAATCAATTACACATTGTGATGGTAAACTATCCTCACTAGAGATCTTCACATAGAAGCTGGAAAGCCATGCCTGGGGATAATTTAGCTACAGATTTTTTACACTGATAGTGTTTGTTACATCATCCCCAATCACCAAATTGTTTCTTAAATGGTGCAGACTAGAGGAGGGATTAGCTGGTGTCCTTCTTCACATCTCTATTCTCCTGCTTTTATGTACATAAAAGGGTGAAGGATGAAGTAACCGAAGGCTAACCTTTTGGGTCTCTTCATGCTAGTTGCCCACTCTATTGTTTCCAGTGGCTCTGGAAATTTCAGTGCCTTTTGCTATTTAGATACATGGATAATACAAATTCTTGCTGCTTCTGTGTGTGTGTGTGTGTGTGTGTGTGTGTGTGTGTGTGTGTGAGAGAGAGAGAGAGAGAGAGAGAGAGAGAGAGAGAGAGAGAGAGAGAGAGAGAGAGATTGTTTTTTATTGCATTTTCCCAATTACAATAACTGCTTTAATGTTTGGTGATGTTTGATTAATAAACACTTAAACACTATATTTTTGTTAGCTGAACTGAGTGGTGTGTCTGCTTGCTCTGATTTGGGTGTAGGGATTGGTTGGGAGAATGCTGGATGCTAACTAAAGTGAAATTAGATACTAATTTATCAGCAAATAACAGATTGAACTATGTGACCTATATAACCCCAAGAGTCTGCTTATAAAAAAATTGTGGTTGCCTTGATCACAAGAATATTAGAATAGCCTACCTGGATCAGACTTGCCTTGATAGACTTGTTTATGGTGGGTACCTCTGTATTTTATAGCAACAAACTCAACAGGTTAATTATGTTCAATGAGAAAAATTAATTTCTTTTGTCAGCTTTAAATTTCCTTTCAATCAACTTTATTTGATGGCCTTTGGTCCTGGGGAGGAGGGTAGAGGACATCCACTTTCCCCTCTTGCACATGCATGCCATGTAGGGATTGAGGAGCATCATATCAAAATCTTATTTTTTTTCTTGCAATCTTCTATTTCCATTTCCTTTTACAATAACATCGCATCCAGTCTCCTCCTAAAAGATCCTTTTTTCCTTTAAAAAATTAAAACCACTGGATTGTGATGTGAAAAATGTTTAGAAATATCTCCACTCAATAAACATTGTTAGCCAATGTCTTAGAAATCCAAATCTTATCTATTCTTGGGAAAAAAAACACCTTTCTCCCAGAAGTGTACCAATGAGCATTTTCTACTTATTCTACTTATTCTTTAATTAGGGACGCGGTGGCTCAGTGGGTTAGGACGCTGAGCTTGTCGATCAGAAGGTCGGCAGTTTGGCGGGTCGAATCCCGAGTGCCGCGTAGCAGAGTGAGCGCCTGTTACTCGTCCCAGCTTCTGCCAACCTAGCAGTTCGAAAGCACGTAAAAAATGCAAGTAGAAAAATAGGGACCACTACGGTGGGAAGGTAACAGCGTTCCGTGCGCCTTTGGCGTCTAGTCATGCCGGCCAAATGACCACGGAGACATCCTCGGACAAGCACTGGCTCTTCGGCTTTGAAACGGAGATGAGCACCGGCCCCTAGAGTCGGAAACGACTAGCACACATGTGTGGGGGAACCTTTACCTTTACTTTACCTATTCTTTAATTAATCTTTTGCAGGTCTACTCGTGATGGCTTTCACCCTACTGGTAAAAGATCTTGCTTTTCTGACTAGGGAAAAAATATTGAAATTCATGAAAGAAAATGATTGCAGTTTAAGTTTTGTGAAATCTCTCTAAATATATAGAGTCAAGAGGGAGGGAGAGGAAGCTTTAGGCAGTTATGAGTTTAAAGGCACAATCTTAAGCTTCCTTTTTTAGCTGAGAAATTATTAATTAAGAAAATGAATCCTCCAGATTTAATTCATTTTACATTTTTAACATAATAAGGTCCTTGAGCAGGCGGCAGTATAAAGTGTTATTAATATCAAGATTTCCATTTTAGATTTATTTGACACAATGAAGACAAGATTAACTCCTTAAAATATTGTAGGTTCAAATTATCTGTGGCAAATATAAAACATATGTCTACACTGTTCACAACTGGCTGTTCGCTTCAAGAATATGGGTGTATGTGATGGATTTAGATCAACCTTCCCCAATCTGGTGCCTTTTAGACATTCTGCATTTAGCTAGAATAGGTGGGTTGCAGTATTATATGAATTACAGTTCAATCGAACTGGCTGGCATCATGTTTCTGATGTAGCTTGTCATGAGACAGACCACTAGTTAAGCTAGACCAGGGGTGTCAAACTCAATTTCATTGAGGGCCACATCAGCATTGCGGTTGCCCTCAGGGGGCCGGGTGGGTATGGCCTGGGTGAGCGTGGCCTACTGGGTGGGCTTGGCTAGAGTGCGTATGGCCTACTGGGTGGGCATGGCCAACTCTACATCGTTTGCATCAAGGGTGCCTATGGGGGCCTGGGCAGGAGTGGGACAGATCTGAGGGTCTCTGGGCCAGGGCCAAGGCAGTGGGGGCCGTTCCCTCACTGTTTCCAGGATGGCTTCGCGGGCCACATGAAACCACTTTGCGGGCCGGATCTGGCCCCCGGGCCTTGTGTTTGACATGTCTGAGCTAGACTGTTGATCTCCAACTCATGTTGGGACATTTTTCTGGCAGAGCTGAACAGAAAACCTTCCCAATTCCAGTAGCAGACATCTATAAAATGGCAATGTGGAATCAATGGCTGCATTGTAATAATTTCCTCATAGCTTAATATTCGAATATTTCAAATACCTTCTCTGATTCAGAGAAGATACTGCATAAATATATAGCTCCATCATTTTGATTTCAAACAGTTCCCCAGATTACCTCAGGGGCAATAAGGAAATTAAAATGATTATCAGTGTTGCTTCTCAGGATACTGTGTTGTCCACATTTCCTTTAGGTAAGTCCAGTAGAGCATGTTGATAGAGGAGAGGAACCACATGTTGATCTGGACCACCTTATAAATAAATAAACCTTTATTGTCAAAGTACAACATGTGTACATTGAGATTATAGCCAGAGAAGCCCCCTCTCCAATATTTTACTAGCAGGAGCAGTAGTTTTGAAAGCCCACTCTAGCAGCTGGTTCAGAAACTGTGTATTGCAGACACCCTCTATTTACCTGGTATCAGCAAAGTTGCTTGCATGCATCCTGACATGGCTTATGCTATCCTCCTCCACATTTCTTCCTACCATCCAAATTTTGGGGTCAATCCATTTTTTTTAAAAGAAAAGCAGTTCAATGTTTCCTATGTAAATCTCATTCCAGTAAAAATATTTGATAGCAATAGCAAGAAAGATGGATTCGTAGATGGTGTAATGCAAATGAATTATCTTGTATGCAAATTCTTTATGGACTGGTCAAGCCAGTTCTATTCAATCTGGTTCATTAAGAACGACTAAAAACAGGGAAGTGAGATTTAAATATATATGTGTGTAGGAAAAAAAAGTGGCTCCACTGGAATTTGTCTCCCCTTCAGAAACTGTTACTGCTTACCTCCTTCTGAGGTAGTCCAGACATATTTTTCAGATAAGATTATTAATTATATCTCATATTGTTGTGATCCAGAACTCTATACATACAAAAATAGGATTGGGTTAAAACTTCAAGACCAGTTCTGGGAGTTTAAGTCCATAAGGTTGTCATAGCTGCCCACCGCTTTTGTAGATTGAGGTTTCTTGGAGGCAGGAGCTTCTATAGGACATATCTCTGAAAACTTATATCACTAACTTTGTTCGACTTTGCTCCAGCCAAAGGCATAGCCATTGAAAATGCAGATGTCAGTTTTTTTAAATGGTCATTTTTTTTAAAGTAGCACAAACTCTTGCCCAGCAGCTAATTTTGCTTAAATAGATCTATATAGAAGACATATGGTATGGCTGAGGGAATTCAATCTCAGCTCATTTAAAATGAGTAATGGACTTGATTACCATCCACTTGTTTATCCATACAGAAGGTCTCCTTTCTTTTAATATTTTCCTTTTTTGTGTCTTTACATTATAGGTTACATTTCCATTTCTTCTGTAAAATTAGCCCTGGCAGACTTCTGAAGTTCTGAGGCTTTTCCTCATACATGTCTTTAACACTTGTAAACATCTTGTATGCTTTTTCACACTGGAATAAACTTGTATTTAAAAAGTAAAGGTTCCCCCGCACATGCGTGCTAGTCGTTTCCAACTCTAGGGGCCGGTGCTCATCTCCATTTCAAAGCTGAACAGCCGGCGCTTGTCTGAGGACGTCTCCATGGTCATGTGGCCAGCATGACTAGATGCCAAAGGTGCATGGAACGCTGTTACCTTCCCACCGTAGTGGTCCCTATTTTTCTACTTGCATTTTTATGTGCTTTTGAACTGCTAGGTTGGCAGAAGCTGGGATGAGTAACAGGCGCTCACTCTGTTACGTGGCACTTGGGATTCGACCCACCAAACTGCCGACCTTCTGATCAACAACCTCAGCGTCCTAACCCACTGAGCCACCGCGTCCCTCTAAGCTTGTATTTGCATGCCATTAAATTCATATACCTACTTCAAATATCAGTACAGGTAACCTTCAAGATATTAAGCAACTAGTTTTGGGTTTAGTTTGGGGAAGTTTTTCAGAGGATCTTTACAAGATTCAAAGGAAGTTCAGTCCTGTCATTGCCTGTATCACCTGACACTGGATGGCTTTCTAAATCTTTAATGCTCATAGTTTGAGTATGGATGGAGGCTTTTCTATTACTGGAATCCCATCTGGCTGGAGCTCCAGCTTATATAGGCTTTTCCTCTCCCCATCTCACCAGTAAAGCCTAGAGCCAGGACTGGGCCCAAGGGCACCTGTGTGATGTCACCTTCCTTTTAGTCAGAAATTTTCTGAGTAAACGTCCTGCACTTTTCTTGCAGCCTTTTACCAGAACATGTAAGGCAGGGGTCTTCAACTTGGCCCCTTTATGACTTGTGGACTTCAACTCCCAGAATTCCTCAGCCAGCGTGCCTGGCTGAGGAATTCTGGGAGTTGAAGTCCACAAGTCATAAAGGGGCCAGGTTTGAAGACCCCTGGTGTAAGGGAATGCATTTATGAGGAAAGGAATATCTCCATTAAACAATCCATTAATTACTTCAGCGTGAGCAACAGGAGTATATGACATTTCAGGAACTGAGCACACAAAAGCTTTCCCTTCTCAGATTAAAAGGCTGATGAAATAAATGCTTTAACTGTCACTGGGCCAACAAGGTTTTCCTATGCCTGCCTACCAGACTACCAGGTGAGTGGTGAATGGCTTGCCAACACATCCCAAGTGAGCAAATAGAATTATATGTGTGAAGGTAAGACTTTTCAGAATCCCCATGTTAAAACCCAGCTTTAAAGAGGATATCAGCATTTTTAATTAAGCCTAAAATAAAATGAAGTTGATATAATGGAAGTCTTGCATACTTCCCTGCCTCCAAATTAATCTTTCCTGTCATGGGTTCTTACAGTTTAAACAGTATCCAATTAGATTGACTCAGACTCAAGAGCCCCAAAAGCACTGGATTCCAAATGTGGGATTTTTTTTTTATTTGTATCTTCATATAAGGGCTGAGAATTTTTTTTAAAAAAAAATCCAAGATACAAAAGTGAAATAGGAAACCTACAAGTCTATATGCGAGTGCTTTCTATTGTCACTATTCTATCCTACTTCTCTTATTTTTATATTACTACCCTAATTATTACTATAAATATTACAATTCTTACTATTCAATTACCATTACACTACTACTCTCTATAATATTATTACATAACTGTGTTTTCTTTCTACATACACTATTCTGCCTTAATTCCTTTCTGGAATTTCCTTTAGTTTTTCCTTCTCTGCTACTGGCCAGCACATAGAGTACTTAGAAATTTCCATGTTATGCTTTTATGCTTGCACTTTTCCTTGCTCTGCCTCGATAGTTCTTTTCTTCTGGGCCATTCACTTGCTCCAAAGGAAAACCACCTTCTTTTTTTTTATTTAATTATTTTACCAAAATAAAACAAAACCCCTCCCAACCCCCTCCCCTCTTCCCAACCCTCCCCAACACCTCCCTCCCTCCCCCTCCCCCCTCCCCGACTTCCCAGAGCTAAATACAAGGTATAAAAATACAAACAATCCTAATCTACCATATACAAACAACAATAAACTATTAAGTCTATCGCACTTTAACTCTTATAAAATGACTACAAGCAATATAAATATCACATCAATACTTATTCAAATGCTAAGTAAAACTTTTTAGTCCCATATTTATTCTGAATATAATCAATCCATTTTTTCCACTCCACAATATATCTCTGTTGCGAATGGTCTTTCAAGTACGCTGAGATCTTTGCCATTTCCGCCAGGTTGGAAACTTTTAAAGTCCATTCTTCTATAGTCGGCAGTTCTTCCTTCTTCCAATATTGCCCTACTAAAAGTCTTGCTGCCGTAATTAAATTCAACATCAACTTAGTGTCCACAACAGTAGTGTCAGTAGTAATACCCAGTAAAAACAATTGCGGACAAAACTTTATCCTTTTCTTAAATATCTTCCTTCTTTTGTTCAGCTACTTTACTGTGTTTGCTGGTGGCTGCAGACCTTCCAAAACAGTCTTCTGTCACACCTTTGCCAGGGTTGCAGTTTAATTGGCAATTGTGCTGCTGCTGGTGGGGGGGGGGAGGCAGCACAGATGCCTGCAAGCAGCTTGCTCTTCCACGCTAGCCACCCGCTGATGCTGTTCAGAACTACTAAATTACTTTTATTTTGTCACTGATAGATAGAACAGGCCACTCAGTCACCTAAGCAGGACATTGGCTTCCCATTGTCCATAGAAGGAATTCTCATAATGAATTGTAGATGCATGGGGCTTTATGGTTGTGAGATAGCAGAGCATTCCGGTATGTCTGAATCATACCTTGTTGCATGATGGGCTCCTGAACCAAGCTACACCATGCTAAGGCCAAGATTCTTGTCTCTCTCATCTGCATGAGCCCATCACTTGGGTTGATCAATTGGCATCTGGTAGCAATCAGACAGACCAGTTAGGATTATTAGGTTTGGTCAAATAAAAACAAGTAGATTCTTGAATCTACACCACCCACTCCAGATGTGGGTGCAGGAAATTTAGAGCAGTAATTATACTGGATATGTGTGTATAATTATTGCTCCAAATTCCCTGTATCTCTCTTCAGGCTGTTTCAACTATGCCTTGCAGAAACCTAGTTTTCCATAAGTTTATCAAAAGTATTAAGAGTATTATTGAACTCAATAAGAAGTGAGATTGGTGCTTTAAGCAAATTACCATCAGTTTAATTTTACGGTGTTAAAGAAACAGATTATTGTTGCATTATTTATTCACTTTTCGTGAATAAAAATGGAGTACAGAATAGTTATTGATACCATATTTGAGAAGGAGCTTTCAAACAAGCCGGAAGCTCAGTGATCTCTCTCATGCATAGGCACACACACCCCATCTCCATTTACAAGTTTACAACATCTTTTTGAATCTCAGCTAAACAGACTTGGGCTAAGCTACGTGATCTTACATAGGGAAATTTCAGTGAGCAAAATGGATTTTCCCCTCCTGTATCCAACTCTCAAACCTTCTTGTCTTTATTTCACCACAGGTCATAGTCTATTAGTGTCTTAATGTTTCTATCAATAAATGATGGATTTGCCAATGATAATTCAAGTTTAAAATTACTTGTGAATACTTAATGAAGCCAGCAAATCACGAATTATATTTCAGAGGAATTGCATGTGACAGTTTAAAAACAAAAGGCCAATGCAATTTCAGCAGTGACACCTTCAGCAACAGGAACCCACCCCCCCCACCCTCTCTATTTTTTTTTCTCTAAGCTTAAGAAGTAGTTAAAATTTGCTCTGCAAGAATTGTAGTTAATCTTTGGAAAGATTAACTACGATTTAAATAATTTTATTGCTCCAGTGTCCTGATTTTTCTCAGAGTGATGGGAGAGAAAGAAATGTAAGAAATCAAATTTCCAATGAATAAGATTTTGTAAAATTTGTACTCTGAGTGCGACCTTGGAGTCCTAGTAGATGATCACTTGACTATGAGTCAGCATTGTGCAGCAGCAGCCAAAAAAGCTAATACAATCCTGGGTTGTATAAACAGAGGCATAGAATCAAGATCACGTGAAGTATTAGTACCACTTTATAAAACCCTAGTGAGACCACACCTGGAACACTGCAATCAGTTTTGGTCACCATACTACAAAAATAAGATGTTGAGACCTTGGAAAAAGTTCAGAGAAGAGCAACTAAGATGAGGCCTGGAGACTAAAACGTACGAAGAATGGCTGCGGGATTTGGGTTTGGCTAGTCTAAAGAAAAGAAGAAATAGGGGTGACATGATAGCACTATTCCAGTATTTGAGAGGCTGCCACAAAGAAGAGGGGGTCCAATTATTCTCCAAAGTACCAGAGGGCAGGACAAGAAACAATATTTTGAAAATGATCAAAGAGAGAAGCAACCTGGAATTAAGGAGAAAGTTCCTTATGGTGAGGACAATTAAGCAGTGGAACAGCTTGCCTTCTTCTGCTTGAGCAGGGGGCTGGACTAGAAGACCTCCAAGGTCCCTTCCAGCTCCTGTTCTATTCTATTCTATTCTATTCTATTCTACTCTATTCTATTCTTCTACTTTTCTGTATGTATGGTGGAAAAGGTATTTCTACTGTATACTCCACTCTCTTTTCTAATACAATCATCAAATGATGCAATAAAGCACCATGGTGAAAGATCCAGGAAGGAGAAAAAATATTGTTAGATAGTTAAACTAAGGAATTGACTTCTGCAAGATGCAGGGATGACACTCAATCTACTTCAATAACTTTCAGGGGATCACAAATTCTTGGGAATAAAACTGTGGGTGGCTCTGCGTTGTTCATATTAATGTTCCTGAATATCAACAGCCACAACAAAGACTAATAGCAAACTATAAAACAAGATTTAAAAAGAAAGAAGGAACTGTCATTTGTGACTATATAACTTACCATGGTTTAGCCACACTTACAGAAAAATGAATATCATAGCCAATATGTACACACACACACATACACACACACACACACACACACACACACACACACACACAAAACCTCAACATCAATGTTTGATTGGAATCAAACTATAACTTCTGCAGGAGGGCTTCAGTAGTTAAGAAAGTCCAGTGAATGATTTTTAACCAGAAAAGGAAAATAAGCACATTTTAAATGTTGTTGTTAGCTGCGAAGTCATGTCCGACCCATCGCAACCCTATGGACAATGTTCCTCCAGGCCTTCCTGTCCTGTACCATCTTCTGGAGTCCATTTAAGCTCACGCCTACTGCTTCAGTGACTCCATCCAGCCACCTCATTCTCTGTCGTCCCCTTCTTCTATTGCCCTCAATCTTTCCCAGCATTAGGCTCTTCTCCAGTGAGTCCTTCCTTCTCATTAGGTGGCCAAAGTATTTGAGTTTCAACTTCAGGATCTGGCCTTCTAAAGAGCAGTCAGGGTTTGTCTCCTCTAGGACTGACCAGTTTGATCGCCTTACAGTCCAAGGGACTTGCAGGAGTCTTCTCCAGCACCATAGTTCAAAGGCCTCAATTCTTTGGCACTCAGCCTTTCTTATGGTCCAGCTTTCACTGCCATACATTGCAACTGGGAATGACTATACACACTTTTGTTGACAGGGTGATGTCTCTGCTTTTTAGTGTGCTGTCTAGATTTGCCATGGCTTTCCTCCCAAGGAGCAAGCGTCTTTTAATTTCTTGGCTACAGTTCCCATCTGCAGTGATCTTGGAGCCCAGGAAAATAAAATCTGTCACTACCTCCATTTCTTCCCCATCTATTTGCCAGTAATTGAGAGGGCCGGATGCCATGATTTTGGTTTTTTTAATGTTAAGTTTCAACCCAAGTTTTGCACTCTCCTTCTTTACCCGCAACAAGAGGCTCTTTAGTCCCTCTTCACTTTCTGCCATTAGAGTGGTATCATCTGCATATCTTAGGTTGTTGATATTTCTTCCGGCAATCTTAATTCCAACTTTTGATTCATCTACCCTGCCTTTCTCATGATGTGCTCTGCATATAAGTTAAATAGGCAGGGCGACAGTATACAGCCTTGCTGGACTCCTTTCCCAATTTTGAACCAATCATTGGTTCCGTGTCCAGTTCTCACTGTTGCTTCTTGGCCCACATATAGGTTTCTCAAGAGACAAATAAGATGGTCTGGTACTCCCATCTCTTTAAGAACTTGCCACAGTTTGTTATGATCCACACAATCAAAGGCTTTAGCATAGTCAATGAAGCAGAAGTAGATGTTTTTCTGGAACTCTCTAGCTTTCTCCATGATCCAATGTATGTTGGCAATTTGATCTCTAGTTCCTCTGCCTCTTCAAAATCTTACCTGTACTTCTGATAGTTCTCAATCTACATACTACTGGAGTCTAGCTTGTAGGATTTTAAGCATAACTTTACTAGCATGAGAAATGAGTGCAATGGTGCGATAGTTTGAACATTCTTTGGCACTGCCTTTCTTTGGAATTGGAATGTAAACTGATCTTTTCCAATCCTGTGGCCACTGTTGAGTTTTCCAAATTTGCTGGCAAATTGAGTGTAGCACTTTTACTGCATCGTCTTTTAAGATTTTGAATAGCTCAGCTGGAATACTGTCACCTCCACTAGCTTTGCTGTTGCTCAGCTTTTCTAAGGCCCACTTCACTTCACATTCTAGAATGTCTGGCTCGAGGTCAGTGACCACCTCATTGTGATTATCAGGGATGTTAAGCTCATTCTTGTATAGTTCTTCTGTGTAATTTTGCCACCTCTTCTTAATCTCTTCTGCCTCTGTTAGGTCCCTGCCATTTTGGTCCTTTATCATGCCCATTTTTGCATGAAACGTTCCCTTCATCTCTCCAATTTTCTTGAAGAGATCTCTGGTCCTCCCTATTCTATTGTTTTCTTCTATTTCTTTGCACTGTTCATTTAAGAAGGCATTCTTATCTCTTCTAGCTATTCTTTGGAATTCTGCATTCAATTGGGCATATCTTTCTTTTTCTCCCTTGCCTTTCACTTCCCTCCTTTCCTCAGCTATTTGCAAAGCTTCCTCAGACAACCATTTTGCTTTCTTGCATTTCTTTTTCTTTGGGATGGTTTTGGTTGCTACCTGTTGTTCAGTGTTGCGAACCTCTGTCCATAGTTCTTCAGGCACTCTGTCTATCAGATCTAATTCCTTAAATCTATTTGTCACCTCTACTGTATATTGAACAGGGATATGATTTAATTCATACCTGACTGGCCTAGTGCTTTTCCCTACTTTCTTCAGTTTAAGCCTAAACTTTGTTGATTTCTGTGTTGACCGTCTGGTGATGTCCATGTGTAGAGCCGTCTCTTGGGTTGTTGGAAAAGAGTGTTTGCTATGACCATCATATTCTCTTGACAAAATTCCATCAGCCTGTGCCCTGCTTCATTTTGTACTCCAAGGCCAAACCTGCCTGTTATTCCGGTTATCTTTTGGCTTCCTACTTTAGCATTCCAATCCCCCATGATGATAAGGACATCATTTTTTGGTGTTAGTTCTATAAGGTGTTGTAGGGCTTCATAGAACCGGTCAATTTCATCCTCTTCAGCATTGGTGGTTGGGGCATAGACTTGGACTACTGTGATATTGAATGGTTTGCTTTGGATTCGAACTGAGATCATAAGAGCCTTGGTGGAGCAGTGGGCTAATGCCTCCTTAAGTAACACCAGCTGCCTGCAATTAGTGCAGGTTCGCATCCCACCAGGCTCAGGGTTGACTCAGCCTTCCATCCTTCTGAGGTAGGTAAAATGAGGACCCAGATTGTTGGGGGCAATTAAGCTGACTTTGTAATAATGCCGCTTGGGGTGTGTGTGAAAGCCCTAATAAGCAGGCATATACATAGAATGAAGGCTACTGCTAAGCTTGTAAGCCGCCCTGAGTCTTCGGAGAAGGGCGGGATATAAATGGAATTAAAATAAAATAAATAAATAAATTTTGTCATTTTGGGGATTGTATCCCAGTATTGCTTTTCCTACTCTTTTATTAACTGTGAAGGCTACTCCATTTCTTCTGAGGGATTCTTGCCCGCAGTAGTATACCTGATGGTCATCTGAATTAAATTCACCCATTCCTGTCCATTTTAGTTTGCTGATTCCTAAGATGTTGATGTTCAGTCTTGTCATCTCTTGTTTGACCACGTCCAGCTTTCCTTGATTCATGGATCTTACATTCCAGGTTCCTATGGAGAAAAAATCTTTACAGCATTGGACTTTCCTTTCACCACCAGACACATCCACAGATGAGCGTCCTTTCGGCTTTGGCCCAGTCACTTCATTCTTTCTGGTGCTACTAGTACTAGCCCTCTGCTCTTCCCCAGTAGCATATTGGACGCCTTCCGACCTGAGGGGCTCATCTTCCAGCGTCATATCGTTTTGCCTTTTTGTACTGTCCATAGGGTTTTCATGGCAAAGATACTGGAGTGGGTTGCCATTTCCTTCTCCAGTGGATCACGTTTTGTCAGAACTCTCTGCTATGAGCTGTCCATCTTGGGTGGCCCTGCACGGCATAGCTCATAGCTTCGTTGAATTACGCAAGCCCCTTCGCCACGACAAGGCAGTAATCCATGAAGGGGATATTTTAAATACATTTCAAATAATTTGTAAATATGTGCTGTGATTGTAAAAACTAAGATTTCCTACTAATTTGCTGAATGAGATTACCCATGTTTTTCCAAATATTTTGTTATCAATCCATTACTGTTTAAATAATAACTATGAAAACGCCATGCTACATCTAACAACTGCTGCTGTACTCAAATAGTTCGAGAACCTGAGGGGTATTAAACAATGAAATATAGAAGATATCAGTGCTTTACTGAATAGAAATTTCAGACAGTGATCAGTGGTGTCAGAAACCTGCACACTCCACTGAACAAAACTTGTTTAGATGCAAATCATATACCAGCTTTTTGGGGAGTGGTATCCTGTTGAAAATTCAAGATTACAACTCTCAAGATCCTAAACCCCAGAATTACTCCATCCTGTAATTGGACCTTATCCAACTTCTCACAACCTCCAGGCATTAAGTGATGCCTAAGTGATACCACTTGTCTGACTAGGGAATGGAGATTCACCACAGAGTATCATCAAAGTACTGGTGATGCTGCACTCCATGCCATTGAATGAAGTCACCCAGCAGCTTCACTTAGATATTAAAAAGGGTGGTGAAAGAACCGGAACCTGAGTCACCACACATGGAAGGGACTTAGGGTTAGAGCTCTTCCTCCCCCTATCAACATCAGCTGGAACAATCCAAAGAGGAAGGAGGGCAAAACAGTAACACTCTCCCCGCTCCTTAGCACCCTAAGCCAATCCAGAAAGACACCAAGATCCATGATCAGAAAGCCACTAAGAGATCTAGGTGGGGCAAAATAGATACTCCACTCCCATCCACAAGTACTCCTGATGCTGTCCCAGTATTAATGTGATCTCCATAGTACTGAACCCTGACTGGAAAAAAAAATAAGACAATTTGATCGTTCCGGGGTCTTTTGAAGATGTGCATCTGTCACCTTCCACAAAATGGGAAATTGGGCTGCTGATTGCCTCTCTAGTTTATGTAGTAGCATCAATACTGGTAGCGTTCAGAAGAGTTATATTAACAGAAGATGGTTACCTGCATTTTTTATTTTTTTTATTCTTGGGCTTTCATTCAGGAGCTCAAAGTAGTATATGAGGCTTCCCATCCCCACATGTTCTCCACCACCACAATTTTGTGAGATGGTTTTGGAAGAGAAAGACCAACTGTCCCAAAGTCACCCATAGACCACCTGTGGTTGAGAGTGGAGTAGAGTCTGGGTCTTCCTGCACTTAGTCCAGCACCCTAACCACACCATCTTAGCTTTCTTTTATATTCATGTCCTGCTTAAACATTTATTTGACCTTGTGAAACCAGAATGCTAGATCAGGTCAACGTGTAGCCTATCCCAATGGCTTTTATATTTTTATGCTAAGATATTGTGGGCTTTTTTGTACAATGTGCTACAATCTTTTCAGAGGTTTGAGAGGATTTTAAATTTGTTATTTGGATGAATAAGCAAAGGAGGCTCTAGTAGAAAAATCCAATTCTTTTGATCTGCATTATAAAGTAGCAGTTTGTTTAGGAGATCTGTGTAGATTGCTGCTCATGTTTTTTTCAAACATATTAGCGGGGGGGGGGGGGGGGAAGGAGAACATATCCAAGATATATCAGAAGCAAAATTAAGCAATGATCCATTTGTCTGAGCCATATTTAATGTCATAGCATGCTATGTGTGCCTTCTTGGCTGAGCATCTGAAATCTAAAAGGTGTTCATTATTGGGAGAAAGCAGCTGTCCATTATGTTTTTTTCTTCCCTGCCAGCTTTCCCAGATGGCGCTCATCATTTTTAATTTGCTACCACAAGTGTTGATCACATACGAATCTGTTTGCCTACTGATCCTTGGATGGCTCCATTTTTCTGATGAACTTTGGCATCTCTAAGTGAGCAAACTAAGATGTATTGTTCTGCTTCTAATGTGACCCTCTAATCAGTTCCAGCTTATCGGTATTTCATTTGTTACCTCCAAACAGAAACTTTTCAAAAGGCACGATGATCATAATTTCCTTAAACCTCCATTCTAACAGAGAAATATTTTATTTTTTGTGAATTGTTCCATCATCTAAGTCCCAACAAATATCTATAGATGATATTTTTTTTGAAGATGCCCTTATTGCCATAACATAGTTCTATATCGTTTACCTCTGCTTTAGTGACACAAACCCAGGATTTTGGAAGATTGCAAATTGTTAATTAGAAAAATATCCGTTTGATTAATAGGCAACCTACATGTAGCGCACTTCTGCAAAAGTGAAATCCAGTGGATATGGATTTCAGTAAGGCATTTGACAAAGTAGACCACAACCTCCTTCTTGGCAAGCTAGAAAAATGTGTGATAGACAGCATCACCACCAGACGATTGGTAACAGGTTGACAAATCTCACACAATGTGTACTCCTTAAAGGAACTACATCTATGTGGAGGAAAATAAGCAGTGGGGTATGCCAAGGTTCCATTTTAGGCCCAGTACTCTTCAATGAGGGACATGGTGGCTCAGTGGGTTAGGACGCTGAGCTTGTTGATCAGATGGTCGGCAGTTTGGCAGGTTGAATCCCGAGTGCTGCGTAACAGAGTGAGTGCCTGTTACTTGTCCCAGCTTCTGCCAACCTAGCAGTTCGAAAGCACGTAAAAATGCAAGTAGAAAAATAGGGACCACTATGGTGGGAAGGTAACAGAGTTCCGTGCGCCTTTGGCATCTAGTCATGCCGGCCACATGACCACGGAGACGTCCTCGGACAAGCGCTGGCTCTTCGGCTTTGAAACGGAGATGAGCACCGGCCCCTAGAGTTGGAAACAACTAGCACGCATGTGCGGAGGAATCTTTACCTTTACCTTTTTACTCTTCGATATCCTCATAAACAATTTAGATGAAGGAATAGAAGGGGAACTCATCAAATTGGCAGGAATAGCCAACACCCCAGATGATAGGCTCAAGATCCAGATGGATCTCGACAGACTTGAACACTGGGCCCTATCCAACAAAATGAAATTCAATGTAGAAAAAAGTAAGGTCTTACACTTAGGAAAGAAAAAACAAAAATATAGGTACAGAATAAGTGAAACCTATCTCAAAAACAGTAACTGTGACAGGGATCTTGGAGTCTTAGGGAACAATCATTTAGATATGAGCCAACAGTGTGCACCAGCAGCCAAAAATGCCAATGCAGTCCTAGAATGCATTAACAGAGAGATAGAATCAAGATCACATGAAATGCTTTACAAAACCTTAGTAAGACCACACCTGGAATACTGAATCAAGTCTTGGTCACCACATTATAAAAAAGATGTTGAGACTTTGGAAAAAGTGCAGAGAAGAGTAACAAAGATGATTAGGGGCCTGGAGACTAAAACATATGATGAACGATTGCAGGAATTGGATATGGTTAGTCTAGTGAAACAGGGACGCGGTGGCCCAGTGGGTTAGGACGCTGAGCTTGTCGATCAGATGGTCGGCAGTTTGGCGGGTCGAATCCCGAGTGCTGCGTAACAGAGTGAGTGCCTGTTACTTGTCCCAGCTTCTGCCAACCTAGCAGTTCGAAAGCACGTAAAAATGCAAGTAGAAAAATAGGGACCACTATGGTGGGAAGGTAACAGAGTTCCGTGCGCCTTTGGCATCTAGTCATGCCGGCCACATGACCACGGAGACGTCCTCGGACAAGCGCTGGCTCTTCGGCTTTGAAACGGAGATGAGCACCGGCCCCTAGAGTTGGAAACAACTAGCACGCATGTGCGGAGGAATCTTTACCTTTACCTTTTTACTCTTCGATATCCTCATAAACAATTTAGATGAAGGAATAGAAGGGGAACTCATCAAATTGGCAGGAATAGCCAACACCCCAGATGATAGGCTCAAGATCCAGATGGATCTCGACAGACTTGAACACTGGGCCCTATCCAACAAAATGAAATTCAATGTAGAAAAAAGTAAGGTCTTACACTTAGGAAAGAAAAAACAAAAATATAGGTACAGAATAAGTGAAACCTATCTCAAAAACAGTAACTGTGACAGGGATCTTGGAGTCTTAGTGAACAATCATTTAGATATGAGCCAACAGTGTGCACCAGCAGCCAAAAATGCCAATGCAGTCCTAGAATGCATTAACAGAGAGATAGAATCAAGATCACATGAAATGCTTTACAAAACCTTAGTAAGACCACACCTGGAATACTGAATCAAGTCTTGGTCACCACATTATAAAAAAGATGTTGAGACTTTGGAAAAAGTGCAGAGAAGAGTAACAAAGATGATTAGGGGCCTGGAGACTAAAACATATGATGAATGATTGCAGGAATTGGATATGGTTAGTCTAGTGAAACAGGGACGCGGTGGCCCAGTGGGTTAGGATGCTGAGCTTGTCGATCAGATGGTGGGCAGTTTGGCGGGTCGAATCCCGAGTGCTGCGTAACAGAGTGAGCGCCTGTTACTCGTCCCAGCTTCTGCCAACCTAGCAGTTCGAAAGCACGTAAAAATGCAAGTAGAAAAATAGGGACCACTCTGGTGGGAAGGTAACAGCGTTCTGTGTGCCTTTGGCATCTAGTCATACCGGCCACATGACCACGGAGACGGAAACAGAGATGAGCACCGGCCCCTAGAGTTCAAAACGACTAGCACACATGTGCGGGGGAACCTTTACCTTTACCTTTTAGTCTAGTGAAAAGGACCAGAGGTGACATGATAGCAGTGTTTCAATATTTGAGGGGCTGCCACAAAGAAGCATCATCTGAAGGCAAGACAAGAAACAATGGATTGAAACTAACCAAAGAGAGAAGCAACCTAGAACTAAGGAGAAATTTCCTGACAGTGAGAACAATCAACCAATGGAACAGGTTGCCTTCAGAAGTTGTGGGGCTCCATCACAGGAGACTTATAAGAAGATAGTAGTAGTAGACAGGCAGTTGTCCAAAATGATATAGGGTCTTTTGCTTGACCAAGGGGTTGGATTAGAAGACCTGCAAGGTCCCTTCCAACTCTGATATTTTCTATGTTCTAAAAGGCAGAGAAGGGAGAAGTCCCTGAACTGCATCAGCATACATGGACTGGAGTCTTGCAGGCTTAGCTCCTGATCACACTCTGGAGTGGAAAAAAAATCCATGGAATTTTTTCCCCCTTCTTATGGTGGCTTTGTGTTTGATTTTATTTACTCTCAAGGTAGCAGTTTAGAGTGCTGTGTCTCTGGTGAAAGAGTCCCCAAGTGATTTTGGTATGCATTTGGGATCTCCGGAGCTTATCTTTCTTCCCTGTGTAAGGACACTGTGTCATCTCACATTATAAGTGTGAATTTCATCTTGTTGATTCATAGGGTCACTTGCATGAGAGAGATTTGAATCTGAAATATAAGACAAATGCAAGTTGAGCATAAATTTCATGGGCTGTTATTATGCACTGATGCCCTGACAGAATCACAAAAAGAATTCCTATGGCTTTGCCTTGGAGGCAGTTAAACCTGTGGTTTTTATGTTGCACTCTTCTCCCTTTTTAATATGCTTTGGGAAAAGCAACAAACTTTCAACAACAATAATAATAATAATCAGGTGTACATAGCTACCAGCCATAAGGTTACTGTATATCATGGAGTGGCATAGCGCTCCTGTTTGCTCCCTTGTAAATAACCTTACTGACTTTGAGACTATTTCTATCATGCTCTTAGCATTAATTGCTTTTTTAAATCCAGGCTGGATGGAAGAAATAAATAATTGGACTAACTTTCCATGGGATTAATTGACAGGTAAGCTTATATAGCAAAGTGCAACCTTTTTCATAACCAAGGGCTGCATTTTAAAATTGTTTTAAGGGGGCAGCTGAGGGTTGAAAGTCACTTCAGGGGACAAGGCAGTGAACTGATCATTCCTCCAGTTTCAATACTTACCATGATAGAAAATGTGAATACTATCTTTCTTTTAACACATGGCTTTGTTCTATAAAGATAGGACTCTGCTATTTTTCTTTCCCTTATACCAATAATCTTTTGTCATCTTCCCCAATTGGGAGCAAAAGGGATAGAATGCAAATATGAGTCTTGGTGAAATAGGAGCAAAAGAGATAAAGTAGGAACGCTTCTGCAAACCTTGTGATTGTTTTAATGACATTTCTGCAAATGACCTTGACTTGAAGCTTCTTGTCACCATGAAGCCACAGCTATCTTACCCAGTCACCTTGTCATAATACATCCCTAAAATATACCCCTGGCTCCTTTGAGCCCCACTACACAAAAACCGCCATCATTTTTTGTGTGCTGGCACATAATGCACCACTGCATCCAGGTATGAGAAACACATATGAACTGTCACCAAGGGTGACAGATTAGATTCCTGGTAAAATCTATATGGAAGAGACCAGTAATTTAGGAGAAAAAAAGTAGAAACACAAAGACTTGCAAATGTCACTGTTTACTCTGATCACAATAGGCCAGGCTTAATTTACACTTTGTAGATCTGCAGTAAAAGAAGGTTGAGACAATTTTAGTACTCATTTTCCTTCCAAATTACAGTAGCTAAATGAATAATACAAACAATAGTTACAAAAATTATTCTCCTGAGATTGTTCCACTGAATGGCTCTGCGGGCATGTGGCCAAATCTTTCATCTCTCCGTAAACCAACAGTTCCTCCTTTGCCAGCTTGCAGTTCCTGCAAAGGATTATACAGTTACTATTTTTGTTCTGCTCAATTTAAAATCATACAGTGGTCATTAGGTTTAACAATAGACATTATGATTTACCCTGTTCATTTGCTTTTGCCTCATGTAGCCTTTATGAAGGCTAATTGGAGTGTTCTTTTTATTGACATATTTATCATGGATTGTTTTGTTTGCTCTTGTTCTTTTGACATAACAAGTTGCCTGGTGTTTAATGGATATGTAGTATGGCTTCACCTTGTATATTTTGATATGCCAAAGTTGACAATAGACTAATGATCTCTCCTGGGAACAAAGCTATTGTCACTCATTCAGGGCAGCCGTTCACCTTAATTTACAGTCTTTTTAAAATAAGGAATGTACTGAGTTCATATTTTGATATTTAGTTTGAGATTCAGTCTAAGTTTGGAATTCAGTTGAAATAGCTTTGATCAGATTAAAGCCTGAAGTTGCACAGAAAAATGATACAGTTTCTTAATCCATACCATGGCATTACTCATTTTATATATGTAATAATGATGATTTGATCTAAGTAATCTGGGGGGGGAAACACCCTAGTTTTTCTTGGTATTGGTTAAACTCAGAAATCAAAGCACAAAAACTTTACTGTAAGATTAAGATTAAAAGGTAATATATACTACTTAGGGGAGAATAATGTGTACAGCCAGATAGAGCAGAGGTCCTAAACCTATGGACCACCACCCATTACTAGGCCGTAAGCTGTTTCGAACCGGGTTGTGGAAGTGGCGGGTGAATGCATGCACATGTCCCCTTGCGCGAGCAGTGGGCGAGCACATGCACACATACACTCCATTTTCATGAGCAACAGGTGCCTGTGCCTGCCACTCACACAAATGGAGCTGTGCGCATGGAACCATCCCCTCTCCCCCCCCTCCCCGTCCGCAAAGCCAGAAAGGTTGGGGAACTTTGAGATAGAAGGCATTAATTTTCCTAATAAAAATTATAATGGCTAAAAAAAACCAGTAGGTAGGTAGGATATCTTATGTGAAATACCTGCTAGATAATGTAGAAGTCTGAACCACTGGAAAACACTGGAAAATGCATCCTAGATTTAATTGCTCTTTCCCACCTGTGAACCACAGGGGAGATGGTAAGGAGTTCAGGAAAATTATTATTATTAGCTGGAAGAGATTCCATTTTCTTATGTTCTGTTTTTATTATTATTATTCAGAAAGTAAATACAAATAATCAGATAGAAAGGAGTAAAAAGAATAGCTATTGATATGAAAAGAAGAAAAGAAACATGAGTAAAAACATCAGAAAGCTACTTAATTACAAGTTATAATCTTATTTCCCATTGTACCCCAACTGACAGCTATAATCAATATATTTGAAAGTGTTAGTTGTCTCCAATTTTTATTTCAGTCCTTTCATTTATTTTGCTTTTATTTTTTCTTTCTTAGAAACATATTCTAAATGTCTGAATTTGCCTTGTTGCATCATATATGATATTTAAGAGAGCTGTAGTTAAGCTTATGTTGTGTATGTATACCATTAGTTTTGCCATTGCTATGTATGCTCATCTGGAAGAGATTTCTGATTTGATAATATACTCTAATTCAGTGGTCTCCAACCCCCTTGTCCGTGGACTGGTACTGGGCCATGGCATGCCAGCAACCGGTCTGCACAAACAAGCAAAGCCCCATCCATAGGATGCAGGCAGCGCACAAAACCATCCTCCGGTCCGTGGAAAAATCTTTCTCCACGGAACCAGTCCCTGGTGCCCAAAAGGTTGGGGACCACCGTTCTAATTGAGTGTTCACTGGTATTTATATTTAGCAGTATGTTTCCTAGGAAGGGATCCCATAAACCATTCTAACCATTTATCTCCTAAACTGATAAATTAATGCACTCCCATAATTAAAAAAAGTTTCATTGGGGCTTGTTGTTGTTGTTAACTGCGAAGTCGTGTCCGACCCATCGCGACCCTATGGACAACATTCCTCCAGGCCTTCCTGTCCTCTACCATTGGGGCTAGATATCGATAATAATTAAATATGCCACTTACTTGCAATAGATATTATTTATCAAATGCATTAACAAAATTTTACAGCTTTACAAAATAAAATGCATTGGATATCATCAAATCAGTTGAAAACAATTTTTAGTAGGAAGGATGAGCTTGCTTTTTTGCGTAATTCCTGAAATCTGAATTTTATTTCGAGTCAACTGCTTTCATTTCTTGTTTCATATTCTTGTTTCATAAACATTTTATTTCAGCAGCCATAGAAAATATAGAAATAGGGCCTTGCAAACTTTAATAATCCAATATAAGTAAAGGCTTACTCACCTTTAATTTTTCTTTTATCATCCAAGGTTTTTGCCCCATTTTGAAAGACATTTTAAGATAATGTTTAAAAATACTGACCTTCTACAAACATCCTGAAGGTGATTGATATATTGTCAGATGAAATGCTATTGGAATGCCAGAAACACATTATTATTTTAAGAAAAGCTCATCATCATTATCTGTAAGACAATGATGCAAAAAATGTAATGTGGTTGGTTGTTCTTATGCTAATAAGTGCTGGCTTTTCATTGTGAAAATCCTTAGATTCACCAAATGAAATAAAATTCTGCAGATAACTGGTGCTATTTGTGGTAGCTGAATGGGACAATATAAGGTGTTTTTTTTCTTGGAGTGACTAGCACATTTAACAACGTACTGTGAGAAATATTGCTAGACAGGGAAAATATTTAGCACTTCACCAAGTTTCTGGACAACTTAATTTTGAAATGATATTTTAAATTCAATTCAGAAATCATTTCATAATCATGCAGAAGGAAAAAGAACCAACCCTCACCTCATTACCTTAAACCAGGGGTAGGCAACCTTGGCTCTTTTATGACTCGTGGACTTCAACTTCCAAAATTCCTGAGCCAGCCATGCTGGCTCAGGAATTCTGGGAGTTGAAGTCCACGAGTCATAAAAGAGCCAAGGTTGCCTACCCCTGCCTTAAACTGTGGTTGAATAAAAGGGATTGATTTTTCCCCATAAGCTTTGCTATTATCCTTACTTATATAAAGACTTTGAAACTTCCTTATCTGTAAGTCTCAGCACATACTGGATGGCTATATTTAAGTATGCCCTATACTGTATTTTTCTTCTTTCCCAGGAGATCACTCACATGTACTTCAGACAGTTGCTTCTTGTGAGGAGATTGAAAGACAGTGGCTTTCTGCAAGTTTGAGTCCTAGGAGACAGTGGTATTAGCTATATGGCTCACAACTGTGGTGGAAACATTTAAAGAATAGTTGGTTTGCAAACCTCACTTTCCAATCACTTGTAGAAGTTGCTTGTTATTTACTTTTAAGTTATTAGAGATCTTCAGAACAACAACTTTAAAAATGCTAGATGAATCTGCCTTCAATCCTGAATGAAGAAATATCTTAATCATAACCCAAAGAATTTAGAATCTGAAATAAATAGAAAAAAAAACAAAATAAGATTTAGATCTTAGAAAGTTATAAACAGACTAAGAGTCCACAGTATCAACAATGTCAGTATTTCTCTTTATTCTTAACTTCTTTTTTTCCCTTGCAGTCTTTACTTCATCTTCCTATTCTTTTACATTTAGTTTGTATTACATTTTACTAGTGCACTATTCTAATTAACATTCTAAAATTTATATGGATTTCTTTTGGCATGGGAGGAATTCCTAGAAGATTTGTTGTTATAACACTGAAAGAAATCCATGCCTCATTTGTGGCAATGGTTTGTTGTCTATCAATATTGGCAAAGAAAAAGATTTTCAAGCAACATGGTCAACTCTGTTTAAAATATTAAAGTTACAGTAGATCTTTAATTTATTTTTTTATTTTTATTTTTTATTACATTTATATCCCGCCCTTCTCCGAAGACTCAGGGCGGCTTACAAGCTTAGCAGTAGCCTTCATTCTATGTATATGCCTGCTTGTTAAGGCTTTCACACACACACCCCAAGCGGCATAATTACAAAGTCAGCTTATTGCCCCCAACAATCTGGGTCCTCATTTTACCTACCTCGGAAGGATGGAAGGCTGAGTCAACCTTGAGCCTGGTGGGATGCGAACCTGCACTAATTGCAGACAGCTGGTGTTACTTAAGGAGGCATTAGCCCACTGCTCCACCAATTAGCCTCCACCAATTAGCCTCTCTTTTTCAGGATATGCATTTGGTATTTTCCCATGGCTAGGAGTTAATTGTATCCTCCATTCTAAGATGGGCATCTTCCATCTGTATGGCAAACTCATGGGCTGAACAACATCGCACCCTAATATTAAGGTGTCCTTCCTGGTACTCCCTTCAATTACATCTTTTCTCCAGAAAGCAGCAGAGCACCTGTAAATGACCTTCTAGATTAGGGGCTCTGTATTTACATTCAATTTCCAGTTCTGCGCTATCAGTAGAAAATGATTATCAAGGCATGAAATTAGAAGTCTCACCCAGGGGAAAACAATTGGATATTTTGTCCTTTCTCTATTGCTGCTTCTCCCTTATTAGTGGGAGGAAAGAAGCAATCACCAGAAAGGTCAGAAATGTTTATTTACTGATATTGAGATGCTGTCTAGGCAGGTTTTTTTACAGCATAAAATAATTGCTCCCTAGGATGTTGGTAACTAAGGAAGGCCAAGTGCATGTGGCGAGTTGAGACAGTGGGGCCTGAGGTGAGAACTTGGGGCCCCAAAGACAGGTACCAGGGCAGTTGCTGGGAGTTCAGCAACAACGAGTAATCCCAACCCTCCACCCCCATAACAACCCTAGTAACAATGAAGCCTAACACCCCCATTCCCATTGGAGTGGACAGCTGTAAGGAAATACTTTCTAAACTGTGTATGTATGTGTGAGCCATCTTTGCCTCAAAAAGGTACAGAAGTTTTTTTCTTCTTTTATGCTGGTAAAATTCAGTCTAAGATTTGGAGTTTATTTAATTATAGACAATTTTGCACAAAGAGAGCCTCAGACAGGAAATCAGACAGATTCTATCAAAAGCAGTGCAATCATGGCAGCGGCCTAGGGCTGGGAGTCACAGGCACACTACACAAACAACTTACTATCTTGGAATTTCTTTCTCTCCAATCTCTCTCCTATGTGGGCAGGGAAAGGGTAGCAGTTTCTGTAGACAACCTCTCCTTTGCCTAACCTTTTCCCCCATCCTCAGCAGAGCAGAGATTGGAGAGAGATTTCAAGAGAGTAAGCTGTTTGCTCTTCTACACATAAAAAGCAATGTGATTATGCTAGCAGCAGAAAAATGTCAAGGCAAAGGAGAGATTGCCTAGTACAGAAATTGCTTGCTTCCCCCTCCCCGCTTTGTAAAACATAGACATTGGATTTCAAGGGAATACTGTAAACTGTTTATGTAGAGCACCCACAGCTCCCAGCCCCAGCTTGCATTGTTTTCAATTGTATAGAAGAGTAAACAGCTTATTTGCTTGCAGTCCTTCTGCCTGCCTTGCATTGATGGAATAAAAGAAAAAAAACCACAGGTCAGGCAAAGGAGGAAGTGTAGTGGACATAATAGTGATTACGTTATTGAGGGAAGCTGAGAAGTTTGCAAATGGGCTATAATGTTATTTTTTCAGCATTATTTGAACAGTTGCTGAGTGAATGGTTAGTAGGTGTAGACTACCTGAAATCTAAGTGAATATAGAACCTGAGGCTGCAATTGTCATTACTTAGATGAACATGAACTCTATTAGTACAGAAAACTCTTTTGAGTGTTTTATAATATATTGCACATTAATGTTCAGAAGAGCCTGGACAAGAGTATGCCAGTTTCGCTTATGTAATCTTCAGTGCAGCAAAGAATGAGAAATATGTTACAAAGAAAGCCCTTTTTTAATTTATTTATTCAATTTCTCTTGGAACTGTGCAACTCTTTAAGGCAGCTTCACTTCACTTCACTGAGGTTTCAATGACAGCATCCTTTCAAAGTGAAGCCACAGACTGAAATGCTTCCTTGCTCTCCTGTAGAGGTGGTGTGTAGAAGCTGCATTTGGCAAAGTGGGATGTTTCTCATTGGCTTGGCTTCCCCCCACGAGACTCTTTGCTAGGGCAAAACCACACACTCTAGGAGGCACCTTATCACACTGAGGGAAATTGACATGTCTCTGCAAGGGGGATTAGAAGCAATCTTTTCCACTTTGCTTCTCAGACAAGTATGTCAAGCAGCAAAAAGTTGAAAACAAGGCTAAAATCAGTTAGCAGTAAAGAGCCTGGAAGAAACATTTATAAATGCAGAGAGAAAGGGAAAGCCAAAAGTGGGAGGGAGGGGTGTACATTACATCACTTCAGAACAAGGCCTCCCACAGGGGGGATTTGGTCAGGAAATCTTAATGGCCAGATTCACGACAGGAGAAATATCTTATACTCAAGGCTCAACATGTTAAAATTACAAATAAAGGAGAACATTTGTGGCTCAGGGTTGACATGAGGAGTCTTTGGGGCTCTCTGAGCTTGGTTGTTTGGTTGCAGATGTTTCATTACCCAAACTAGGTAACATTTTTAGTGTTCAGAGAGCACCAAGGACCCCTCATGTCAAACTCATCTTGATCCCATCCCTGTGTATTTTCCCTCAACTATCCTAAAGCTCCAAGCAACCCTCACCTTACTAGATTCATGCAGCTAATGAAGAGCACTGGGCCTAGAAAGAACCATATGGGACAACCAAAGTCACCAACCAAGGTGTCCCATATTCACTAGCACCACCTTCTGAATATAATTTGATAGGAGGACCAGATCTGCTGCAAAACAATGTTGCCATGGCTCTTTGTTCTGCCCACGGAGAGTAGAGGAATCATGAGAGTTAAGGCAACTTCAGTCCATTTATCCTTTTCTCTGTTAGAAAATGCTCCACAAGCATAATTTTCATCCCCTCCTGACAAACAAGCTTAAAAGCTACCCATGAAAGATATATACATTTTAGTTTTTCTGCTGATCACCTCTATGTTAGGTAAAGGCACCTCCGCAGTTTTCACTTATTGCCAATGATTTTGATGTATGTAAATTGTAATCAATGATTCCCTAATGAACAGAAATGTATGGTAAAGCAGTCTATTAAGTAAAATGTGAAAGTCTGTTAAGATATATCAGAGTTAATAAAATATTCCTTTGGACCCTTCAGACAATTTATAAAGGTTGATTTGTTGTTATTAGAACTTAACTACAAAATGAAACAAGTTACAGCAACTACATTAAGTAGAGCCAGATTTCAGCCTTGTTAAGAGAAACCTAAAAATGTATACCTATGACAGGAAGGCAACGGAATTCACCAAAGAAAAACAATGCTGACATTTTTGCAGTTTCCAAGATTTGTTTCCATCCCGGATCTACCCATCACATATTACTTTGCAGAAAAATTATGGGTCAATATTGTAGCCAATTTTTGCAAATTAACACTGGGGGAGTGGGGGTGGGGGTTCATTCTCCGAGCTTGTGGGTTGGTTTCCAAACATTTCATTACCAAGGCTAGATAACATCTTCAGCAGAATTCAGGGAATCCCTAAATAGCCTGATAACAAAACGTTCGGACGCCAACCCACAAGGTTGGAGAACAAACCTCCAGCCTCATCCTATACCCAAGCTGCAGATATTCGCCACTATCGCCCATCTATACTTGTCCAGTGCTTTAGTTTGTTACTTCTTTTCTCCCTATTGCATCTTTTACATTTGTTCTGGGGTCTCACTGCAGTTAGCATAGTAATTCCAGGTGACTGTTTTCAATTCGGTATGAAAGTGATGCTGAGTAAAGGCAATATTTTCTGTTACTGTTCTAAACTGGCTATATGTAGGTAGTCCTTGTTTAGCCACTGCAGTTGGGACCAGCAACTCAGTCATTAAACAAAGTGGTCACTAAGTGAAAAATGATGTGACCAGAGCTTCTAATTTTACTTCAGCTTTCCTTTGCTTTATAGTAACTGAAGGATACAACTCCAAACAACAGGGAGAACCCCAAAGAGCAGGAAAAATTTGACTCATGGGGAAGCTAAAAGGGCAAATTTTATAGCCCCTGTATATTTATCCCCTCCCCCCTTATCCTTTCGAATGCTCACCCCAGTGCTGGGATAATTAGCAAGAAGGGAAATAATTACTTTCATTGGAGAGGAAGTCATCAGAGAATGAGCAGACACACTATAAAGAATATACATCAAAATGAATGCACATCTGCGATGGCTGTTTCCCTACTGCACTATGAACTGTGAGCTGCTTAGGAAGCAAGCAAACACCTTCAGTGTGAAATTGATTAGGATCTTGTCAATTTCAGGCAACAGCTGAGAGCCCATTCGGCCTTCTAAACAACCAATTAAGGTCACAGAACTGAGCTTGTTAATTTGCGGTGAGCACATTTTAGGGACACCACTGCACTGCTGAGAAAAGCAGGTCACGAAGATGGCTTGTTTAGGCAATCTCCCCACTCTACAAAGGATTGGGGGGAAGAGAGAAAAAACAGGTCAAGCACCGAATGAAGTGTATTAACTGTCTGTAATGGCAAATATAGGACAGGGAGAAGGATGGTGTGAAGGCTGTAAATGCAAGCATTGATTGCAAAGTCACTGTCTCATCACCGTAGGAACTACAAACAGTTGCTATCCAAGGCAATTGTTAAACAAGAGCCTTCATTAATAAATTTGCCTTGCAGTAATATAATAGGAAGACAACATCTCTACTGAAAAAAATATCACCATTCATAGCCCTCCTCTCAGTTCTTTAAGACTAGGGCTTTTTACAGGTTCGAAATCAGGGGTCTTCAAACTTGGCTCTTTTATGACTTGTGGACTTCAACTCCTGGAATTTCTCAGCCAGCATGTCTGTTAGGCATATGGTGATAGCCTGCAATGTTGGGTTGACAATATATTAACCATGATGTTGTGACTTTAAGATGTTAATTGGCCAATGGGTGTGTAAGTGTTCTCATGGCCATATAAGGGAGCTAGGAACGTAGCTTCTTTCTCTCTCTGAATTCACTGCTCTCTACTATTACTGTTTTTGCTCTGTTTTGCTGTACTGTTGGTTTACTACTGTGATAAACCTGTACAACTGTGTATTGACCTCTGGACCGGTAAGACTTTGTATTTGGATTGCTACTTGGACTGTTGCTATTGTGTATGACCTGGACTGTTTATTGTTGACCGTGCATTTTTGTTTTTACACCACCTCAAAAGTAAAGTACTTTTTGCTTTCACAACTCAGTGTACTCTTGTGATTACTGTGTGACTCTTACTGCTCTCAGTACCCTTCCTTGTCTGTGCAACTCCTTGGTAGCACAAGGAGACCACTGCACAACAATCCTTAACAGTGTCTATCTGAGGAATTCTTAGCTAGAGTTGAAGTCCACAAGTCCTAAAAGGGCCAAGTTTGAAGACCCCTGGTTCTAAATATTTACTGTATGAAACATGACCACTGAATTTCAATTGTTCCATAACAAAAACCTTTGAATGGAAATCATAATTCATCACAAACTGTTTTTTCTCTGAAGAAATATTTCTAAAATTGGAAATAAACTGGAAAGAATAACAAATTCCATTCTACTGTATGGTTAAATCTTTCATAATATCAAGCTATTCTACACACCCTTTTTTGAAGTTTTTTTTCTCCTTATAATAATGCGGAATTATAAAAAACAATAGAAGAAAGCAATAGTAAGGTAAGCAGTAATAAGATTCCAACAAAGTTTAGATCAATTTAAAATTGATTTTCAAATAGATTTTCAGCCAAAGGAATACCTAGATAAAAGAAACTACAGACAGTAATAAAAAAAATCAGACACAATCTCATTAAATTTCCAGTAAACACTAAATAATGATGTGTATATAGAAAAACAAAGCTCTAATTTTTGATGGACAAGCTAACTGGAAGTCTTTATAATAGCTAGGTAATATTATTGTCAGTCACCATTTTTAATATTGGAAAATTGTATGGGGAAGTTAGGAAAATGTATTGTTTAGAGTCCCATTTTTCTTTATATAGGCAGTCCTTGAATTACAACCACAACTGAGCCCAACATTTCCATTACTAAGCAAGGCAGTTGTTAAGTGAGATTTGCCCCATTTCGTGACCTTTTTGCCACAGTGGTGGGGCAAATCAGTGCAGTTGTTAAGTGAATCATGCAGTTGTTCAGCCAATCTGGTTTCCCCCATTGACTTTGTTTGTTGGAAGCCAGCTGGGAAGGTTACAAATGGTGATCCTGGGGCAGTGCAAATGTCACAAGTACATGCCAGTTGCCAAGCTTCTGAATATTGATCACATGACCCTGGGGATGCTGCAATAGTCATAAGTGCCTCACTTGCAGTTCAATTGCCGTCATGGCTCTTCAGAGGAAAAGTCAGCCCAAAAGTGCCATTTCACAGATTTGTCATATTGGATGCCTACATATATAAAAACTGTATTTGCTTTATTTTCAGATCGATAAGTATGCTCAGCGGGACCTGAAGAAAGGGCTCCATTTGTATGGAACTGATGGAAATATTGGTTTAACTAATGCATGGAGCATCATACAAACAGATGTAAGCTTGTACTTCTTCACTGTTCTTTCCCTTAATGCCAGCAGGTGCTACACACACCTACACACCCATTTGCCTGGCTTTGAATTTCCAATGGAGATAATTTAAGGTGGCTTTATTTAAGCATTTGCCTGAAAAAAAGCAAATACCACTGCACTGTACTTGAGCTGGAATTAAGGCCCTGATGTTTAATGGATCTTTCCCTGGCCTACTTTGAAATCTACAGATAAGGGGTTGATCTGATGCTTTGGTGCTCATCAGCATGCAGAGAGGCACACATGCAGACAGACAAAATGAATAGAAAATCCCACAAGTATTTACGGAGCACAGGAGATACCACATTTCAGCCATCCTGCTAGCTAGAACATGAGTGATAGCAGAGAAAGTGAGACAAAGAAGTTCACAAGCACTTTTCTTCAGTCCTGTTTATATATGTTAAATATTTAGATTACCTTATGTTAAATATTTAGATTACCTTGCTAGGCCCCAAACATGGGACAAATCTTTATTTCCTGTTTCGGCCTAACTGAAGGGCATCCACAGGCAGTAGTCACAACAGTGACAGCTCATATTTGTGTAACAAAGAATTAAAGGGAGACTGATATGCATTTCAAACTTATTTGTTTTCATCAGTCAGCCATACCCTTCTGAGATTCAAACCTGGGCTGATTGCACATTACGCAGTTGTTTTAACCTCTAGGCCACAAGCTCTATCTCACTTTGTTAGCTGAGAAGCAAGGGAGATATGTGTAATAATAATAAAGATTTGTCCCATGTTTGGGGCCTAGCAAGGTAATCTAAATAGTTAACAAGCATTTAACACATATCTCCCTTTAATTCTTTGTTAGCAATCTAAAAAAAAAATTACACACATATATATATATATCCCTGCGCGCGCACACACACACACACACACACACAAATGTGTGTATGTCTGTGCGTATAATTTTTGTTCACGTTTCCCTGAACTCGTATTGTTATTACTATAGTGTTTCAATTCACCAATGAAAATTTGTGCATATAAATAAATCCTAAAGATTTCATTGATTAGCCAACTCTGGAAATCAGAAGAATGAACTTCAACAGTTTGAGACTTTGATATGTATTAGACCATTTTAGTCTCACAGTTAACTTTGCCCTTGTCCTGGCCCCAGAATTGCCATACCATTTGTTTTTACTGAAACATTTTTTACAGTAAAATTGATAATGGCTTGAGAGGGTCACAGCAATTTTACAGGTACTAATATGCTTGGGGGATGCTACAAGCTAGATTGGAATGTAGGCTCTAGTCTCTAAATATGTTTTTTCTAGAGATACAAGATTCTTACTATGGATTCTAAAACTCTTAAAACACTGTCCTGCACAGTTCTCAGTAAACCAAATAAAACTTCTGTTGATTATGTAACGACATATCTTTGGTTGTTCTCTTAAAAATAGTGAACTGTCCATTTTAATTTTAAATTTAGTCATCTATATGTACATAAGACATCTCAATTTGTTTCTGTTGATTAAAAAATAATTAAATATTCCTGTTATTACAGCTATATTTCAGATCACCTGAATTAGCCAGTACTCTCCACTGGTACTTAAAATTGCTCCAGTTTTCATACACTTCATCACTGGTTTAATACTGCTTTGCATAATCTGCATAATAGGAATGGTTAATCACAATCCCAATAATTTGTTCTCTTTCCAGTTGAAAAAGCTACATTGTTTGTCCAAATGCCTCTCATCCATTTGTATGGATGTACATTCTCAATTCCAAATTGCTGTGACATGTTACTTTGCACAAATAGACAAAGACATTAATTTTATAAATACCAAGATAGAAAAAATATATATACATGAGGGCACAGAAGATTAGTAACCTGCTCATCAGGACTTGGGCAGAATAGAAATAGAATTTCAAATATATTATCATAATATGAAGACTTTAATTTGTTGGCAGAATTAAATTATGAAACAACATAATTGGATTTGTTTTGAAATATTGGTTCTGTTGGATCTCCTATTGCAAATGCAGTAGGTTTTCTTCAACCATGGGATAGAAGACTTCATTCCAATGAGCAGACAAAATCTAAATTTCCCAACTCACAGTTTCTCTGTATGCTGTTTTTCTTAAAACATTTGTCTGAAAAACAATTAAATAGGAACTAAATGTAACTGATCCCAATATTTGATATTCTGTGTTTCTTTTTCATTTATTTATTTATTTATTTATTTATTTATTTATTTATTTATTTATTTATTTATTTATTTATTTATTTATTTATTTATTTATTTATTTATTTAATTTGTATACCGCCCTTCTCCCAAAGGACTCAGGGCAGTGTATGACAATATGTATGACATATTGTATGACTAATATGATTGCATACAACTTGTTTATGTTGGAATGTAAATAAGTACACAGTTTTTTTCTTCTCCCGATATTTTTATTTGAATAAACAAAACAACAAAACTACAAAAGTTAATTTAAAGAGTCCCACTGTACTGTCATTTCCCCCCCCCCCCATTCCCCGCTCAGTTAAAATTTTGAACTGGAGAAGAATTGTACGTACCTTGTGATACTTACCTATTTTCAGGCTAGGGTAATGCACCACAAATATTCACATGCAGAATCCATTCATTGTGAGACTTGACTTCAGTAGTTAACAAATAACATACAGTGACTGCCTTGGCATCTCTACAGAGAAAAGAATCAAATTTCCCATATATGTCGAAGTGTACTTGCAGGCAGGATCAAAGATCTGCTATTTTTCCTCAGTTATCCCCCTTAGTCACTTCTGGCATGGGAAACTTGCTTCAGGCAATGTTTGACAATAAAAGAATGCAGAGCTTTTGATTGCAGTCCCTTCAGAAAGTTTGGAGGGGATAGTTTTGTGCATTAAGAAACCTACTTGCTTTGGGGCAACAGGCAAGGAATTCTGAAAGGGTGAAACAAAAAGAAGGCGGGAATGTCACAGTTTCCATATTTTTCTCAGCCTTAAAGGCAAAAGCAAATCGGACAATTTGGAACAATTCAGAATGCTAATTTGCCACATCCATGTGCAAGTAGGCAATTAAAATGTCCCAACCACCTCATCATTTGAGAGTTGGAGAACTGAACTAGGCAGTTATCCCACAACCCAATCATGCAATAATTGTTAGCTGCCCAGAGTCATGTGTATGAGATGGACAGCCATAGAAATCTATTAAATAAGTAAATAAACCCACATTCAGTGGGTGCTGATCATTAATTAAATGCTATCTGGTTGGCATAAATTAAAAGCAATCTATGAACTCACCTGCCCAGTTGCACAGTGTGACTACCTTTTTTTCAGGTTTGCAGAGTAGATCTCACAAAAGGATCTAGAACAATCTACAGATTGCTCTCTTTCTTGAAAACTGAAGTTCACATCCAGATGCTGAATAGCTACAATGGAAGAGATATAAATCAACATTTAACACTCTGATATTTGGAAAACTTGGCTGCCTGCCATTTCAGTTCCCAGTTCATGACTTCATTAGCAAATGTCAAAGACAATTTCAAAACAGAGCATGTAAGAATTTGAAGCCACACATCTTTACAAAATATAATAAAATTGTCACTGCTGTAACCCAAACAGTTTTTGGGATGGTAATAACATACTTGAAAAATAATACCACTGCATTTTGTAATGCTGGTTTGTCATGTCTTATGACAAACAATTTTCTGAGTCAAGTTTTTCTTTTCTTTTTTAAGTCCCCATGCAAAAGGAATAGTAGAAATGGTTTTCTTGGCTCCCCCCCCCCCCACACACACTGATGTAATTCTAGTTCTCTTCACTTTTTTGTAAAATGCATGGAACTTGATAAAAATGTTTTCTTTAGTTTCCACACAGTTGAAGATTAGTTCTTTTGCTGTTCTGTTGTCCAACAATAGGACAAGACATCTACTTCATTCAACAACTTTCCAAGCCATGTTGAATACTTAGGAGCTGTGGTTCTCAACCTAGTCTTCACCATGAAGCCCCTTTAAGTACCTTTTGGGGCCACAGTTCATGGCCACGAACCCCCAAGACTTAACTCAAGATTTAAATCATAACATTTCTTCAAGCCTTTATGCCCCTGCCCATGACATTGCGCCCCCCCCCAGGGGTCCAGGTTGAGAATCACTGGTTAGGGGCATTTCAGAATGAATAGGAATATGGTGATAAGGCAAAGGCATTTTTTTTACTTTTTTTCTTTCCCATATATATTGTACCCTAATGGAATGTCTTAAACAGTATAGGATTATCTGGAAGCAAAGAGATCTTCCTCTTATGCAATAGTTATCCATTGGATGTTCTGTTCTTATATTATGATGGATGTAAAGAGACATAGGGGTCTATGACGCCCCTGGGCACTCTGTCCTGATATAACAAGGGAACTGAGTGACCAGCACAGGTAGTCCTCACTTCATGACCACTTGTTTAGCAACTGTTTGAAGTTACAATGGTACTGAACGTTTACAACCACTACTTGTACTTATGGCTGCGACAACCTCTCCACAATTATGTGATCAAAATTCAAGTGCTTGGCAGACTACTCTCAGCTGTGACTGCAGGTTACGCTTAAATTCCTACCCACCTGTATCCTCCCCATCTCTGCCTTTTTGGCTTCCCTACACTCTACTATCCTTGCTGCCCTGATCCTTCCCTGCAGCACCACAGCCCTGCACACCACAATCCCACCACCCTTCACTGCCCCAAGCTGAATTTTACCATCTGCTTCCCAGTGCTGACAAGGTTTGCCCAGCCTGGCCATTCATGAGGTCCTCCAAAAACCTTGCAAAGCCCTCCTGAGGCTGCACATGGCCAGCTCATGAAGGGGCCAGGTTGGCCACACCTTGTCAATAGCAGGAAGAAGAGGATGCCAGGGGCAATGGAGTGAAGGGTAGTGTGGTTGCAGACCAGAGCGAGGGGTGACCAAAAGAGAAGAGATGGCGAGAGGGAGAGAGGACACTAGGGGGAGTTGAAATGGAAGTGAATGCAGCAGGGCAGGAAAAGCATGAGATCATTGACTTACAACAGTGTTGTTCTGGCATAATGACCGCAACTGAGAGTACTGGACCTGCCATCACTAAGCAGAGTAGTCATGTGATGTCTCACCTAATGACGACTTCACTTAGTGATGGAAATTCAAGTCCCAATTAGGGTCATTAAAGGAGGACTGCTTTGTAATAGATTTGGGAGACTCTAACTTTCTCAGGTAAATTAGCTAAATCTGGAGAAATTTACATAATGTTTTATTCAGAAATGAAAGAACTTGAATAAAAAGTATAATACTTCCTCTTTCCAGATGGGCAGTCCAGAGGTGTTCTGGCATGCTGGGCCCATTAAACCTGATCCTTAAAGGGCCTCTTGACTAAGGTGCCTTGTAATTTGTCTTATTCCCCTCCAGTTCAGATGCTGTGGTGTCTCCAACTACACTGACTGGTTTGAAGTGTACAATACCACACGGGTGCCAGATTCATGCTGCTTGGAATTTAGTGAAAACTGTGGTCTTCATTCCCCAGGGACCTGGTGGAAAGCTGTGAGTATTAAATGAAAACCATGAGTCAACTAAGAAGACTAGAATTTTTAGACTCTAATGGAGAAAGAAAAATGTCATAGCTTTGCCTAATTGCGACATGCTATTGTGCCCATCCTAAAGGGTGACTAAACCTCAAACAGAAAGGCTATTCTGACTCATTCATCCTAATTTTCCATACTTCTCAGACAACCAACCAAGAGAAGGAGAGTCTTAATAAGTAGTTCACCTTTAAGTGTCAGTGGGAGAAGCAAAAACACAGAACTCAAGAACATGAGTCAAGGCAACTTCTGGTAATCTGAAAGTTGCACATGCTTGTGAAAGGCACATAGAGGGATACACTTCCAAAGCAGGCAGGTAAAGGTAAAATGGGAAAGGACAATTTTTACTAAGTCAAACGTAAATAGACAAATACACTCAAAAACATAGTCCTATACAAATTTATATGTAACTCAGAGGAAACAAGAATATCATGAGGCGCAAAAGGAATCAAATAGAAGCAAAAAAACAAAACAAAACCCCAGCAAGGAGCAAAAGGAGATATGGATGATGGTACAGGAGTTAAAGGGAGAGAGAGGCAAGTAGATTGAAAAAGAGAGAGGGGAAGGAAATTTGGGGGATGAAATGAGGTGGTTCGCCTGGAGGAAAGCCCAGGGATATGTCTATGGAGATTCTTAGTCATCCAGGTCACGGTTGTCCCAAGTGCTTTTTTCAAAAGGCAACTGGACTTTGTTTTTCCTTGGAAGACGTTTCACTTCTCATCTAAGAAGCTTCTTCAGCTCTGGCTGAAGAAGGACTGAAGAAGCTTCTTGGAAGAGAAATGAAACTTCTTCAACGAAAAAAAACAAAATCCAGTTGCCTTTTGAAAAAAAGCACTTTGGGGAGCACAAAGATAGCATATACAAAACTTTATTTTGCCCTTGTGGTCTTTTTTTGTTTGTTTGTTGGTTTTTCCTCAAGTGGCTTCTTTCACTGCATGAATGCATGCAGACTATTGTCTGTGGAGATTTGTCCCAAAGGTGCTTTTTCAAAACGAAAAGTCCAGTTGACTTTTGAAAAAGCACTTTTGGGGCATGCAGACTATTATTTTTCAGTTGCTGAAAATACAGATTTCCGTATTTAGCTGGAGGTTGGACTTGAGAGCTTACATGACCCCTCCTAACCTGGGATTTTTTGAAACTGCCCTTTTCCTCAGCTCAGTGCCAAGTTGATGTATGAACAGCAAGGTTATTTTGAAGTACCTTTAATAGGAATGATAAAGGCAGAATAAGAATGCCTGTCTAAACATTCTATGATCACTAAAAATAAGTTGAATTGCTATGACCACTAGTAGCCATCTTAAATGGTAGTGGCTAATATACTGCATAAGTATCCTAATAGTTAACTCCTTGCAGTTGTTTCTTTCAAGACAATATTTGCTGAATGTTGATTGTTGTAAAAATTAAAATACTCTTCTTATATAGACTAGAATTTTGAGTAGCAACTCCATAAATAATCAATTTTTATTTAGTAATTTGCCAGCAAATAAAAGCAGAAACTCATCATTATTTAGGATATTATTGATGAAGAATTATTGATGAAAATTATTGATGAAGGATAAGGCCCTTCTAAATTTTGGAATCATGTGACTAAGATATCTGGCTAGTCGGAGCAGATGTTCAGTGAGTTAGGAAGATGTTTCTAGGCAGAACTGGTAAATTTACTTGCAAATTTAAATCAATGGCCCACTATTTAAGATCACCTAGTGTGTGTTCATAGCCTATGCTTACAGTGATGGCTGGCCACAGAAAGGCATAAAGTTGTGATTTGGCATGTATTGCCTAGCACTAGGAAGATCAAAAGCTATTGATCATAATTAGAGGGACCATGTGAACTGATAAAAAGGATCTTAAACCAATAGAAGAAAATGAAAATCTAGGGGAAAATTTCTGTTTGAAGTAGGCCAACTTCATAGCAAAGCTCCACGTACAGAACACAGCGGGGTACTTGAAAAATTAATCTCAAGACCTTGGATGGAACTCTTTCAAGGGAAAGGAATGACCTGCAGGGGCCCAACTGATCTCCAGAAGGTAGCTGGGCTCAGATCTTGGCCAAAAAGATTTTAATTGCTGAAGGTATATGCTGAGCTCCTTTGAAAAAGTAGACAGATTGTAAAGCCAATGCTGTTTTTTGTGTGTTTAGGGTAACCTAATCGGCATGAGATTTTTAGTTGCCCATAGTAGGGAAAACAAGACCAAGATATTTAAAAGTCTTGACTTGCTTTATTGAGTATTTAGCTTCCTGCCATGTGATGCCATAAATAAAAAGGCTGCTTTCACTGGAAGCAAAGGTTCTGTGGAGGAAGGAATAGCTGTTTTCTCTGGTTATGCTTTTCGTTTTTGGGGGGGGGGATCCTTTTCAGATCTAAGAATCTCCAAATAATTTAATTTTAATTTTAATTTTAACTGGGGTTTTATTTATTCAGGGACGGATATAATTTTTTTAATTTGTTTTTAACTTTTGTATTTTTGTTTTTAATCACCCTGTAAACCGCCCTGAGTCCTTCGGGAAAGGGCGGTATATAAATGTAATAAAATAAATAAATAAAAATAAATAAATATTGTTTGGGGCAAAGCTTCCTTCCTTCTGCAGTTCCAGAGAACTGCAAATTTAGACAGAATTCCATTGGCAGTTCCCTCCTTCCCATCCAGGACGTAACACAGAAGCGTTGTTTGAACAGGGTCCGTAAGATTATCTGGGACACTACTCATCCTCTTCACAACCTGTTTTCCTTGTTACCTTCTGGGAGGAGGCTTCGTGGTATCCGAAGCAGAACATCCAGATTCAACTGTAGTTTCATTCCATACAGCATTAACCTTGTGAACTCTCAAGCTTCCTCCTTCCATTATATATTCAAGATGGACAGTATTTAATATTTTATTGTTATGTATATGTAGGGGTGTGGGTCTATACATATGTTGTATGTAGTATGTTTTGGGGGTGTCATGTATGTGTCTCACTTTGAGAGCGAGCAACTAAATTTCATTTTTGATGTGTGCCATTGTGTCCACAGTAAAAAAATGACAATAAAGATTCTCTTATCTTATCTTACGAATCTCAGGGTCAAACTTTAGCATCTTCCAGAATGTGCCCAAAATATGATCAGGAAACAAGAAAACAAGACTTTACAGTATAAGACAATACTGCCTAGTTTTATGTTGCCAATTCAGGAGATTGCATGCACAACATTCAGTGTGCAGTGGTGATTGGCATTAATTGGCCTGTTGTCACAGCAGACAGTGATAATCTCTGGGGAAGCAGCTCTGATGAAATAATCAGTACTTAGAGGTTTTCTGTAGGAGGGGGAGCAGTATCTTTCCCAAGGAACATTCCTGCCATTCAGAAAGTACTCTGGAATCCATCCAGGAATACAAGAAGTCACCAGGGTGTGGATAGAGTACTGGGCTTGGAGACTCAAGCTCAACCACATCTCTTGTGAACACACCCAAAAAGTTACCTGTCGCTGAAAAAATCAATCCAAGGTGATCTGTCACAGGAATGTACCAAAACTAAAAGTAAATGCTACCGTTGATTCAATGGTCATTTTAAAAACTCTTGCCTTTAGGAGTTGGGCCAGCAAACCCACCTAGGAAATTATCAGTAATAAAATTTAACATACTGACAGTGGGACTAACATGTTAGAACAAATGTAATGTCATCTGGTTATTTTGTGGTTGCTAGAAAGCAAGGTGAAGGATTTGGCTAATGATTTGTTTAAGCAATAATTGGCCTAAAATTGCTTTCTCAAATTCTCGCCCAGCATTTCTGTTTAAACCACTAAGATTTACTATTCAGTTTAGAAATGCAGCAGTCTGATTTGTAGGGAAAACATGAGAAGCAGACATTGTTCCTTTTTTTTGTTAATGAATCTTGCAGAGTATCCACTTGATCTTCAGTTGTACAATTTTTCTAGGCCTTTAAAGACATATTTCAATGCAAGCAAGTCCCTAGAGATGCTTTTCATCTCCACTGGAAAGCTTAAATTGACATTGCCGATTACCAAGGTCGATATGAGTTGTAAGTTCTCCTTAGGTCTTTTACTTCCTTATAGCATATTTTTTTCCCTCCAGCCTTGCTATGAAACAGTGAAATTATGGCTTCAGGAGAACCTGTTAGCAGTTGGAATTTTTGGCTTGTGCACAGCATTGGTTCAGGTAAAATTTCCCCTTATTTACTTGGTGCTTTCTGTTTACATTAGCACGGTGAAGGATTTAAATGCATCTCAGTTTATCTTTCACAAATATAACCTGGTATTAATAGCAAAATCCTATAAATCTTTCTCAAAACGAAATTCCATTGAATTTATTCATTGATAACTTGGTCCAGGATTATAGCCTTACCTAACAGAACTGCAAGAAGATTGATCTAAGGAAAAGTTGTCTCTTTATGTTGAATAGTGTTTTGTTTCCTCCTGCTTGTGTGCAAACATGCAAACATCAACCAGTCATCCTTCCTTGGTTTAATTAGAGAATCTGATGATATAAAATAGCAATGGTTTCTGCATAAAGTTGGTTAAGCTTAAGTTAATGGGGAATAGTACCGGTAATTGACTTATTGTGCCTTAGCTTAAACTGCAGGAGATCCCTCATAACGAATTTTTATTTGGAAGCAGGGCTGTTCAGTAATTACCGTATTTTGACTTGATCACTTCACTGCTACTTACACTTTAAATCTTTTCCTCCAATCCTCAGAATGTTGTTCTGAGATCCTAAGAACAGTATAAAACTGCTCAAAATTAACAAACAAGAACCGTGATTAAAACCGCTTACGTTGTACCACATTTGAGCCAAAACAGTCAAATATGTTGTTAACGTACAGCCCCAGTGATTTAAACATGTCATCACCATTTAGAATTAATCCTGTAGAGTTGTAGGATTTTTGCCTCTGTACAAATTAATGTCACAATTTAATACAGAATTAAGGAGGCTAATCCTGTTAAAATCAGTGGATTTAAGTATGCCCAACTCTCCAGAATTAGAGTAGATAAAATACATTTCTACTTTGTAATCCTCTGTTATTTTTATACCTGATTATTTGCCATGGTTTCCCCAGAAAATAGTAGGAAATGAAAATTAGATACAGAGCTGGACATTCTCTATTAGAGTTCCATAACATGTTTCAGAAAATTGCAGTTCCAGAATTTCTCAGCTAAAGGAAGTACTGTACTGTACGTCAGCCTTTTGGTAGCGTACAGTCTTGTGCAGATTATTTACAGTATTCGCACATGAACAAGCCTATAAACCATAATGTACACACGATCATAACTTTGCACAAAGCAAAGTAGAGGAGGATAGGCCATGTAGCACAAATCCTTACTTCTTCTGTGCATGGGCAAAAAACTGAGGAGAAAGTTTGGCAGACAGAATATGGAGGGTTCAGCTGTCCTTTGGCCATGTCTACAGATGGAGTCAACACTTAGCCTAACTATTGCCCCCAAAATACTCTTTTCTCTTGGCAGAAAGTCCCCAAGCACAATAATGGCATAGATAGCCAAGCTAGATAAAAGTAGATGGAAACTAATCAAGGAGAGAACCATCCTAGAATTAAGAAGTTTCCTGACAGTTAGAGATTCTATAGAGATTCTCAGTCATCCAGGTCATGGTTGTCCCAAAGTTGCTTTTTCAAAAGGCAACTAGACTTACTTTGTTTTTCCTTGAGGAGATTTCTCTTCTCATCCAAGAAGCTTTATTCAGTCGGAACTAAAGAAGCTTGTCGGATGAAAAGCAAAATGTCTTCAAGGAAAAACAACTCCAGTTGCCTTTAGAAAAAGCACCTTTGGGATGATAGAACAATTAATCAGTGGAACAACTTGCCTCAAGAAGTTGCAGGTGCTCCAACACTGGAGGTTTTTAACCAGAGATTGACAACCATTTGTCTGAAATGGTATAGGGTTTCTTGCCCAAGCAGGGAATTGGACTAGAAGACCTGCAAGGTTCTTTCCAACTTTCTTATTCTGTTAGAAAGGAGAGAATGGAAAGGGGCTTTTGCCCCTCTCCCAAATTATCTAAAGATTTTTTTCATCAATATTGAATAAAGCCATGATTGAGTTAGAATCCAGGTTTCTTTCCTATCTTTTCGATTGTGAAGAAATTTCATAACTGGCTTTCCATTAGGCTAGCCCCAAATTGAGCATGCCCTGTTGATTACGGAGGGCTATTTTATGTAGAATTGGTATGCCCTGGGGGGGACATGGGAAATTCATTACTCCTTCTGGATCTGTAGTGTGCAACTGTGCACATCATTAAAGAATAGGGATACAGTTGCATGCTGTTTAATCTTGACAATGATTTTTGTATCTACAGATTCTTGGACTGACATTTGCAATGACCATGTATTGTCAGGTTGTCAAGACAGACACCTACTGTGCATAAAAAATCATCTTCAGGGTCCGTCAGCCCCCTCTCCACAAGACGAAAGAGAGGACCCTCCATCCTGTTGTCATATTTTTTCTATGTAAAATAAACTGTATAATCCTCTATGGAAAAATTGTGGATCACCCTAGTTTTGTCACACCACTCAAACAGTATCATCATCGTGGAACTCAGACGACTGGCTCCGACAAAATAAATTCTTCTCTCTAAATGACAAGGAAAACAAAGAAAGGAGCGGCTCTCTTTTGCACAGACTGTGGTTTAGTTTGAAGCTGAGTTTAATCTCTCTTTTTTTTCCTCTGCTGGCTGTTGACAAATAGAAATGTTCCATCTAGCCCTATTTCATCAGTCCTCAAATTATAGGGTGCCCTTTCTCATGATGACAGCGAGGATGTGGGGCAGCCATTTCTTAGCATTTGGTTTTAGCCAGCTTAGCACCTCAGCCCCGGGGGCATGCATTGGACTCTCAAAATTGTGTCAGAGAATGAGAGGTCTTTGGGGAAAGCTCAAAGAAACGGTTTCAGATGTCAAGTCAGATCTGGCAGTAAACAGAACTGGAATTCTTACTCTTTAAATCAATGTAATAACATTCAAGTACTAATGTCCAAGTACATCCATATAGATACACACTGATCATTCTAGCAGCTGCCTACAAAGCACATCAGTCCTCTCTTCCTTTGTATTCCAAGGGACCATGGAGTCAAATGGAAAGATCTCCTAGGGAAGAAAGTTAGGCCGCTGAAAAACAAGCAATTACTTCAAACAGCTTTATTCTTCAGCGAATATGTAATCACCTTTCTGTCACTGTCCTCTGGATTTTCTTTTAAGTGTCATTCCACTTTTGCTGTTCCATATGTCCTTCTTTTCCGTAGTGGGCCCCTTGAGCTCTTTGTCTTTTCCTTAATTTGCTTTGTCACATTTTCACCTTTAAATAGGATAGATTCACTGGAGGAGGGGGGAGCCCATGCTGTAAACATGCTTTGTAGTTGCTTTTTAAAGAAACAAAGAAGGAATTGGGAAGTTTGAAGAAATTGCCCACTAACCAAAACGTTTTAAACAGACATTCATTCCCCCCCCCCGCTTTCCTTTGCATTAACATGCATAGAAGAACATGCAGGTAAAGATTTCCAAGCACATTCCCATCACTGCTTACAACCATAGCCTAGTGGAAGGCTAGCGTAGATTATCTGCTCGCCATCTCAACAATGAAGATTTAGATCAAAACATTTGGCTTTGCCTGTCCTGCTGTAGTTAATCATATATATTCCAAAATGAGTGGGTTATCGGCATAGGTGAGCACCAATATGTGTATTAAAACGTGCAGGTTGATAGAAGATTGACCAGACTTAAAATGCATAATTGAAAAACAAATTATATACCTTTAAATCTGTGGCTATCATAATTGGAAGTGTTCCTGATCATGAATATGTTGTTCATGATCTTAATGTCCAGTAGTATTTAAGGTTGATGTGTATACATTATTAGTCCCCTCAGAGGCCATCTAAAGAGAGTTCCCTTCCCTTCAGCAAGGGGACATTAATTCAATCTTTTTCTTTCTTTCCATCCTTTTATGTACAATAGATCATTGTTTATTTTTCCAGTAATGGAAGCTAATGAGCCAGGTTGGTGCAGTGGTTAGAGCACCAGGCTAGAAACCAGAAGACGGTGAGTTTTAATCCTACCTTAGAAGCAAAGCCAGCTAGGTGACCTTGGGCCAGTCACTCTGTCTCAGACCCAGCAAGTAAACAATGGCAAACAATTTCTGATTTTTTTTGAAGAAACCTGCAGGGACTTGTCCAGGCAGCCACCAGGACTCAAAAGCATCCCCTCCCCAAAAAGGAAGACAAGAATATGCAACCCTGTGTTGAGGCCTGTAGGTTTATACAAGTTATTTTCCCCTTCTTTAGCATTCATGGTTTTTTGAAGTATATAAGAATTAAAGTTTACAATTGCAAAAAGAGAGTCAAACATATAAATCAAGGCCAACTAAAGTTTCATGATTCCATGCAATGTTTGTGTTTGTGTTGGGGGGGGGTTGATCTTACATCTGACACATATACTTGAAGACAAAGCAGCCAATTTAGGGTACAGTATTATCCATTTAAACTGTATAAATAGCTTCAATACAAATTTTTAATACACAAAGAAAAAAACATGAAATGTGACAATATGTTGACTATGATAGGAAATCTTCGAATATTATTCTCATTTTCTGTAAAGAAGCACTACCTCAGGGTTGTAATTCAAAAAAGAACTAGTATAGGTTAGTATTTGACTCCTGGACCAACTGGTGCCCATGCTCTACAGAAGTGATCCCCAACTTGTTTGGCATCAGGGACTGGTTTCATGGAAGACAATTTTTCCATGGACTGGGGTGGGGGAGGAGCACAGAGCCTAGATCCCACGCATGGACAGTTTCACTTGTCTGCACTCAGCTCCAGCTGTGCTGTCTGGTGGCTACAGGCCATGGACCAGTACTGGTCTGTGGCTTGGGATTGGGGACCCCTGCTCTAGAGCAGCATTTCTCAACCTTGGAACTTTAAGATGTGTGGCCTTCAATTACCAGAATTTCCCAGCCAGCATGGTTGGCTGAGGAATTCTGGGAGCTGAAGTCCCACATATCTTAAAGTGGCCATGATTGAGAAGCACTTCTCTACAGCTTGTCAGTTAATATATTGCCTACCCATATTCATAAATGAGTGAACAGTCATAAGCTGTCCAGCGGTAGCCAATTTTGGCAAATATGTAGAAATTCCTATTCCACCCTGCAATTGACACTTTTGATTCCTCTTTTCCTATTAGATGTGCATACAAGGGACAAGTATGACTTTAAGCAATAATGTACATGTTATTTTCCAATTCTTCTGTGGTTTTGCTGCTTTCCCCTATACAGGAACAAAGAGTGACTTTGAAATTCCATTGCTGTTAGTTGTCATTGCTCATTACCTTTGACTGTGTTACAAGCACACTTACTGACAGCTTTTAGATTGCCATCTCTGAAGAGCAGTATCATAAAATAAGGCAATGCAAATGAAACATAGGTTCTAAAAGTAAAAGATGAGCTCTAAAAAATATTAAAATACTCCTGAATATCCCCCCTTTATACAAATAAAAGTAGGTGACTCAGCAGATTACTCACAGAAATTAAGTCACAGAAGTGAGCAGGATGGGAGAATCTCAGCAGGGAATAGGTAAGCATTAATCATTTCTTAATACTGATTCAAAAAGAAAGAAACTAATAACATAGCTCAATAATTAAACAATAATCTCAAAGGCTTCCTGAATTTTACAGGACAAACAGTAACAAACGTTTCATAGTTTGGAAATCTATCTATTTTGCTGTCTATTTTGTGCATGCTGGCCATTCGTTGCAAAGATGGAGGGCTTGCTGTTTCTGCAACATCACAACAAGATAGGTACCGGTAGGCTTCACGCTTGTTGAATCTTTGTGTTTAGAAGGCCAAAATAATTCTAGGCTGGGATTTTATTTTCAGTACCCAAACTGAACCAGCTAGTAATGTTTTTATATTTAATTTTATTGTTTACTAAGTTTATAGACTGCTTTGATCACTAATGGCATGTGAAAGGCCACTCTTTGATTTCTAAGACTTTCATTTCAGGAGATTAATTTTAATGGAAAGACTATTTTCTTGCTGTTGTTAAATAATTGGAACCTCTTTTTGGGATATTGTAGGTCACCTAAATATCTAGCAACAGATTCCAATCTCCCTTCTACACACTGGCAAATATAACAATTCAACACCTATTGGGTAACACTAAGCTAAAAAACCACCATCATGTTGGTAACTTTAAGTATCTTCATAGCAAGCCTAAATTGTCATCACACTATCCAAAGCGGATGCTGTTCTTGGTTCCCAGGACAGTGTCATGACAAAGGCAGGTGCTGAAAATCCAAGGAACATAGTTATATAATGAAATACGTAGATGTTTTTCTTTAATGCTGTTAAAAGAACATGTACGGGACAGAATGCAACATAGAGAGCCTTTACTTTAAAACGAAAGGAACTAAGGCTCTATACCATGGGGAATTACTTGCTTATCAGAGCTTCCTCCTTATGCACATTGGAAAAACCTTGGTGCTAAAGCAAATCCTGGCTGCCTGTAACACAGAAACCAAACAAATTTAGGAAACCATTACCAGCCATCAGACTAGGGACCTGTAACTGACACAACTACACTCATTATGCTTCATTAATTGGCCACTCAGATCCCTGTTTTGTGTGTGTGTGTGTGGGGGGGTTGTTTTTAGGGCAGAAAATAATTGAGCCTGAATAAGCAACAGTAAGCAATTCTTACAAGTCTGATCGAAACAAAGAAATATTTCTGATACTTTACTAATTCTTTAGCGACATGTGTATTCCAGGCAGCATTCAAGAAGCCTGTGCAATTCCTTTACTACATGACAAGCACAAGGCTTTATGACCAAAGCCATTTATGATCAGCTGTGGAGCCTGCTCCCTAAAGGTTCAGATTTGGGTCTAGGATGCTTAATTTCTGTTTCATGGCCCAAAGACTTAAAGTCAATGCAAATTAAGGATGTAGAAATGAGTTTACATTTCTGTTTTACTTGCTAGGAATGTGTCTTTTGTCTATTGTGAATATTCCTAAAATGATGTGTGCTTTAATATGCTGTAAAATAGCTATTAATAGCTACCTAGGTTTGTTACCTATGGGGAGAGGCTGGGAGAAGGAAGGCTCAGCACAGATTAAATAATAGGTTTCTAATCTACAATGTGTTTTTTCTAGCACATTGTGTTAGGATCTTCTCTTTCAGTTTGCCATATTAAAAGGTACATTTGCCACATAGGCTATGGAAGAACATGCACCTTAGAAATCCAAGCATAAAGACTTCTTTAAAATTGTGCAATGTTGCTGCTGATAGCACAAAGTAACTCCCAGGAGTTTCCAGTCAACACAACCACTGGCAACGGCATCAGGAGGACACCCCAGGATTGGGATCACTAGAGATGGGGCAACTTAATGCTCTCCAGTTATCCTGAACTACAGCCTTCATGCAGGTGGACTATGATGGGATTTTGAACTCCAGAGATCTGGAAGGCACCCAATTAAAAAAGGCTGGATTGGAACGTAATAATCATGTATTGAGATTCATCAGAATAACAGTGTATAGCAGTCCAACTTTTTTAAAGACCATGAATGACACATGCAAACTTATCCACTGTACGTCCTGCATGATGTCCCGTAGATCTCAGTGGAATTTACTCCCCCAAACTGATGCACAAGACTGCAGCCTTCAAATCTTGAAAGCTGTTTTCCAAATTACGTCAGGCAAACATGAGTTTGTTACAGTGCATACCCTTGACTAAAGCTCAAATCTAGGTGTGACAAAGCATCAATCCATCCCTGGCTTTATCCTGCACATTTTTAAACATCAGCAACAACAAAAAGCAACATCAGGAAAACCACAGGGTGAGAGAAAGATGCTGCTCTTCTCTCTTCAGCTATTTTGTTACCTTAAAAATTGCCACCCAAATATCTTTCTTCTCCGCACTAGCCACTAAACTTACCCTACACAAGACAATCTGTTCAAGACAGAAGTTCATTCTGAGACAAGAGAATGAATGGCTTTTCCCATTCCCTGATCTTCACTGCTGCACAAACACTGGTTGCACCGTCAAATGTTCAACCTCTCAAGTCTGAAAATCCAACTAAAAGTCCCAGACAATTTACCTATTCAGATAACAAGTCACATCCAGTTTAGGTCAGAGATCTGCAGCCATCATCTTACTCATGGCTATGTATATATTTGCAAATCATGTGGTATTTCTAGATAAGCACATAGAAACTGTATAAACATGAAGAATTCCCAAAGTTCTAATGATGATATGAGAGATTGGAGGTCCTCTGCATCTCCCGTCTACAGTTTTGTAAATGTTGCTCTCCATTTTACAAAATGTTTTTATTATGTGGCTCTACTTCTTTTCATATTCCAGTTTTCATATAACTTTTTTAATGTTATCTGTTACTATCCATTGTAGTTTTTCTTGGTTCCTTGGGTATTCTTGCAGCAGGAAAAGGGAATGGTATATTTTCATGCACCTCATAGGAAAATAAAGCTATACATTATTTTTAAAAAGCTTATTAAATATTCTTTAAAGTTTACAGCAGATTGTGTTTTGTATTCTTTAATATTTCTGTATACGGTACTACTAATACTCTTATTAAACACTTTCAAGTTATATTTATGTGAGGGAAATACTCAGCACATTTTCTCTATATTCATTTTGTTTCTATTTGTGCGATGGTGGCGGGTGCTACAATAATTTAGTATTGTTTTGTATGAGGTCAATTTTTCATTGAATACAACCTGCTGCAATTCAATTTTATGGCTTAAAAATTACACAACTTGGGTTACTGCACTTACATGAACCTGTAAGAATTTGTTTACACCCTTTGAATAAAATTGGTTTGGATCTTCTCTGGCCCACTCTGATGCTGACATTTATATGGTTGCATGTTTGCTATATTTTAAAGCTCCTTCACAATCAAACATTCTTGTGTGTGTGGTTTTAAGAGATGCATCACTGAATAGTTCAGGATCTTAATAAAATTAATAGTTACAGTATTTAAAAATATGTTATGCCTGGAAGCTGCGTAAACAAAAAATCTCAACATAACCATATAAATAAAATGCAGCTTTATAGAAAAAGGATACCATCTCAAGTATCAATGATGGAACTCTTAGGAGTTTCATTGCATTAATGCAGGGGGTGGGGAACCATGGCCCATGCTGGATCAGGAATTCTGGGAGTTGAAGTCTACAAGTCATCAAAGAGTGCAGAGAAGAGCAACAAAGATGATTAGGGACTGGAGGCTAAAACATATAAAGAACAGTTGCTGGAATTGGGAAAGTCTAGTGTAATGAAAAGAAGGACTAGGGGTAAGTTGATAGCAGTGTTCCAATATTTCAGGGGTTGCCACAAAGAAGAGGGAGTCAAGCTATTCTCCAAGGCACCTGAGGGCAGAACAAGAAGCAATGGATGAAATCTAATCAAGGAGAGAAGCAACCTAGAACTAAGAAGAAATTTCCTGACAGTTGGAACAATTAACCAGTGGAACAACTTGCCTCCAGAAGTTGTGAATGCTCCAACACTAAGTTTTTAAGAAGAAATCGGACAACCATTTGTCTGAAATGGTATAGGGTTTCCTGCCTGAGCAGGGGTTGGACTAGAAGACCTCCAAGCTCCCTTCCAACTCTGTTATTCTAACTACTTCTAAAGGCCCATGGCTTGCCACCTCTACATTAAAGTGTAGTAAATAAAACATACTTGGTTGATGATTGAATATATCATTTTTTGTTCACTAAATACTGATCCAATCACTGGAGGTTTTTAAAAAGAGGCTAGACAGTCACATGTCTGAAATGGTATAGGTTATCCTGCTTGAGCAGGGGGCTGGACTAGAAGACCTCCAAGGTCCCTTCCAGCTTCTATTCTATTCTATTCTATTCTATTCTATTCTATTCTATTCTATTCTATTCTATTCTATTCTATTCTATTCTATTCTATTCTATTCTATTCTATTCTAGTTTTTGTGTCCGTGTTTCTATTAAGAATTTTATATTTTTATTAAGAATGTAATTAAGAATTTTAATTATAATAGTAAAATCTATTACATTTCTTTAAGTTTGATTTTTATTTTATTTAAGTTTGAGAAGTTTATTAAGTTATGATTAACTTTTTCTTTCATTCCAGATTGAGGGTAGACTTACCTGGCATTTTCAGACTTGTTAGTCCAAAGTTCTCTAATAGTTAGATGTTGTTAATGAGCAATTTCTGAAAATGATTAGAAAGTGAGATTTTAGAATTTAGGGTTCTTTAAGACTCCTTCACAGTTGTTAGCAAGATAGCTAATCTTGTCATCTCCCAATGTTCAAACCCACAGTCTCCTTGCAGGAAGTGACCTACTGGAACACATGTGGGTAATCTCCCACCTTTATCTGGAGTGGTTTCAAGGAACTGTCCTACTTACTGGTTTCTTGGTCTTTGTTACAGTTGTCAGCTCTGCATTTGCAGAGTTGTCTTCAGTTTGCTATACCTCCCCCAGAAGTTCAAATAGGGCATGACCTCAAGTCATTGTGTTAACTTTTTCCCTTTCCCCTGAATCAATTCTAATCTGTCAATATCCTTGTAGAAATGGGTACCCATAATTATGCTTAGCGATCATTGCCTTGTCTTCAGAAGGCTTACAAATGAGTTATTTTAGTATTTTCTATACTATATAGGTTTTGATGTTAGGAATGTTCCTGAATCAATAAAATGTAGAAATCAATAAGGACTTCCTTTTTAAGCATAACCCTCTCCCCCAATTTAGTTTCTATGATAAAAGTTATTATAGATTAAGTGTATTTAAAAGGATTTAAAATGTCAGCTATTAAGGCATAATAAGCAATTTATGAAACACTTTCATAATAAGCAATGTTATGAACCCTTTCAAGGGTATGTTGACATAATGAGGGACATGTTGGAAAGCAGCAAGATTTTGAGACCCTTAATATATAGCTCTTCAGTTTCAATAATTATATATATAATTTCAACAAATATGCATATTTCTCATATCATAAAATGCATATTAACAAATTTAATAGCACAAAAATTGCCTTTACATCTGTCATATTAGGTCAGCTAGTAAAAGCAGTCTGTGACTTTCGATTAATGAGTTATCTTTGTTCCAAGTCACATCTAGAGTACTATTTTTTTCTGACAAGAAAAGAACCTAATGGATAGACATAAAAGAAAAAAAATTAAATGTAAAACAAGTGTAAACTGGATTTAAGCAGAAGATCTTAGGTTCTAAACATGTAAAGATTGCTTTACAGAATCCTTCCTCATGAGCAATATACAATGCTATAAAAACAACAGTTCTAAAAGAATCATTATGTTAATGTATTATAATAGTTTTGTCTGTTACTAATTTCAGATAGAATCCTTTTTTTGATATTTTTAAATGTATTTTTGTCCAGAACTGCAACATAACTTCATCTCATGGCACTCAAACCATATATTTTTTAATTATTTTTTTTATTTTATTCAGAACAAAGTTAAAATACAAAATACAAAACTCAATAAAAATCCAAGAAGACATAAAAGAAAAAGAAAAAACACAAAACACAAAACACAATGCTGTATTAAAAAAGGGAGCATCAAAAAACCCAACACACTATACACATATTATCCCTCAAATTGAATACTGATTAAAATATTACTACAATTAGTTCCCACCCCTTGCAAAATAGGCCCTCCCAAAATTTTTAAACTACCAAATCTATTAGCAACTTGTTGATCTATCTTCTATATGTTATATTAGTGACAAAGTGGTTAGCAGGAAAAACAATAATAGTAAAACAGAGCAAAATTAAAATTTCAAATCTGTTAACAAGCTGTTATTGTATCCACTCATAAAAAATTTACCACAGCATCTTATCTTGGATCATCCCAAAAGTTATAAATAGATAATCCTGGGTCAAAAATTCATGTTTGTTTCTTAATATCCTCTCTTGTCAATTGTTGTTTAATTAAATGTAGTAAACTCAGTCTCCAAAATATGTCTATCTTCTGGTCAGAATGCAAGCCGAAATAGTTACCAGTTAACTGTAATAAATCCATCTAGTGTCCCTCTGTCTTCATAGAGGAAAGGAATTTGTCTCCCTCTCTTCCAGCTGAGGCCATAATGTTGGAGAAGTATACAGACTTAAACTTCTGAACAGCAAATGAAATCCATTTCATTGGTTCTTCAGCTGTAGCACTATCTCTTTGATCTGGTACTGGATCACAGTCCTTTTGTGTATCTTTATCCAAAGATAAAGCTTCAGGCTTTAATATTCTTTGAAGAATGAATAAAGTTTGATCAAGTTCATGTAAGAGAAAACCAGCTAGAAGCTGCATATTTTCCCACCCTTCTTTCTTATATTTCAGACACTGTTCAGCCATTTTAATCTGTGGAACTTAATCAGGGAACAAAGACACCCCTCCCCCCAATTTTTTTTTCTCTATCTTTCAACCCAAGATTATAAGAAAAAATCAACAGAAATAAACTCCAGGTATTCTGCAAATTCAAAAAATGGTCTCTTCACCACCTCCCTAAATGTTGCTGTGCTTTTCATACAGAAGGGATAGAAATTATCCAGAACAACATAAATTGAAAGGAAAAAAAAAGAGAAAAAGCAGAGTACAGCAAAGGGTTGAAATAAACCAGCATTCAACCGCTGGTCAACTTTTAAAGCAAAAAGCAAAATAAAACAATAAAGTCAAAAAGTGAAAGTTAAAATTCTGGCATGCTTAGAAAATGAAACTGCTTGACAGGAAGATGGATATGCCCAGTGAATTTTCAATTGCTTGGAGGGAACTGGAATCTTCAAAACCCTCTCCCCCACATCCCCACTGGGTCCATGATCGTCCAAAAGTCATCTTGGGTCACTCCTAAGTGCTCCCATTCAAAATCAAGGAGCAGCTCTGCCAAAGAACTAGCATTAGCAGTGAAATCAGCAGATCGTCAGTAAGACAAAAAAGAAAACCTTACCGAGCAGCAGCCATCTTGAAAGGAGGACAAACCATAGATATTTTTTTAAAAGGCTTGTACAATACAAAGAAATAACGTTAAGTATACTATTGCTTCTGTGAGTGGCACGGTAGCCTAGAGATGAAGATGCTTGCTTCCCACTTGGAAGATTGAGAGTTCAATCCTAGGCAGCAACGGATGTTTCTTTATCAAGGCGCAAAGTGAAAATATTTGCTGCAAACTCCACATAAGCGTCAGGAAGGCCATCCAGCCAATAAACACTCAACTCCATTCAATTGCCCCAATTTCACCCCGATAAAAGGGTCGTAAAAAGAAAAAAAATACTATTGCTTCTATATCTGTTTCCCTCTGTGGATGATGGTTAAAGTTTCGTGTTAGGTTAAAAGCAGACAATCTAGTGCCTACAGTTATTTTCGATAATGCCTATAACCTCTTGTCAATGATTAGGTGCTGTCCAAAACATTTGGAAGGCACCAATCTCATTGGAAGTCTTATTCAGAAGCTCTCCTGGAGACATTTCAAATTATTTGAGACATTCACAGTTCAATTTAAAAAAAACAACAAGTTTATGAATCCTATTTCCTTAGAACAAATTGAATAGTTCTGTGGCTTACTGACCCTATCTTTAGTAATTTTAACCCAAAGACTTCAAAAAAGAGAGAGAGAGAGAGAACCATGGAAGGAGCTTGGGCTTCATTATGCAAAGAGTTTCAAGTATGCTTGCCTATCATAATTTATCCTCACATTGGGAAGCTAACAATGAGTGTTTTCTACCTTGGAAACTCAGGCCCTGCTGCTTCTGAAATGAGTTCAGCTGTGGTAAATTTCACAAATATTCTTGGCCACAACCTTTTAAAGTTAACTTGTTTGTCAATTTACCCTCATTTCTAGCACTTCAGAAGGCTGACCGAGCAAAGACACAGAAAATAAAATTGCTCATGAGGAACTGTAATTAGAATCCTGGACGGTCCCCATCAAACAACCTGAAAGGTGTGTGATGTTTAAACACGGTGGCAATCAGCTTTTTTCTCCAAATATGATTTTTTTAAACTAATTCCACATTTTATGACCATTTGAAGTTAGAATGGTCCTGAAAGAAAGTGACTTACGACTGTCACAGCATCTCCAGGATCAAAAATTTGGGTGCTTAACCACTAGCACATATTTATGATAGTTGCAGCATCCTGGAGTCACGTGATCAACATTCGGGTCCCTTCCCAGCCAGTCTCTGACAAGCAAATCAATGAGAACGCCAGATTAGCTTAATTACTTTGTGACTCACTTAGCGTTTGTAGTGATTTGTTTTATGACTACAATTAAAAAATGTACATTGACCACCTTGCTTAGCGATGGATGTTCTGGTCCAAATTGTAGTTGTAGATCAAGAACTATCCCAATTTTTAATTAAGGCTCTTTGGCAAGCTATTGTAAACTGCTCAGAGTCTTTGTGGAGTCTTAAAATCTAAATAAGAAGTCCTCAAAAATTAACTGGCATTATTTTTCAAGTTTATTCTGCCTAGCACTTTATTTGGCAAAGTTACACCTTACCTATTCTGAACTGCTAAAAGGATAAAAAGGTCAAACTTCCTAGCTGGTCAATTTTCCAGGGGGGATAGGGATAGATCTTAGTAGTACTTTTTGCAGTCTCAATAAATTATACTCCTTTCATCATTTACTAGTGATTTTGCAGATTAGGCTCTCTCCAAAATGGAGTCTGATAGATTTAAAAATGGCATCCAAAGTCATCATAATGGTGATAGATCCACGCAGATTACTGAAGAAAAAGGTTGCAAACCACCTTTGAAATTATGTTGCCAGGTTTTCTGCTAATGGTACTTAATATGGATGGACAGAATTTATAGGTGGTTTCACAGGTGCCACCACACAAATGCACACAGATTCTTCAATAGAATAAGGAAAGAGAGTGGGGAGGAAAAAAATAAAAGAGTCCAACACTGTGTCAATATGGAAAGTAAGCAAGAAGTACTTGGGGGTTGCCAAACATAGGGTTAACCCTATGACCTCACATAAAAAAATAAAGCTGGTGCTGGGCCAACTTTATGCTGTTGCAAAGTGGTCAGACTTTACATCAACAGGAGGGATAAACCTGTCAAACAAAACTCTTGGAAAAGAGAATCTAAGGATGCATAGCCAATTCTGGTCTATTGGTTAACCAAATGCATCAGTGTCTTACACTTGATACGTATAATAGAAATAATAAGCAACATTTCTACTGTTACTGCTCAAAGTGTTTGTGTTTTGATCTGGTTGGCTTTGCCACCGATAAAACCATCTTCTCTCAATCCTTGGCAGTATTCAACCCAAAATTGAAATTAAGATTGAAAGCACTGGACTTCCCATAAATGGATGCAAGTTAAACTTGTGCCAGGAATGTATATTTAATGGTTATTAGAATATCACTGAAAATGTGGGTTTTTTATTCTACAATGCAACATTTATTCTTGGTTTTTATAAGATTTATTCTTGAACCAGGCAGTATCCCAAGGCCTATCCTAGAAAATGGCAATTAAGTTTAATGACAATATGACACATTCTTTGTGGAAGAATTAAAACATCCTTGTATCTGAAATATATTCAGAATTAACTTTATTATCAGATTTCCTGTCTGATTACTAACAGACAGGATCTATTTCCTCCAAAATCCCAGAAATTGTTCTAGATATCCTCACCACGCTTCCTTCAATTATATTGACAACCACTTAAAATAAGATCAGATACTGGGAGATGAAGAATTAGTGAAAAACACATATCCAGGCTGAGTTGATGCTGTAATAATTACAGCGCTTCCAAATCCCTCTCCACAAACAGGTAGTAAAAGTGAGTAACTGCAATGCTGATTTATATTATGAAGAAGAGAGAAGATTCTTTACAGGAATTTCAAGCAGCAGTGTCCAAACGTATTTATAAATCATCACTGGGGGCTCTTAAGTCCTACTTTACATTTCCATTATTCCACAGAGCTACTAGCCCAATCTCACTTTGGCACACTCTCCGCATGACAAAGATAGCTTTGCTAAATATTGGTGCCTTAATTTTAAGTACTGCTGTGTGATGGAAGAGTTCTAAACACTACGAGAACAAATGTATTCCAATTACCCAAAAGGTTTTTTTCAGAGAAGACAAAAAGCAAGCCACCAAGAAGTACCTCCCTCATTTTAATTAGAAACCCTACAACCTGTAGGAAGTGTTAGTTCCATGATGGGCAAAAAGTTTTAGCTGCATGATTAGCTTATAGTGTCAACTTTTGCTCTTCCCTTCCAATATCAAATAGACAATACTTTCCCCCCAACCTGTTAATATATTGCAGAATGTGAGAAGGAACCAAAATGCTATTTTCCCCCCTCTTTATTCCTACCAATGCAAAATTTATCATCACAAATCTTTAGATTCTTCCTGTTTAACAGGTATACTGTACACCGGTATCGAATTTATCACTCCTGGCCAAGAAGATTCAGACCATGATGATCGTGGAATACTCTAAAGCTGTTGCAAGAAATGGATTTTCTGGTTCATTTTCAATCTGGTTTCAACCTGGGACATAGCATGGAGTGGCATTAGTTGTGCAGTTGGATGATCTACAGGTAGCCCTTAATCACATTTTGGGCGCTTGGCAACTGGCCATCATCTAGGGATTCCCAGAGTTACATGGCAATTTACTTTTTTTCCCTCTGTAACTGGCATTTACTTTCAGTTTCTGGCAAAAAAAACCTCATTGCAGACATTTAAGAAACCCAGCGTTTGCTTAATGACTGCCGTGTTCAATTAATGACTGCCAGAAAAAAAATCAGGCCTCTAGTTTCTTGGTGCTTTGTACTACTGTATCCTTGAGTGCACACTAATCAGGGCAATGGTTAAGAGGCGTTTCTACCTGTGTATTATGTTCACAAGATTTTATGATTTTTTTCCCCTTCCTGGAAAGATCTGATCTGGCTTCCTTTATTCATGCTTTGGAGCATCATTTGAAACGGCAGCCAGGTCTAAAATTACAGTGGATATGCTTCTTCTGAGCAACAGCATGTGATTCCTGTTGTGGCTAAATTATGTTGTCTCCCAATGAATTTTTGAGTCAGTTTCAAAATGATTATTATAACATCTAAATCCCTAAACGGCTTGGGTCATACTTACTTGCAGGAATACCTTCTTTTCATATGTAGTGATCTGGAGGCTGCATTCTTCAGCTAAAGGCAGAAGGACCTTTTTGATGGTGTCTCCAGCATTATGAAATTCTTGTTGCATATAGCATAAGGTAAATAACTCAGTGTGATCAGCGTTTCTATTGTCACAGAGTCATTCTGTCACAGGCAGATGGAATTACTTACTCAGCAAAAGGAAGCAAGGTCTAGAACAGGGGTGTCAAACTGGCGGCCCATGGGCCGGATGCGTCATGCGCAGGCCATGCCCACTCTGGCTCCACAAAGGCAAAACAGTGTATGAATTAGCTACTGGAGCATACCCCAAAAAAGGTCATTTCCATGTCTTCTAATTACATTTAATGCAGGCGAGTCTGCTACCTCCTGAGGGAGCCAGTTCCACATTTGAGCAGTACCGTATTTTCCGGCGTTTAAGACGACTTTTTAACCCATGAAAATCTTCTCAAAAGTCAGGGGTCGTCTTATACGCCGGGTGCTGAAACTTTAGGGACAGGGCTAGCTGGAAAACCTGGAGCGGATTTCCCATTTAGTCTGCGCAGGGAAAGCGGGACCAATTGGAGTAGAAGCTGCAGTCTGTGATTTTTTACAGGCTGGGGTCTGGGCCTCTTTCCTTATAAAGTTGAAGAGCAGCTGTAGTCTATCCCAACTTGAAAGGCAGGTGGGGAATGCCCAGCTGCTTAGCTCTAAGGAGACATTTGACTCAGGAACTGGGCGGGCTGGCTGGAAAACCTGGAGCGGATCTCCCATTTAGTCTTTTTTTTAAATCCCATTTATATCCCGCCCTTCTCCGAAGACTCAGGGCGGCTTACAATTTAAAGCACAAATCAATGTGCTTAGCAATAGCCTTCATTCTATGTATATGCCTGTTTATTAGAGCTTTCACCCCCCTCCCCCACAAATAGCATTATTACAAAGTCAGCTTATTGCTCCCAACAATCTGGGTCCTCATTTTACCTACCTCAGAAGGATGGAAGGCTGAGTCAACCTTGAGCCTGGTGGGATGCGAACCTGCACTAATTGCAGGCAGCTTGTGTTACTTAAGGCTCTGCGCAGGGAAAGCTTTAGAGTGAATTAGGAAAAGTGAAAAAGTGAATTAGGAAAATAGGAAACGGTTGCTGGAATTGGGTATGTGTAGTTTAACGAAGAGAAGGGTGAGGGGTGACATGATAGCAGTGATCCAATATCTCAGGGGCTGCCACAAAGAAGAGGGAGCCAAGCTATTCTCCAAAGCACCTGAAAGCAGGACAAGAAGCAATGGATGGAAACTAGTCAAGGAGAGAAGCAACCTAGAACTAAGGAGAAACTTCCTGACAGTTAGAACAATTAACCAGTGGAACAACCTGCCTCCAGAAGTGGTGAATGCTTCAACACTGGAAGTTTTTAAGAAGAGACTGGACAGCCATTTGTCTGAAATGGTATAGGGTTTCCTGCCTTAGCAGGGGGTTGGACTAGATGACCTCCAAGGTCCCTTCCAACCTTCTTCTTCTTCTTCTTCTTCTTCTTCTTCTTCTTCTTCTTCTTCTTCTTCTTCTTCTTCTTCTTCTTCTTCTTCTTCTTCTTCTTCTTCTTCTTCTTCTTCTCCTCTTCTCCTCTTCTTCTTCTTCTTCTTCTTCTTATTATTATTATTATTATATTATTATTATTATTATTATTAAATCCACTTGCACTGTTTTATGTTTACATGTTTGATGACAAACAGCCTTATGTTTATAAGTGACAGTTTTCCTACTAAGTACCTGCATGTCATAAGCATTTGAATTAAAATTACCATATTAAAATCAAATCTGATGTTTTTTAATTTTTATTTGGTGTGCATTGGAAGAGGGGTAGTCTTATACGGCGAGTATAGCCCAAACCCTATAATTTAACAGGAAATGTAGGGGGTCGTCTTATACGCCCAGTCGTCTTATACGCCGGAAAATACGGTATTCATCCTGATATCCAGTCAAAATCTACTTTCTTGTATTTTTAAGCCATTGGTTTTTTTTTAACCTTCTAGAACCACATTGAATATGTTTACCTTGTTCTCTAATTATAGCTTCTGATATTTGAAGATAGCTACTATGTCTCCTGATAAGTCTTCTCTTCTCCAGGCTAAACATTCAGTGTCTCCACTAGCCCTCCTTATGTTTCCTTCCAGACCACTCATCATCTTGGTTGCAGTCCTCTGGAGATCTTCCGGCTTGCCAATGCCGAGAACTAGCTATAATATTTTGGGTGTGTTATTATCAATCCACAATGTGAAGTATTACTTGTTTTTTCTTGATATTATACTTCTGTTCATTCACCATATTACACTGCTTTTGTTTTGTTCTGTTTTTGCAGCTACATCACCGTTGGCTCCTATTCGGTCTTCAATTCATCCAAATACCCAGATTTTTGCACACGTCTTGCTGCCCATTAAGGCCTCCCTCCTTTAATACCCATGCCTTTGAGTTTTCCTACTCAAACAAAGAATTTTCTATTTGTCCTTGTTGCAAATTGAATTTGCTGGTTCCTAGCTATTGTTCCATCTTGTTGAGATCCCCCTTGAATTTGATTCTATCCTTCCAAGATTTTTGCCCTGCCCCCTACCTTTGTGTTGATGCAGGTGTAGCAGCTGACAGCATCACAGAAGTATCAACATCATTTCCCAATGTTATTTTTTTAAGCATTTATCCAAATTATTTAAAAAGATGTTGCAGGGCCATGTGGCATGCCACTCAGCCTTCCCTTCCAGCCTGAAATGCAGCGATTGCTGTACTCATTGGACACAGAAGTTCTGACCAGCAGTACAACCATCTAACAGCAGGCATAGTCCAGCCCCGTTTAGTTTAGTTTAGTTTTATTGAATTTTTATACCGCCCTTCTCCCGAAGGACTCAGGGCATATAAATAGGGCATATAAATAGAAACAGGGCATATAAATAGAAATACAAAAGTTAAAAAAGAATTAAATTATTGTGTCATCTTTTATCAGAATTTCACACAAGACTGTTAAAATGGTTGCTTCTTCCTTTAAAAAAAATCCCTGGTCCATTTTACATCAATGTCCACTTAATGAATGGTGCCCAACTGAGCAATGATGATTACCATGTGTGGATGAAAAATGATCATACCGTGCGGCAAGATAAATCATCTTGTGCATGTGACCTGTAAAAAGGGTTGCAAAGACAAAGAAAATATTATTTAAAAGTTGAGCAAATGGAAAGGCAGCACTGAGGATGCTGCTAGGACCAGCCTTCTCGTTATTTGAGTGACCTTGTCACTTTAGAGGAGACAGCAGCTGCAAATAATTGTCAATTACTTCATGAATATTTCTTGAACTATTTCCTTGGCACTCATGGATCATTTGAAATAAAGTTTCACCTGACACAGAACAGGTGATAGTTTGATCCCTGAAAGAAACCGCACGTGTATCTCATCTTCATTAACATTTACAGCCATGCCACTATTACTCATTAATAGACCAGCATCCCCCTTGATAATAATTTATTAGGAATGAATAACATTAAACTTTATTGATAGTCAACAGGATCCACCTTCACAGAACTGATGACACAGTAAAATGCACCAAGTAATAAATACATGGTAAAATATACCATATGGGATCTGTATTGAAAGGTGGGAATGGAGAGGAATAGATCTGCTCTGCTCAGAATTTTAGGAATTTATGTAACGGACAGAGGAAAAGTAAATCCCAGGGAAGCTTTATGGGAATGAACTGCAGGAACTCCTGAGCTCCTCAATTTCTCCTTCTACTCCAGCACGGCTACAGGAAGGCATCCTTATGCTTTTCCTTTTTAAAAAATATAACTTCTTTCATTGAATTTATGCTTATTTTTAATGATGATTAATAGAAGGCAAACATAGGTTGTGAAGCTGGCCTGGCTCAATTTTTGCCAATACAGTACTAATTAAAAGTTTAGATTGAATTTAATCTTAAAAGGGAAAACCTCCTCACAGGCTAAATATTTATCGACTACTGCAACGCTCTCTACATGGGGCTGCCCTTGAGGACCACCCGGAAGCTCCAACTGGTACAGAATGCAGCCGCGAGAGTTGTGTTGGGAGTCTCCCGATACTCCCACGTTACACCTCTGCTCCGTGAGCTGCATTGGTTGCCAGTTGTCTTCCGGGTGAGATTCAAGGTACTGGTAACGGTGTTCAAAGCCCTTCATGGCATGGGGCCGGAGTACCTTAGGGAACATCTGCTGCCGGCATCAAGCTCTCTGCGCCCTGTGCGTTCCCACAGAGAGGGCCTCCTCAGGGTGCCACCGATCAGAGAATGTCGATTGGTGGCCCCCAGGGGGAGATCCTTCTCTGTGGGCGCTCCGGAGCTGTGGAATCAGCTACCGGTAGAGCTCCGGATGGCGCCCGATCTTCGCTCCTTTCGTCGCGATCTCAAGACGTTTTTGTTTGTACAAGCCGGCCTAGCCTGATGGGGATCGGTGGGGTTGTTTTATTTTTGGTGTCTTAATTTTATCTTGGGGTTTTTAGAATTGTATTCCTATTGTTTTAACTTGGGCAATCATTTAATCTCTTTTTAATGTTTGTATTTGGTATTTTATTCTGCCCTGTGAACCGCCCTGAGTCCTCAGGGAGAAGGGCGGTATATAAATATTATTAAATTAAATTAAATTAAATTAAATTAAATTAAATTAAATTAAATTAAATTAAATTAAATTAAATTAAATTAAATTAAATTAAATTAAATATTTATCAGTCCCCTGGAGTGCAGCCTCGGCCTTAGCCACAGCTCATTATAAGAACATTGGCAAAAATCTAAGGGCTAAGAGGATGAAATACCTAAGCTGATGCACAGTGCTGTAACTACCTCTTTGCTAATGGATGACAGATGGTGAGCACATCAAGTCTCCAAATTTAGTCACTGGGCCAACTCCATTATGACTGACCAGAACCACTTGCACATCTGGAAAAAGAAGCATTGCAAAAAAAATTAAAATGCAAAATCATCCAATCACCACACTGCGGTTCCAGGATACCATGGTCAGAGCTGTCAAAGGCTTCCATGAGATCCAATAGAATCAAGAGCATATGATACCCACAATGTGGGTATAACGAAACTCATCCAAAGAGCAGGTAATGCCATCTTCATTTACTTGCTTGGACCTGAAGCATGAATAAAACTATAACGTGCTTCCTCTGGTCTGTTATGCAGCTGAATCTGTACTTTCAATAACCTTCCTCCCAAATAAGGAATGGAGACTAGGTGATATTTATAAAGCACTTATGAATTCAGTTGGAGAACCTTAAGAAGGGGCATGCCACAGTCTTGTTCATGACTGCCAACATCACCACCTCCCAAAGTCTGGCTCTGGCAAGCTCCTGGATCCAGTATATCCTACCCGCTAGGTCCAAACAGAATCAGTAGGGGCATTAATCAAATTTGCAAGTGGTGATGTCAGACAGCATTCTTTCAAGTAGGTCAGAAGCCAAAAGGACAACTAAAACACATCCTGGTCACCACAACAGACTTCAGCCAGGATGAATCAAAAAATCTTAATTGGCAAATCTTGGTGCTTTATCAGCAATGTGCTGTGCAAACACAGTCATGGTGGCCAAGTGAGAGATCTTTGTGAACATCTCTCTCTAAGAGGAAGTTTGCTACCCTAATAAAGACTGCCAGTTGATTGTGGAACTGGCTTTCCATAGTTATCTTTGACTAGTATTACTTAAATTTGTGTATGTAGTCCATGTAAGTCTTTTTCTGTTGTCACTCCACTGATATGCTTACAAATATAACATTGAAATGTAGTTCACTGAATCTAAATAGTATACCCGGGTTTCAGGCCCGGGTACAGCACGGAGACGGCATTGGTCGCTCTGGTGAATGATCTCTGGAGGGCCCGGGACAGGGGACATTCCTCTGTCCTAGTCCTATTAGACCTCTCAGCGGCGTTCGATACCATCGACCATGGTATCCTGCTGCGGCGTCTCAGGGGATTGGGAGTGGGAGGCACAGTTTTTCAGTGGTTCTCCTATCTCCTGGGACGCTCGCAGTCGGTGTTGGCAGGGGTCGACCTCGAGGCCTCTCGCTTGTGGAGTTCCTCAGGGGTCGGTCCTCTCGCCTCTCCTGCTCAACATCTACATGAAACCGCTGGGTGAGATCATTCGTGGTTTTGGAGTTGGGTATCATCAGTACGCCGATGATACCCAACTTTTTATTTCGACCCCAAACCACCCCAGTGATGCCCTCGACGTGATGTCCCGTTGCCTGGAAGCGGTTCGGGTCTGGATGGGGAGGAAGAGACTTCAACTCAACCCCGACAAGACTGAGTGGCTGTGCATACCTTCATCCCGGGATATTCAGAATATCCCATCTCTTTCTATGGGGGGTGAGCTATTACCCCCCATAGATAGGGCTCGCAACTTGGGAGTCCTCCTAGATTCACAGCTTACTTTGGAAGATCACATAGTGGCCGTGACTAGGGGGACCTTCGCCCAGGTTCGCCTGGTGCGCCAGTTGCAGCCCTATCTAGACCGGGATGCCCTGCGTACGCTCGTGACCTCTCGTTTAGACTACTGCAACGCTCTCTACATGGGGCTGCCCTTGAAGACCACTCAGAGGCTCCAACTGGTACAGAATGCAGCCGCGAGAGTTGTGTTGGGAGTCTCCCAATACTCCCATGTTACACCTCTGCTCCGTGAGCTGCATTGGCTCCCAGTTGTCTTCCGAGTGAGATTCAAGGTACTGGTAATGGTGTTCAAGGCCCTACATGGCATGGGTCCGGAGTACCTCAGGGATCACCTGCTGCCGGCATCAACGTCCCTCCGCCCTGTGCGTTCCCACAGAGAGGGCCTCCTCAGGGTGCCACCGGTCAGAGAATGTCGTCTGGTGGCCCCCAGGGGGAGGTCCTTCTCTGTGGGTGCCCCGGATTTATGGAATCGGTTGCCGGTCGAGCTCCGGATGGCGCCCGACCTTCGCTCCTTCCGACATGATCTGAAGACGCACTTATTCGAACAAGCCGGCCTGGCCTGATGGGGGGATGGGTTTGGGATTTTATTGTTTTTTAATATATGTATTTACTGTTTTAGTTTGGGCATTGTATTTAATTCTTTTTTAACTTTTGTATTTTTGTATTTTTATATATTCGCCCTGTTCACCGCCCTGAGTCCTTCGGGAGAAGGGCGGTATATAAATAAAATTATTATTATTATTATTATTATTATTATTATTATTATTATTATTATTATTATTATTATTATTATTATTATTATTATTATTATTATTATTATTATTATTATTATTATTCCCCCCCATTCTATTGTGCCCAAGTTTCCCATACGGCCTGGACATGTTTTCTTGGCAAGGTTTTTCAGAAGTAATTTGCCCTTGTCTCCTCACTGGCCCAAGTCACTGACCCAAGGTCATCCAGCTAGCCTTATGTCTGAGGCAAGACTAGAACTCATGGTCTCCAGGTTTCTAACCAGATATCTTAACCACTACACCAGGGGTAGGCAACCTTGGCTCTTTTATGACTCATGGACTTCAACTCCCAGAATTCCTGAGCCAGCATAGCTGGCTCATGAATTCTGGAAGTTGAAGTCCATGAGTCATAAAAGTGCCAAGGTTGCCTACCCCAGCACTACACCAAACCAGTTCTATATAAATATTAACATACAGCAAAACATAGTCTTACTACTCTTACAAAGCCCACTTTGAACTTGCATCATATTGATTTGTCAGCTATAAATGTTATCAGTTTCAGCTATTGGAAGAAAACTGTCAACCTAGCACGAGTAATAAGCAATCTAGACACAGTGTGCTTTTTCTTTAAAGAACATTAATCTTAAGAACTGCCATAGTTCCTGCAGTTTTAGATGGAGATGATGATTCTACATAGAACTGCATAAAAATTATTTTTCTGAGCTTGGATTTTAATTTAAGAAGCTAGGGATATACTAAGCTAGTTTCATGCCAAGAAATTTTTTTTTAAAATCTTATCTGATTTTTTTAATAATCTTTCTGAGACATGAAATGACAAAACCCACTATTGTGTAAGCTCTCAAAAATAATTATGTTGAAAAACTAACACAGCTGAACAACCTGTGACACTTTAAATGAAACAAGATAGCATTTCTTTATTGGTATCTCAACTATTGAACTTTTTAATAATCTACGTTCAACAACAGCTAGACAAATTTGCTTTAACATTTCTTTGTTTGCCTTTGTGCAAGGTTTGGAACACCTTACTAGTCATAATGAAATTCCATTTTCTTATCGCTTTATATGTTGATATCTAACTTCACCTTGGCAGGTATAAATTGGAAGAGCTCTGCTCAAATCCAAGTGGGCAGCATTTATCAAGAAGATAAATACTTGATGCTTCAGCACCTTTGACAGCTGATAAGAGAAGAAACAAAATGGAATTTACCCCTTAAGACCAATTCTCAGTTATAATCAAGAGCATGTTCCACAACTTTCCAAGAGCCAAAACTTACAATATTTGCACAACCAAATCAATGAATCACTCTAGGAATAAAGGGATTGTTACATGGTCACATATTACAAATTCTTTTTACTGGAAGTAAACGTAATACCGGGAATGCTATAGGAACATGCATTCCCACAAATAAGGGCCTTTAAGAATGAAAATGATTCTTAAATTAACTGTAGAATAATAAGGAATAAGAGAAAAAGAATACACCCTTACAAGACGCAGCATGGTGTCCTGGTTAGACTGACATGGAGGAGGCCAGGTTAAAGTTTGCCTTCAGTCACAGAAGGTCACTAACTGGCTTCAGGTCAATCATTCTTTCTGCCCTGCTTACCTCATGGGACCCCTGTGGAGAAAAATAGGAAGAGAGAGTGTAGGTATCTCACCATGAGTTCCTATGGGAAAAGAGGGCTATGAATCTAATTACAGGTAGTCCTTGTTTAGAGGCAACAATTGGAGTGGGTCGTAAATGCAAGGATTGGTCATAAAGCTACTTTTCCATCACTGTCACAACTGAAGCAGTGGCTAAACCAGAACTACCAGTAATAAATAAGTAGCAATTTAGTGGATTTCATAATACATCACAATGGAGCACTTCTAGATTCATATCTATCTGTCCCCCCCAAAAAAATTGTGATTTGAACAAAGTGATGACTGAATGGGGTTGAAATTCAGCTAAGACCAATACATGAACATTGAGGTTATAACTCAATAGTGGGCAAACTATCCACAGATTTCTATATTTCTAGCCCATTTCCCTTGGGGTTTCAATCTGTAACACCTGAAAGGACACCTTCTTAGTCCTGTGTATGTATCATTCCATTCTCTATGCCTGGCAGGCAGGCAAAGGAACAGGTGATTTCTCAGCTGTGAATTTCCTTTTTTGCCTGCTCAGGTATCTGTGCTCCTTCTTGACTTGGGGGGCGGAGTCAAGATGGTGGAGAGGCAGCAAAGGCTGTAAAGAGCTCCTCCAAAAGTAAAGTTTTTTTGCCTGCTCATCTGTAGAAGAGTAATTAGGATGTTCAGAAAGGATTTAGAAAGCAAGTTGAGATGCTCTGTTTGTTTATTTCACTTCCTTATACATAAGCTGTAAAGCTTTCATTTGGAGTGATTTTTTTTAAATGGATGGCTTTTCAATTCTTACGTTATTAAAACGATCCTAGAGATATTTTGAGACTATACAGCAGAATGTACATCCAAATCAATCAATCAACTCTTCTTTTAATAAGCCCCTCCCACACCAAGCTGGTTTGGTGTGGTGGTGAAGGTGCTGACCTAGAAACCAGGAGACTTGAGTTCTAGATCTGCCTTAGGCATGAAAGCCAGCTGGGTGAGTTTGGGCCAGTCACTCTCTCTCAGCCCAACCCACCTCAAAGGACTGTCATTCTGGGGGAAGTAGGAGGCAAGAATCTTCGTCAGGGTCCAAGCTGGGAATAAACAAAATGGAGACTGCTTTAGAAAGAAGGTTGGAGTTTATTGAAGAGCAAAACCAGACAGAAGCGTGGCTCTGGTAAAGCTGACCACATGTAGCTGGGAGTGGTGGGTTTTTATACCTTCTTGGGCTTTTGTGTTTGGAGTTCCTGTTCCTGTAGCATGAACTTTGATCTGAAGTTCAGCGTGCCTTTCTGGTATTCTAATGGTGAGGAGTTAATCCTATTATACCCCAAAGGTCAAATTCTGCTTCTCTGGGGCTGTGGCTGATGGCTTACTTCCTGTGTTGGATTTCTTGGGTGAGGGCTTATTGGTTGTAATCCTATCACTCTGCTGTTGTTAGCTATCAGTTTTGCTGCAAGGGATTTCAAAAGATCCTGTCTTGAATGGGGTTCTGCCTAGTAGTATTTGTTCATGAATGGGGCCTCAAGACTTTCTGAATGGGATTATCAAATCTGCATTTCTACAGACCTGGCCTCTGCCTGGGACTATTAAGAAAAACTGGGCTTGCTTGGGGAAATATCATATTCTGCCTTTTTAATACCCCAAAACATTTCTTTTTCTGGAGGGTGTGTGTGTATGCTGCCCTCCTACACCACTTTGAGTTATATACAAGAAGTGAAATAAAAATTTAATAATAATAATAATAATAATAATAATAATAATAATAATAATAATAATAATAATAATAATAATAATAATAATACAGAGCTTGTTGCATTTAATTTTAACTCTGTATGTTAAAAAATGATCATGTCCATGCATAAAAATGCAGTTTGGAGAATGGCTTAAGCAAAGGAACAATGCTATAAATGTGGTATAAAAGACATTGTTCACTCTGTCACATTATCAGTTCACACCCTCAAGCACGCATTTTTATTATATCATGCAAAAGCACACAAAATATAAGGGTTACTACAGAACCAAAATTTAAGTCATTTTTAAATCTGCCCCAGTCTTATGACATTATGATCCTATAGATCAATTTATTTATTTAGCTAATTACGTCTTCTGTGCAGAAAGGATTTCTTGCTTATTTTACATACTTGCATATCTATCACACTAGTCCCTTGTGGGATAAACAGCATTATGTAAAGCACTAAAGGAGTAAAGCAAAGAAAATGTGTATTAGTTTGTAAATCAGTTGGATGCTCATGTTACAATTTGTAATTGTCTTAGTTTACTAGAACCTCAATATTTGCCATTCTCTCTATTGCCAGAGTATATTTCAACTACTCTGAAAATCTTCTATTCCATCAGCTGGTGACAAGGGCTATCTGATATTGGCAAATAATTCAAAAGAGCCAGCTTCTAATGTGTTAGAAGCTGAAATGATTGTTCTGTTTATAACTTTGAAATGACCCATTTCTACTAAGATACCGTGTTGTAAATAAGGTTGATTGCTGATGCATCATAGAAACAAAATAAGAAAAGAGCAATAGATGAAGTTAGCCATCTCAGAGTAGGAGGAACAGAAAATTCTTCCAGATAAGATTGCAGATATACTGGGTGGAGACTATTTTGTAGTCTCCAAGGTTTGAGTTATTAATTTCATGAAGCCAAATGCCTTTTGCAATTTAGAGACTAATCTACCAAAACAGTACCTGAATGAGGCATCTGGAGTTCTTCTGGAAAATAAATGAGATCCCATTATGAGGGACCCAAGCCACTAGATTGTTGAACAAGGATAGACTTTGCCAAATGTCTTTGGACATTCTCGGTCAACCAGGTCATGGTTGTCCCAAAGGTTCTTTTTCAAAAGGCAACTGGACTTTGTTTTTTCTTGAAGATGTTTCATTCCCCATCCAAGAAGCTTCTTCAATTCTGACTGAGTAGTGGAGAATGGAAGGATTTATTCCAGATTTATATTAGCAGATGAAGGCAAGCAATATAAATCCTGCCTTTTGAAAAAGAACCTTTGGGATAGACTTGCCCTTGCCCATCTTCCTAAATGGTTTAAATTTCCAGTATGACCAGTATAAAATTGACCTCCAAAGTAGAGATAAAGTCATTGACTTATAAACACATGCATGCATGTCCCCTGTACATACCTTTCTTACTCTTTGGGGTCTTTCAGAGGTTTTCTGCCTTTGCTGGGTTTAAAGTAATTGATCTCAGTGATTGTCTTAGATTCTTTCTTTCCAGGCTGCTTGTTTTGTCCCTGTTGCCTTCATCTGCTATTTTAAAGTATTGTCCTTTGATTATATTTTCATATGTATGGATTTTTCTTTTGTTTATATTATACATACTCCTGGGAGCATTTATCCACATAAGTGACTCATAAAATGTAGACCTAAAAAACTATAATGAAACTGCAGCCAATGGAACAACAAAAATGGAAGCAAAAAGCTCACAATATTAAATTCTTTGAGATTAGAATTTGAATTCAGTAATTTTCTCAGGATATGAAATGTCTTCTCTGGATGTTCATTGCAAATCTCTCTTGTGCTAGGAACAAATGGCAACATACTGATTCAAAGAAATTAGCCAAGGATCTGGTCCCACAAAGCAAGGACAAAAACCAACAAGGAGCCACTCGCTTTGATTTGGCCATGATGAAAGCACGGCACTTATATTATTTATTAAAATATTCCATCTTTCCTTTCTGGAAGCGAACAAGTGGTGGGCAATGAAAGAGTATCCTCCATCACACAAAAGACCTATACCATTCAAAACAACATGAACAGTACTAAGGCAGCTTCAAGGACTGCTTTCTTTCCCCCTTGGAGTGAAGGTCTCTAAATGTAGCGTGGGGAACTAATCACAGGTCCAAAGGGAGGAATTCCACAGTTTGGAAGCAACACGGGACAAAGCTATCTCCTGGCAAATGAATCCTCTACAGACAAATCTCTAAGAAGTCTTTTCCAAGTATCTTCAAACATGGGTATGGTTATGACCATAGTTCTTTCAAATAGTCATATTGCAAACCTTTAAATTGAGTTCAGAAAACATCTGGTAGTAGGTATAGATCTTCCAATATGGGAGTGAAAGAATTTCTGCATTTTCTTTACCTTTCGGTTAGTAGATAAAGTAAATTCTCCTTTGACTATACTTAGGCATTTAGCAACTACATTGGTATGTCAATTGTGTCTACATTGTTTTATTGGAATATAGAAGCATCTGTCTCTTCTTCTGGATTTTGTTTTTACTTCCCAGTCTTACCTAAGCTCAGGGATGACCTGATGTTCTTCCATTTATGCTGTAATCAGTTTTGACCCCTGCTTAGCTTTTTGGAGATCAGCCAAAGTTGGTCAGGTTGCTGCCATCTGCTGTGATGATTAGTAGATTAGCTGTTATATTTTACACCATTTGAAGCTTCCAGCTCCTTTTCTTAATCCCACACAAAACATACTGCAGGGTTCTAAAAATGATGAAAGTAAGGCTGCCTGGGTAGATTTTCTTGAATCTGATTAAAGAAGGAACTATGCAATGACATTTGGACCCTTATGTAGTCTTTTAAGCTATGACTGTTGTTCTAAGCAAACATCTAAGGTTCTGTTGCTCTTTCTAGGGCAGGGGACCTCAACCCGTTTGAAACCGGGCCACGGGAGAAATGGGCAAGGGCTGGCGCACAAAGTTCTGTTCACGTGAATGGAGCTTCGCAAGCAAGCGCAAGTGCCCTTCACACAAGCAGCCTTTGCTAGTGTGAGTGAAACTTTGTGCAGGAGTACAAGTGTCTGCCACCTGCTCAAGTGTCTGCCACTTGTGCAAGTGGAGCTTTGTGTCAGAGCACCCTCTCTCGTGCACGAAACTCTACTTGTGCAAATGGAGGGTGTGCATGCATGCCGTCACACAAATGGAGCTGTGCATGTGCGTGCATGCCTATTCACATGCCGCCACCGCCACCGCCACCCCCTGGGCTGGGCTGGGCCAAGCTGGAAAGATTGGGGACCGTTGCTCTAGGGCAAAATGCATTTGGCCAAAAATATAATGCAAATCTATACATAAAGAGGCGGTGTCATGGCTGACTCGCTGTGCACTTTCGCTTGTAGCCAGACAAACCAGGGAAGGGGGAGGGGTATGACTGGAATGTATGGGTGGCTGGGAGGAAATTGAGGAATTCATGTGCACCATCTGTGGCCTGGGAGAATCTCAACACCTCAAGGTCGAATGATGGGAGCCTTCTGAGCGGAGTAGACAGTTAACCAAAACCAAGAGATTGCATTGGATTGGTGGACAATGGATTGTGGGTGGCCTGGGGGGGGAAGGGGGATTTTAACTATGCAGTTTTTCGAGAGAAAACTTCAGAATTGACTTTGCTTCTACTGTGCCTATATCGATCTATCAATAAACTTATACTTTTGGTAAAATAATGTCCCAGGAGTTTCTTTTGCTGCATATGCCAATGGGATGGTTGACAGGAGGTAGCACACTTTATATGATTTGCCTGATTTAAGATAAATATTATACAGGACATGAAATTCTTTTATAATTCCAGCAATGATTGAGAAAGACTCTTTTCTGAAAAATTTAATGAGCAATTGTTAGTAACTGTAGGCAACCTCATGCCTTCCAGATGTTTTGGTCTGCTAGTCCCATGATCTCTTGTCCTTTATCATGCTGATGGGAATTGAAGTCCAAAACATCTGAAGGGCATCATGTCACAGAAGCTCATGAAGTTTTCAGACAGTTATCCACCTCTGGTACAGACAGCTCTAAGCTAGAAGACCAATGATATGAATCTTTGCCAGACAGTTTCCTGAATTTTGTTCTGAAGAAAAACAGGCATTTCAAGAGCTTCAGGATGTTACTGTCAATCAGCCCCTATTTTGCTGTGGGAAGGAAGGGACTCTTCCCATCCCTGCAACCTAAAAAAATTCAACTTCTATTAGATGTCCATCTTATGCAGATTGCTATTTAAAAAAAACCTCCACATTTCAAAGCAAATTATTTTTTAATCACCAGCCTTAGTTTCATCCTACTATTTGAATGATTGAAATATTCTGTGCAAAGGAGTTTACAACTGAAGAAAAAGTACTACATGGTTGTGTTTAACATGCTAATTATATGCAACCACATTGGCTGTGGTCTAGTATTGATGTGTTATAAAGAGTGCACTGAATTGGTGACTCCTGTATTCAGGCTTTTGACAGCTGCGGTCACCAAAGGCACCAAGGCATTTCTTAAAGGCTTCAAAATTCACCACCCAGTTGAAACAAAAAATTGGACATCAAAGCAAGTGTCAAAACTGGCCCCATGCTAATTAAGACAGCACTGGGATTTTAAAAGGCAAATTTCATCCATAATGATCTTGTCACTTCAAGTAGTTACAAAACAGCTGGCAAAGATGACAGGATTCAGAAATGTCAATCCATCATAGCTTAGCCTTCCTCTGCATTCATATTTAATTTCATTTTCTGTATCCGGTTACAGCAGCTACTGTAAAATGCATAGCTTTGTGCTGCAAACTTTGTCACAGAGGCTAAGGGAGGGTCTCAAAACTGTCAAAAGATCCTGAATATGGCAGCTGTTATAAGTTATCCACGTGTGGCTGATATGGAGGAAATAACACATACAGCTGTAAAATATTAAGCAGTTACTGGAAAGTAGGTGTTGACGTTGGCAGATCAATAGTGCTTGGCCCGCCGAGAAAATGCTACTGCCTTGGGATGCAGGCCTTCCATATTGATGCTGCAGAGGGAACCTCCCTATTCTGTCCTGTCCCATCATGGATAAGTCGAAACACTTTGGTGAAGTTTTTGCTGAAGCAGCAAATGATATAGGCTGAAAGGCAACGGTTTCCCCTTCTATTTGAGGGGTGAGAGTGGAGGCCATTGTAGAGACTTCTCAATAGAATTCTCAAAACCCTCCTAGATCTCTATTAGATCTGTAGGTGTAAATAAAGATAAAAATTTCCAGATAAAGACATTTTAATTTCGTATAGATAAGTTTGAGGGTTATTGTTTTTTTTAAAGAAAAACAAACCTCACAATAAATATTGTAAAATCTTCTACCTGCTATTTAAACCTGAGGCTAAAAATAAGCTGTTGCTCCTTGCAGGAATCCTATTTAAATTTAAAATGTGTAGATGTGTGTGTGTCTGTGTGTGAAAGAGAGAGAAATCTGTGTAGTGCGTATTTCATAGTATAGGTAGTCCTTGACTTACAACCATTTGTTTACTGATCATTTGAAGTTACAATGGCCCTGAAAAAAGATCACCTATGACCGTTTTTCACACTTATGACTATTGTAGCATCCCCATGGTCACATGATCAAAATTTGGATGCTTGGCAGCTGATTATATGGTTGCGGTGTTCTGGGATCAAGTGATCCCCTTTGGTGACTTTCTGACAAGCAAAGTCAATGGGGAAGCCAGAATCACTTTAAGACCCAGTTACTAATTTTAGAACTGCAGTGATTCACTGGCAAGAATGGTTGTAAAATGGAGCAAAACTCCCTTAACAACTGTCTTGCTTAGCAACAGAAATTTTGGGCTCAACTGTGGTTGTATTCTATCCATACGATACACCTTCCTTTTTCTGTGCTGAATAAGAGATAGCGGAGTTTCAATTTTTTCTTTGTCTTCTAGAAATAATAGTTGTTTATTATTAGTTATCAAATTTATATGCTGCTCAACTCTCAGTGATTTCAGGCAGTCACGTTCCTACTGGTTTCATTGGCTATTCTCGCCGTATTGTCAGTTGAGCTCATTAAGGAAAAACAAAAGGACCAAACTGTTAGCTCTTCTTTTTTTTATTGAAAAGTTTTTCAATACATTTTATCTTTAACAAAACAACCCCTCCCAGCCCTCCCCCCCTCCCCGACTTCCCAGAGCTAAATACAAGGTATAAAAGTAGAAACAATCATAATCTACCATATGCTAACAACAATGAGTTATTAAATCTGCCGCACTTTAACTCTTGTAAAGTGACTACAAGCAATATAAATATCACATCAATACTTATTCAAATGCTAAATGAAACTTTTTACTCCCATATTTATTCTGGATGTAATCAATCCATTTTTTCCACTCCACAATATATCTCTGTTGCGAATGGTCTTTCAAATACGCCGAAATCTTTGCCATTTCCGCCAGGTTGGAAACTTTTAGAGTCCATTCTTCTATAGTCGGCAGTTCTTCCTTCTTCCAATATTGCCCTACTAAAAGTCTTGCTGCCGTAATTAAATTCAACATCAATTTAATGTCCACAACAGTAGTATCAGTAACTGTTAGCTCTTCTCTTGATTGTCATCTTCCAGGTTGGCTCACTCTTTACCTGGAACCGCAGCCTCTATCTAATGTCAAAAAGCTCACATACAGTGACTCAATATGACTGAGACAACTATGCAATGAGACCCTTCAAAACTTCACATGTGGGAACAACTTAGCCTTTCTTTTGCAGACCTTGACAAGGGGCACTGGGGTATTCAGGCCTTAGGATGCACCATCCAAGTAGGCCAGCAAGAACATATCCATTTCTCTCATAATTTTTTTCAAGGAACAAATAACATGGGAATGAAGTTTATAAATTATCTGACCAGTTCCTTTAGGTCTAGCAGCTTTCTGAGCTGTAAAATATCTGATATCCTCCCCCGCCTCCCCCCATTAATAGACATCTTAAGTACCTAATTTACAACTAAGCTATCTACAAATAATTGCTATTTAGAATGCATGTAGCACTTGGAAACATTTGAAGCGACTCCCACCTATTATCTGAACAAACCTCACAAGAGCCCCCTTTGATAGATTCCGCATTATCTTTCTAAAACAGACAGGAAGCAGACAGTGTGGTGGAGAGAAAGGAAATTACCTCAGGCTACCTACTGAATTTAAAGTACTGCTAAGATTAGAATTAAGGACATCTCTGTTGCCACTTCCATGTTCCCCTTTATAAGGTTATAAATGCTGGCTTCTGACAATGAGAGTCCATATAAAAGAGAACAGAGATAGGCACATTTTGATAACTTCTGCTTGCTGAAGGCTCGATCTGTACAGCATGGAAAAAAAAACCTCTGGATACCACTGTATGCGAACACGTATGAGCTCAATTTAGAACTGGGGGGCAAGGGAAGAGAGTAGTGCTTATCTCCCTATGTCCAGAAAGAGAGGCTGTTCACAGGATTAGAAAAGTGAAAAAGAGCTTGAAGTGTCCCTGCCCATCAAGAAGACAATAATCAATGACTGGAACAATTAAGAATCTGATTTGTTCTGCAGCAGTTTCATACGCTTTATTAACTTTGCCACCTCCGTCCTTTATTTCCCCCTGTTCAATTAACCATCTCAACCTACCAAAGGTTTATTTGGACTCTATAGCATGTTTGTCTTCCTTAAATGCTTAACCACTAACACAATTTGAAACAGCCCAGTTAATAACACCGAACAAAGCCAGAGACAAATGCTTACCGAATTTATCTTTAATTCGACAAAATTGTTTTTAATCTCAGATTTACTAGTTAGAAACATTTCACAAACAGCAAGGATGCTATATTCTGCTGAGCCAGTAATACTTCACCTTTAAATGCAGGCAAGATAATGGAAGAGACTGCCACTTAAACCTTCCCTGTAATTTATCAGTCCTCAGTGTGAACCCAAGAGCCACTACTTAAGGCACTAGGTTAGAAGCCGAGGCATTGTGAGTTCTGGTCTTGGCTTAGGCACAAAGCCAGCAGGATAATTTTGGGCCAGTCACTATTCTCAGCCCCAGGAAGAAGGCAAGGGCAAATCACTTCTATAAAATCTGGCCAAGACACACAGACACAACCGAGGAGAAAAGTATGGAAGGCTTAGTTCTCATTTGTATGTAAAGCAAGCAAGGCCATCCTTATTTGGCTTTGCAACCTGCCTGACTCAAGGTCTCAAGACCACCACTCACAGTAGGAACTTACTAAAAGCTTTTGGTGCAGAGTGCATCTTTAAACACCATAAAGAAGGCACCTTTTTAAATTTATTCTTTAGTTTGCTTTTCATCCACGAACCCAGGGAAACACAACTGATACTTCCTCCTTCAATTTTTCTTCATTTACTAGATTGACCTTATAATTTCTTTGCTTGTTCATCCAGGCACAATGGCTTTCAGGTTGGGATGGTTCTTGGTTTTACCATTTGCCCTTTATGGGTATGTTTCTCAGTAACTATCTTTTAATAAGGTTATCAGGAAAAGGAGGATTTGCTGAGATTAAATTGAGCACTCTGAGGCAAATATCAGGATTCCTTCTTGGAATAGGGGTAAGTTATGGTAAAATATGCAGTCATAGTCATAAAACAAATTCCGTGAAGTGGAATCTATAAAAATGCAAAATTAAGATTATTGTAAAAGATGCCGTTTTCAGATGGAGAATGAAACAACCTTTGCCACAGCTGGCCTGAAAAACACTTCATTGTGTTCCCATAACATTGTCAGATTCCTGAGGGCAACTAAATCACTTCTTTCCTCTGTGCATTTCAAACTGCAAAATACCCTCAGATTTTTAACATCCGAGTTCTTTAGCCTTAGGTCATCTTCCTATTCACAGGAATTCTTGCCTCACCTCACCTCCTGAGCTTGTAGCTTCCTACCGGTAATAAATTTTCCCTGTACCCCATCTTAGTTTTTGTAGCCTATGGATCAGCTAGATTTCTCCTGCTTGTATGAGTTCTATTCAATGAACTCCTGTGTCACCTAGATTCAAAGACTCTGGATTCAAGTGAATCTTCTGTCTTTCACAGAGATTTGAATACTACAGCCTACAACTGTAGTTGCAGTGTGGCAGAAAACATCTCGCTGCAAAACTACAATGTTACACAGTTGTAGTTTTTGTGGGAATGTCAATAACAGTTCGGATTTTTTTTCTTCAAAACACACCCTACTTGCACTGGAAAATGTGTGTCTGCAGGGGTGGGGGGAGAGCAGGAACCAGAATTTTTGTATCATGAGATTTTTTATTATCCAAGGATCTCTACATAACAGTTGCTAGTTGGCTCATGGTGTTTCCTGCATGCTTCCAGTATTCCAAGGTCAGCAGAAGTAAAAATGGCTCTACAGTTACCATTAAATGCGTTAGAGCAGGGGTGTCAAACTTGCAATGTCACGTGACGTGTCGTAATTTTTTTTGCCATTGCTGGAAATGGGGTGGGCGTGGTTTCGCTATGATGCATCCAGCCCGCGGGCCGGCAGCTTGACAGCCCTGCTTTAGAGGGATCTTAGGTGGCTGCCTTCTTTGCTCATGGGAGAAAACAATAAAACTTAATGAAAGCATCACACTTAGTGTGGTGTCTTCAACACACCTGATAATTTTGTCTTCAGCAATGCTTTCCACTAATTTATCCAACACAGTCATCCAGCTAAGTGACCTAAAATTTGTAGGATCCTTCCTAGTTACCTTTTTACAACTGACATTGATAGCTTTCCTGTCCTATTTCTGATGCTAATTTTAGGACCAATTTTTGTTAGATCAGTACTTCTGCATTTGAATTCTTTAAATAACAGATGAATGTAAACAAGACTTGGTGACTTGATTCTCTGTTTGTCAGTAAACATTGTAACTTTGTATCTTAACAGCAGAACCATCTTTTCTCAAAATTCAGTTCAAGATCCTAGCTTGCTGGTTATTGGCTATACAATCCTACATGGTCCAGAACTGGATGATTTGTACAACTATCTCTCCCTAATAATATTTGGTTATCCCACAAGTCCTTCTCTGAAACAGTCATTTGACAGGACTACAAAGGTGTGCCTTTTCCATTGTGTTACCTGACCTCAGGAATGTTTTGGTTGCAACAGAAGATAATATCTGTAGTTCAGGACTGAACTGTGGAGTCCTTGGTGCTCTCTAAGCTTAGTTGTTTGCTTGCAGATGTTTCATTACCCAACTAGCTAACATCAGCACTGCTAGTGATGGTCTCAATCCTGTGGGTGTTTAGAAAGGCAGTAAAAATGTGAGGATTTTTTTGTGACTTTCAGGTCAGGATGATTGCAGCTCCCATTTGGAAAGGAACATGAATGAATTTTTGGTCACCTATTTATGTCTGGTAACGTTTTAATTGAAACCATTTATCCCAGAGTCTCAATGTTCAAGTTAGTTAACCATGTAAATTCTTTAAATGAATAAATAAATTTATCAATGAATAAGTAAATATTTCCAGTTCAAACATGATTACTGCACAGGCCTTGCAGTATATCTTCTGTAATGGTTATTATATGGGACGCGGTGGCTCAGTGCGTTAGGACACTGAGCTTGTCGATCAGAAGGTCGGCAGTTTGGCGGGTCGAATCCCGAGTGCCACGTAACAGAGTGAGCGCCTGTTACTCATCCCAGCTTCTGCCAACCTAGCAGTTCGAAAGCATGTACAAATGCAAGTAGAAAAATAGGGACCACTACGGTGGGAAGGTAACAGCGTTCCGTGCGCCTTTGGCGTCTAGTCATGCTGGCCACATGACCACGGAGACGTCCTTGGACAAGCGCTGGCTCTTCGGCTTTGAAACGGAGATGAGCACCGGCCCCTAGAGTCGGAAACGACTAGCACGCATGTGTGGGGGAACCTTTACCTTTACCTTTTAATGGTTATTATCTTTATCTCTTTATACATTTGATTAACTTCCTTAGTATGCAGCTTTGTACTTTTGGTGCAATTAATTATTATTATTATTATTTTATTAAAGAGTTTTACAAAAACAAGATTTTACAATATATCCCCAAATCCCCCCCACCCCAAACCCGCCCACTTCCCCCCCCACACTTCCCAGAGCTAAATACAGGATTATAGTTATAATAATCATATTCTAAATAAAAATTATGCATAATATACAATTAACCAAATTCATAATGTGCTTTAACTCCCCTTTAACATAGATACATATGCAATTAATTATTTATTGGTCTTATTGTATTTAGCAATACATTTTTCAAAATCCATTTCTTATTCCTTATCTGAAATGGTATAGGGTTTCCTGCCTGAGCAGGGGGTTGGACTAGATGACCTCCAAGGTCCCTTCCAACTACTTCTTCTTCTTCTTCTTCTTCTTCTTCTTCTTCTTCTTCTTCTTCTTCTTCTTCTTCTTATTATTATTATTATTATTATTATTATTATTATTATTATTATTATTATTATTATTATTGTCTCCTGGCATTTCTTAAGTGCCCCACTCCCAGCAATGCGGTGATTCACTTTGAGCAAGCAGGTCTCCCACCCATAAAGGCATACATAGACCCCATTAGCAGTAACAGAACCATCTCTCACATAAAAACAAAAGGAAACAAACAGAATCTACATAATTCCCCAAACACCAAATGGCTTCAAACCAAAAACCATAAACTACACACTCACTGGAAAGAATGCTTCCTGAAGCAGCTTTTATGTTACTAGACCAGGAAAATTTAGCTTAACTATAGAGAGAAATGCACACCACAAATTACACCTATATTGGTTCAGCAAGAAAATAACAGGTTCTGATTAGGAAAGCACACTAGGTTAAAAAAGATGAGAAGCTCCAGAATTGGAGCAGAGAGTGAAAAATCAATGGGCCTTTAATCAGCAATGGTTTGCAGAGAATCTATATGGCTGAAGATCACATGTGGAAAGCTGCCTGTTGAGATTAATTTAGAGGGAGGAGACTAATGACTGCCTTTATCTTAGCAATAGCTGCAAGTGGCAGGATGAGCATCTGTGGAGTCTTTCCTATTCCTTTGTGCAACTTTCATCTTTCATTATAGGCCACATATCTAACTTTCAGCATCTTTGAGAAGTCCCAGACTAGATCTCTATTTAAAAAGAAGACAACAACACTAGAAGAGAGGATGATCCCAAAGGCCAAGGCCAAGGCCTTGGGAAAGCCGATAAAAACCTGCTTCTTCTGGAAGGTCTTTGTGAATTGATTCTGAAACCAGCAGTGCAGTTTAGTTGTCTGACTTGCCTTGTTTATTATAATTACATTATTGATTTTACCATTACCGGTGTACATTGCCTAAAGTCTATCAAAACTGAAATAGCAGATCGCATAAACAAATGATGCAGGCCCATATTCAGAAACAGTTAAATGGACAAGTCACAACTTACAGGGAAGTGTTTATGAAAAGCATGAGAGATGTTCTTTTCTGCTTCATCCTCCACCCACCCCTTTTTCATGCCTATAACCCCAGAGACAGACGTGTGGGTGAAGAAAGAAGTGATTCAGACACAGGAACTGCCGAAGTTCCTATGTGTATACTATGGGCCGCCCAACCAAACAGAGGAAATAGATGAACTTTTTGCTAGTCAGCTAAGGTATGTAGGAAGCACATCACAATAGTAATGGGGGACTTTAATTACTCTGATATCAACTGGGAGACAAACTCTGCACCAAGTGGAAGATCAAACAGATTCCTGACAAACCTAGCAGACAACTTTCTCTCCCAAAAAGTAGAAAAGGGAACTAGGGGATTAACCATATTGGATCTAATCCTCACAAACAAGAGATGAAATGATAGAAGGTGTTGAAGCCACAGGAACCTTTTGGGGGAGTGATCATGCAATATGGGAATTTAACATTCTGGAAGCAAAAGCAATAGAACACAGTCAAACTAGAGTCTTGGACTTTAAGAGAGCTAATTTCAATAAATTTAGAGAGAGCTTGGGAAGGATTCCATGGATGAGAATCCTCAAGGGGAAAACAACTCAAGAAGCTTGGGAAATTTTGAAAAGTGAGATAATAAAAGTCCAGTCTAGCACAATACCAACAAACAAGAAAAATAACAGCTCTCAAAAGAAACCAGCATGGCTGCATAAAGAACTCTCTGATAAACTGAAAGATTAAAAGGAACAAATATAAAAAGTGGAAAGAGGGGCACATATCTAAGGCAGAATATCAGCAAATAGCCTGTGCCTGCAAAGATGAAGTGAGGAAACTAAGGCTCAAAATGAACTAAGGCTTGCAACCAAAGTCAAAAATAACAAAAAAGAGCTTCTTTCAATATGTAAAAAACAAGAAAAAAGTTAAAGAAATGATTGGTCCATTAGTGGGAGAAAGTGGCAAGAAGGTGACAAGCAACAGGGAGAAAGCAGAACTATTTAACTCGTTTTTTGCATCTGACTTTACACAAAGGGAAAAAACAGTCCAACCTACCAAAACCAGTGCCATAAAAAACAGAATAGAAACGCAAGTTAAGATAGGCAAGAAAATGGTAAGTGAGCACCAGTCCAGCCTAGACGAGTTCAACTCACCAGGACCAGATGGATTACACCCCAAGGTTCTCAAGGATCTGACAGATGTGATCTCAGAACCACTGAACTATATTTTTCAAAGGTCCTGGAGCACTGGGGAACTATCAGAGGACTGGAAAAGAGCTGATGTAGTTCCCATCTTTAAAAAAGGGAAAAAATAGACTCAGGAAACTATAGATCTATCAGCCTGACCTCAATACCTGGGAAGATTCTGGAAAAGATAATCAAACAACGAATCAGCGAACACCTAGATGCAAACAAAGTCATTACTAAAAGCCAACATGGGTTTGTCAAAAACAGATCATGCCAGACAAATCTTATTGCATTCTTTGACCAACTGACAAAATTAGTGGACCAGAGGAATGCTGTAGATATAATTTACTTGGACTTCAGTAAGGCATTTGATAAAGTAGATCACAATCTACTACTTGATAAGATAGAAAAATGTGGGTTAGACAGCATCACAAGATGGATTTGTAGCTGGCTGACCGGCTGTACTCAGCGTGTGGTCCTCAATGGAACTGCATCTACACGGAGGGAAGTGTGTAGTAGGGTGCTCCAGGGCTCTGTTCTGGGCCCAGTGCTCTTCAACATCTTCATCAATGATTTGGATGAGGGGATAGATGGGGAGCTCATCAAATTTGCAGATGACACCAAGCTGGCAGGAATAGCCAACACTCCAGAAGATAGGCTTAAGATACAGGAGGATTTGGACAGACTTGAACTCTGGGCGCTATCTAACAAATGAAATTCAATGGTGAAAAAAGTAAGGTTCTACATTTAGGCAGGAAAAATCAAATGCACAGGTATAGTATAGGGGGTACCTTGCTCAATAGTAGTAACTGTGAGAGGGATCTCAGAGTCCTAGTGGACAATCACCTAAATATGAGCCAGCAGTGTGCTGCAGCTGCCAAAAAAGCCAACACAGTGCTAGGCTGCATTAACAGAGGGATAGAATCAAGATCATGTGATGTATTAATATCAAGTTACAATACCATGGTAAGGCCACACTTGGAATACTGCATCCAGTTTTGGTCACCCCAATGTAAAAAAGATGTTGAGATTCTAGAAAGAGTACAGAAAAGAGCAACAAAGATGATTAGGGGGCTGGAGGCTAAAACATATAAGAAATGGTTGCTGGAATTGGGAATATCTAGTTTAATGAAGAGAAGGGCGAGGGGTGACATGATAGCAGTGTTCCAAAATCTCAGCGGCTGCCACAAAGAAGAGGGAGTCAAGCTATTCTCCAAAGCACCTGAAGGCAGGACAAGATGCAGACTGGAGAGCCATTTGTCTGAAATGGTATAGTTACCTGCCTGAGCAGGGGGTTGGACTAGATGACCTCCAAGGTACCTTCCAACTTTATTATATTATATATTATATACTATATATTATATATTATAATTATAATTATTATTATTATTAGATGATGATGATGTAATGGGTTACCTGGATTATTTTTAGTCAGGATGCAGGCTTGGACATGTTTTGTTTTGCAGTGGCTCAGCTCCTTCCTTAATTTTCAAGGGCTGCTCCCTTGAGAGTTGGTGGAAGGGATCAACCCTCTCCTGATTTTATTTTTTTAATTTGTACATGAAGCCACTTGGGAGAGGTCATCTTTTAGTTCAATTTGATACCTAATTTTACTCTTGTATCCTTAGCTGAGTAGAAAGCTTGTGGATGCTGTTAGGATCTAAATGAGTCAAATTAGGCAGAAGTTGAAGCCAAGCAAGAGTTGCCATTTATCTGTTGAAGTTGCCAGTTAGTTCTGGTGTTGAATCTCAAGGGGAAGACATTACCTTTTGGGGGCCGTTCCATGAACTGAATGTCCTCTTACACTTGCAACTAATGTTGAATGGACAAGTGGAAACTGGGCCTAGGCAGTCCTTTGCCCAGCTTGGGCCAGTCTGGCCTTTTCTGAAGATGAAGATCTTGTAACAGCAAACCAAAGGGTTCCAATGTATTCTATACGGTGCTAACTTTGAAGACCACTCAGAAGCTACAATTTGTATAAAATGCAGTGCTCCTGTTGTTGGCTGTAAACATAACACACAGAGATGCACAGACAGACACAGAGAGGGATATATGTGTATATGCACTTGTGTTCAGTCACAATGTACATCCAATGGTGTATGGCTTGGCACCAAGGTACTTCCTCCACCTGAACGTTATAGTTATCATCTCTTAATGATCTTGTATTTTCATGAAGGGACAGAAACCAAGAAGGGAAGTTTTTCAGGGTTTCACCTTTCTGGACCAAACTCTCCTCAGATATCAGTGGAGCCCTGATTGTGAGGTTCCCTGGAAAGCAGTAAAACTAGGTTGTTCTGGAGGGACTTTGAAAGAAGGTCATCTTGTATGCAGCTGTTAAAGAGTCACTCCTTAATACTACACCATGGGCACAATTATTAGGCAAGTTGTATTTTGGAGGATTAATTTTCTTATTGAACTACAGTGCTCTTGGTCAGTCCAAAATATTAATAAACCTCAAATCTGAATATTTAAGAAAGTAAAAGTGAAGTTTTGGCTTTCTTAGGACAATATATATGTGTGCACAATTATTGGGCAACTATTAATGTGCAGAATTATGCAAAAAAATGAAAATTTGCCCAACTCACTCATTTATTTGCATCTGTTAAAGTGAGAATAGTAAACAAACAACTCAAAATTTACAAATAAACATTTCTGAATTTAAAAAAAAAGAGTGACCAATATAGCCACCCTTCAATAAGTCATAAGCCTTCCACTCATGGAGTCTGTCAGTTTATTGATCTGTTGACGATCAAAGTTTTGTGCTGCAGCAACCACAGTCTCCCAGACACTGTTCAGAGAGGTGTCCTGTTTTCCTTCACAGTAAATTTCCCATTTAAGAAGGCCCCACAAGTTCTCAACAGGGTTTAGGTCAGGTGAGGAAGAGGGCAATGTCATTATTTGTTCATCTTTAAGGCCTTTACTGGCTAGCTACGAAGTGGAGTACTTTGAAGCATGCGATGGAGCATGGTCCTATATAAAAATCATGGTCTTCTTGAAAGGTGCAGACTTTTTCCTGTACTACTGCTTGAAAAGTGTCTTTTAAAAACTGGCGGTAGGTTTGGGAGTTGATTTTGAGGCCATCTTCAATCCAAAAAGGTCCAACTAGCTCATCTTCAATAATACTAGCCCATACCAGTATTCCACCTTCACCTTGCTGGCTTCTGAGTCGAAGTGGAGCTCTGTGCCTGTTACTGATCCAGCCACAGGCCCGTTCATCTGGTCTGTCAAAAGTCACTCTCATCGCATCAGTCCATGAAACCTTTGAAAAATCTGTCTTCATATATTTCTTGGCCCAGTCTTGCCATTTCAACTGTGTCTTGTTCAGTGGTGGTCAGGTTTCAGCCTTCCTTACCTTGGCCATGTCTCTGAGCACTGAGCACCTTGTATTCCTGGGCACTCCTAGTAGGTTGAAGTTCTGGAATATGACAGCACTGGAGGATTATGGGTTCCTGGTAGCTTCACATTTGATTCTTCTCAAATCTTTGACAGTTTGTGTGTTTTTTTTCCTCAACAAGTTTCTTGTGACCCTGAGGACTATTTCTAACAAAACATTTGATGGTTCTGTGATCATGTCCCAACAGTTTTAAGAGTGCTGCATCCCTCTGAAAAACCTTTTACAACATTTGACTTTTCAGAGCCAGTTAAATCTCTTTTTTTGGCCCATTTTGCCTGAGGAAAAGAAGCTGCCTAATAAGTATGCACACTTTGATATATGGTGTTGATCTCCTTAGGCCACACCCTCCCTCATTACACAAATACACATCACCTGATATGCTTATATCCATTAAGCATTCAAGCTGATACAGCTTGGAGATGGGAAATGTGCATGAAAATGATAAGGCCAAAATACTCACTTGCCTAATAATTGTGCACACAGTGTAGTGAAAGTCGTTTATAAAAGGTTAATATTGTTATTTGACAATTGTATCAATGTGTTTTTGTGGATTTTCTTAGTAGAGTGTCCATGACCTGAACAAAATAAATCTGGAGAGAACTTGTAAGCACTTAAACATTCTAAAAGTTGTTTATGCTTTTATCCAACATCCTTTAACCTGCTCCTTCTTCAGATACTTTGCTGCTACTCCAAGACTGTTTTCTTGATTTAGAATAGACCTGAAGCTGGATTTAAATGCAGATAAAATAGGGCTTCATAAGCCTCTTTTTTCATTTTTAGAAACCCACATGCTGCCCTTTCCTTCTATACTTAAAGCAAACCCCATTTTAACAACAACAAAAAAGGTCAACTGATGGTTAAAAATAAGCACAAAACTTGACCTACACTGATTAAATGTTATACACTAATTAAAAATAAGGACAAATGTTGAGGAAATGAAAAAAAAGAACTTTATTTCAATGTAAGCATAGCAGAAATAGAAATCTTTCCTTTCCTATGCCCCATCCAGACTGAAACACTTTTCTGCACAGCCACCAATAGCATCAGCTTCCTTCCTTCCATCTTATCAGGCTGAAGCCACACAAGCCATTTCTACCTCACATCCTCCAATATGCTCAGTGCCTTGTCTCCCGCTCCCAGGCTACTCATCCTCACGTACCTTCCTAATCCATCAGATTCATCAGTGGAATAGAACTGTATCTTTTATGCTGAACATCTAATAATTTCACATCCTTCCGCCTCTCCTTAGAATGTTTTCATGCCATTTTGTAAAGAAAATGGACGCACCCATAAAAACTGTGTGACATAGAATGTATCCAAATCGGCACTGACCATCCAGACTTTTTAGTGTCCCTGCAGTGGCCGGATTGTTCTTGCTAAAATAAAACTCTTCTCAGCAAAGGCTTGAGCACAACTCCTTTATGGGTGAAATATATGGGCATATATTCTCTCTCTCTCACACTAAATGTTGGTATTAATAGTAAAATCTAATACAAACTAAACCTAAAGAAAATAGAAAGGAGTAAAAAGTAGAGTAAAAAATTAGAGAGAAAAGAAAGAATATAATAAAGAGAAAAGAAATATATAAAGTGACTTCCAATCTTCATGTCAACAAGTATTAAAAAAATAATAATTCTTCACCCTCTCTAAATTTACATTTATCTCTTCATCCTACGTCTCTTCTCTATAAATAAATCCATAAAACTTCATCTTTTCAGTTCTGGTGTCAGCAGAAAATCCATAAAGGGTAATCAGAATCAACAATATATCTTAATCAAATAACCCACATTGAGTCCAACTTCCTAAGAAATATGCCTTAGATGCACTGGTGCGTGCCCAATATTCTTCTTTTTACAGAAGTAGGATTCCTTAAATTTGAAGTGAGTGCATATGTCAATAGCTTCAAAGTTTGGCTAAAATTCATTATTTTAGACTTAATCCCATCTATGAGGCAACCCCTTCATCACAAAATGGAAAAAGGAGCTGGAGAAGCCACTTTATTACAACTTCTCCCTTCATGCGCTGACCATAATGAGGCACGACTCAAGCTAGAAGAATATCGGTATATGAGTACTTACATTAAGTCTCCAGTGATCTCTTCATTCAGGGAAGCCAAACCTAAGCAACTGCTTTGCCTTGAGCTTCTTATTGCTCAAGAAAATAGGGCACATTTCCAGCATGAACACTGTAATTGTGCTTGCTTAGAGATAAACTGCAAGCTGGCAGCACAGAGCCAAAATACAGAAACCATCCAGCAGCTTGCAGGAAGAATGAATGGAGGCCAACTGACAACAGCAAAGCCAAGAACAAACAGAGGCCTCAATAACTTAGTAAGAACTGTAAGATGAGCTTCAGCAATTCTGGAGATTTTCCAAGTCCAGCTGGTACAAAGGTGGGGGCTTCACAAACAAAAGGCAAGCCCCCTTTGCTTGTTCAACCATCCTATGGGAATCAAGTCTAGTTCAGAAGCCCTCTTGGTCTCAAGGTCTGGAATTAGCTACACAATATGAATGGTAATAATCTACATCTAGCAGTAGCAGAGAAATAAGATGTTTGGCCTATCAGGAGCTGAGTGAGATGCTGCGCAGAAAATCCCACAAAAGGGAAATGGCTATGCAGGAACCGGGCAAGAGAAGTGCATGAGATTGCTCAAAAAGATTATGTGTAAGAAAATGAATAAGTATGAGTAAATAAATTCAAGTGTTAGAAGACTTTGGTCTCTGATGATCCATTCAAATCCAGAGAAATGCTATCTCTGGAACTTCTCCCGCTAAAAGAGGAAAGTTGTGTGCCGCCAGAGACATTTATACAATCACAGAGGAAGAAGTTCCAGAAGCAGCACAAGAAATTTACAATAACTTACCCAACCTGGCAGCCTCCAGAGCAGTTTGGTTTAATGAAACTCTGAAAATATGGATTTCATAGATCAGGAACTATTCACATTTCCCAGGATATTACAGTTGTGTGGATCAGGATGCAATAGGAATCTTTAAAAGAAGAACCCTCAGCACTTCACTAAACTATCATTCTAGGATTATGGTGGGGGAAATCCAGACCATTAAAATAGTATAAAACCCACATACACTTGGCAGTATAGGCAGAACCTGCATTCCCAGGCCTTGGTTTAAATTCACCCTTATTTGACTGTAATTAGCAATGAGCAGCCTAATTAAACCCAAAATTGCTTAGCTTATTTTAGGCTCAAGTATATTGAGCCTAACTCAAACTGCCCGAGAATCAGTCTACTTCAGGGCACCTAATAATTAATTGTTACAACCTGATGTGTGCTTGGGGGTCAATTCTACTGAACTCTTAAGATTCTACCAGATTGGAGCACAAACACTGCACTGTGAATTACCTTTAAGCATGGTGATGATTATGGTTATGTACCATCAAGTCATTTTTGATTCTTATTGACAATGCAGATAGATTTTCTTCATGGCTTTAAGCATTAAAAAATGGAAAAATAAACATGTCTTACCTACTTCCATTGTAGTTGGGTTTCCAGCACACCAGTACTGGTGTCTCTCTCTGCTTTAAAATTATTCACTTACATGCAGTAAAAGAAAGGTGATACCTCCAAAGATATCCTTTATTGGAAAATATGAAGCAGGTTCCATATAAATTATATAGCTGCCCCCCCAAAAATAAATGTCCTGCCCACATCGTCTCCCTTCATTTGACTGAACATGAAAGGCCAGTGAAGAAAAGAGCATTTTTTTTAAAGCAAATCATAAAAATAATCCAAGCCTTGGCCCAATTCCCAGATAGCGATTCCTGTGCCCAGTTGCTTTGCAAGTTCTAACCGCAGTTGAATGGACTGCAAAACACAAGAGAAACATTATGGATTATTAATTTTGCTGAATATGTTCTTTAGAAATTGATTGATGGTTGGGGGGGGAGAGGTTCACAGAAACAGGGAAAAAAATCACATATCATGAACAGCTTTCATTTATTATCACTACAACCCATTAAATGAGCTACAACTTCTATAAATTGCCAGTTAATAATCTGACAATTTATTCCTCGACAGAGGGAATGTAGCTACTCTGTTTTAATAATAAACATACTGGCCTTGGAGCATGAGTAAAATAGCTTCATGTTTTGAATAGAGATGCATACATCTGTCAGTTTTGGCATTTTTCTATTTATTTTTTTCCTCTTTCGTTTGTTCTGTTCCAATTGCACACAGACTGATTATACTTTTTAAAAAGTTTTCAACCATATATATTTCTGTGTATACGTTTCCCTGTCACATGCATTTTATGCTCAGGGAGCTGCATCACAAAATAATGAGAATTTAGAAGTGCAGTGGATAAAATGTTATCAAAATGCAAACTAAATTCTCTCCAGTTCCTAGTTATGATGCACCCACTCCATTAAAATTAAATAAGTATACCTTCAAAGTTGGGTAGAAGACTATATGCTTGTTTCCTTTACTTCTGTAGAAGGCAAAAGGAAAAAAGAGAGAGAGAAAGAAATAAGTGTAGTTAATATATCATTATACAGAATGATACTCTTGTGACAAATACATCTGCTATTTTTCCCCCTGCAATATATTTCTTTCCACAGAGGATAGAATTGGGGTTGGAGACTAAGTAAACAACTGAGAAAGGAAAAAAGAGCATGTTTGTGAGGGCAATGTTTGTGGCTTGAGAACATCTTATAATTAGCAAAATAATTAACAATATTCCACTTTGGAAAGCTAAATTAAATACATAAGAAACTATTTTAACCCATGCATATGGTAGTGGATCTCTTTGGTTTTGTTTTGTTTTTTATTTAGCCTGGATTTCTTGCAACGTGAAGACAGATAAATTTTCCAGCTGAGATGTTTCTCAGGTAAAGTACTTCAGCCTTTTGGATGGGAAAAGGATGGAAGGTATTCAAAACTTCCTCAAGCAAAATATCAAAAAGAAAATAATTCATTTTGCTTTAAAAACAAGTCAACATTTGTCTAAATCAGGGGTGTCAAACTCAATTTCATTGAGGGCCGCATCAGCATTGTGGTTGCCTTCAGGGGGCCGGGGTGGGTGTGGCCTACTGGGTGGGTGTGGCTAGACTGTGTATGGCCTACTGGGTGGGCATGGCCAGCTCTACATTGTTCGCATCAAGGGTGCCTATAGGGGCCTGGGCAGGAGTGGGACAGGTCTGAGGATCTCTGGCAGAAGGAGGGTCTCTGGGCCAGGGCCAAGGCAGTGGGGGCCCTTCCCTCACTGTTTCCAGGATGGCTTCGCGGGCCACATGAAACCACTTTGCGGGCCGGCTCCGGCTCCCGGGCCTTGTGTTTGACATGTCTGGTCTAAATCATTCAATTTCTTTAATATAGAATGGCAAATGAGAGGGAATCATCACTTACAACCATCCAAGAAGGATGGGTATGGAATGCAAAGTTTTCTGAAAAAGTCAATCCTCATATTCCAGAACATTGACTTCTTGGCTCTTAGGTCTTTAACTTAGGCGCCAACCTACAATTTGTTCCCAACATCTCAAGTTGGGGCCAAATTGCAATGAAGAAAATAATGTATTTCAGCAGGGAAATAACATCAGATTTATTTATTTGACCACCCCTCTTAAGCACAACTCTGGGGTGGCTTACAACAACAATAAAATCCAGTAACTATAAGACGAGAAGCCATAAAAGCATAAAACAAAAACAAAACTTGGTGGCTGGTTATCCCTTTAGGATGCCCTACAACCAGTTTCAGATCTGGATCAAGAAACCATTGTGGACTGAGGTTTTTTCCTTGAAAAATAGGTATGAGTTTAATTCTCTTTTCTCGTAAAATAAAATGAGAACAAAGTAATATATCTTTTGAGCTTAAAGAAAGTTTTAAACCCAGCTGTCAACAAAGAGTTATTAAATGTGTTAACAACCAGCTCACACAAACAAACGTAGCCATGTATAATAATGGATTTGGATTAATATGAACAAGTGTTAGTACCTTCATCTACAATAAAACCATCTTATTGTTTTGTTACATAATCAACACATACATAACATCTTATTGGTAAAGATTTTGCTATTTATCCAATTTCTTAAAAACCAATGTTTTTGTATTATTTGAAACTTTTAAAAGTAAACAAGATGTTTTATTTCTCTACCTTCAATCAAAAGATCAATCCTCCATGATTTTAGTTGGTTCAACAGCAGTTTTGCATTTATTGAATTTAATGAACAATAAATAATAGTAACTCACTTTTTATATTCCAAGTAGTGTTCAGCAATTTTTTCACTCCAGACTAGTTTAGGCTTGTGCTCTTTTAATATTTCAATATATCTAAAGAAGAATTTGCAAAAAAAAGTATGAACATTTTAGAATTCAAAGATTTTCCTGCTAGAATTTGTATAATTATTTAATACTGGATAAAATCTTACAGCACACAATATTGTATATAATGCATGCTGTTCCATTGCATTAGCGCTACCACATGGCTGCACATTCCAATTAACTCAGGAATAATTTATTATTTTTTTAAAAAAAATATTCTGATTGTTAAAAAAAACCCAAGCCCCACCTGTTGCATGCATGGGAAACATTTTGCTATTTACTTCTCCTTTCATTAAATATCCTCTATTTCTGCAAAACCTTTTTATTTGTTCTTTTCATAGTCCCATTTTAGCTTTATTAGTGTTTGAGCTATTTCCATAATACTGTGGTTTTAGTTCAACACTGGGTAATATGTTTATCTAAGATCATTATAAATTGCTACCTTATGCTCACACTCTATCCAGATGTAATAAAACCTAATGAATGACCTCTTCTTTCTTTTTAATTCCATGATGTTCTTCAAAGTGGATGGCCTTTATACTCTGCCCTCTATAGTATTAAAATGTCAGCAAATATCTTCTGAAGGTCAATAGCATTTGCTTATGACAAAATTTATCATTATTAACTTTCACATTCGCCTTTGTTTGAACTGTTACAGCTTTCTTTTCTCTATCCTCTCTTTGGGAAGCGGAAGATACACAATACTCTTGGTTCAAGAAGCAATGTTTTGACAAATTGTGGAGTTTAATGAATGAATGAAAAACCTTACTCTAAAAATATTAAGGCAGGGGTCTCAAACTCGCAACGTCACGTGTCGTGTCGTGAAATATCGCGACTTTTCCCCCCCCCTATTGCTGGCAATGGGGTGGGCGCAGTTTCGCCATGATGCATCCGGCCCCGTGGGCCGGCAGTTTTGATACTCCTGCTGTAATGGGTTAAGCCAGGAAATGCCAAGAAAATATAGTTGCACTGTTCATATCTGGTGCTACTTAAAATTGTCAAATGGCGACGCCTGGAATGGCTGCGGCTGCATTGGCTCTTGAAGGTGAATAGTTTTGGGAGGGATAGTAAGGACTATAGGCCACATGATCAGGAAGATTTTAATGTGTTTGAGCAACATGGTGGAACTAAGGTAACATATGACATACGACCAACAATCTTTGCTGGCCTGGCGAGTTTCTAGTGGTTTTGGAACTGTTGGTGAGACCGTTAAAAGTCGTTGGCGCTGTTTGAATTTGTTCTACCAGCAGCAAGATCTGACTGCTGGCCCAGTGATGGATTGTATTGCAAATCAGGGCTGTTTCCAGAGGAGAGGACCTGGAGCTTATGGAGCGAAGTAACTGGATGAGGCTTTTGGAGGAGTTGGTGGAGGTGGCAGCGTGCTCCAGGGGCGAAAAGAAGCAAGGCCTCTTTAAGGAAAAGGTGGAAGAGTCAGCATCAGAAAAAGGAAAGAAGGCGAGGTTGTCAGAATACAAGCGAATTTGAGGGCTAATCCACATGGAGCCCCATTTCCATCTGTTCTGTGTGCCATCGTTCACTCCCTAGAGACTAAAATGGACAATGTGAAATTTGAGCAGGCCACGAACAAGGAGTATACTGTATATCGGAGGTGGTGACCCTTTGAGAGCTGTATGCAACGAAATTTCATTTTGATGTATGCCGATTGGTGTACATTCAAAGTGACAATAAAGTTATCATCATCAAAGCATCCTTGGCAATGAAATACAACTATAGGGGTGATCCCATTCCAATCCTTCAAACCCCAGAGCTGGGAGGAAAGCTTGAGCTGGTGATCCAAAACTGTCACACAAGTTGTGACTTTGTCTCAAAGGTGCATTTTCCCCCCCAAAAAGCAGCTGGGCTGCTTTTTCCTTGAGGAGGAAGAAGAAAATGTTTCGCTTCTCACAGAAGACACCAGTTGCCTTTTGAAGAAAAAAGCACCTTTGAGACAACCATATCTTGGATGACTGAGAATCTCCACAGACATTAAGCTGCGGACTGTCCTCGCTTGAGCTGAAGGATGAGGCTGAGATTCATCATTAAGCTGTCCATATTCAAGGTGCTAGAAGAGTTCTAGAAGGGCACAGCTAATACTGCTTCTTGTTTCAAATTGTTTTTGCATTGCAAATTCAACCCTTCTCTTCAGAGGAACGACACCAGTACTGGGCAAATGTGGAGGAATCCTCCACCTAGTCTTTTTTGTTGTTGTTATTGGTTATTTTTTCCTAATCTTTGAACTTTCAAGCTCAGATTTTGTTTTCATGTACTATTTCAAGGCATCACCACCCATAGAGAGAAAAAAAATTAGAGAAATAGCTTTGTTATTGGGGACCAAAAGTTCTGGTTATCCAGACTGAGCAAATCTGCAGATCTCTCCTCGTTTTTACATGAACTACTTTTTTTTCACTTCCTCTTAATCATCCGTACAATCAACGTAACATACTGCACAGCAGAAATTTTCTACTTGTAATTACATTCAGAGCAATCAACTTTAACTATATATTTTACTAAATTTCTCTTTCCATTCTAAAGAAAGTAAACTGATTTCCATCAAATAATAATCAGCTTTGCTCTTCTGAAATTTCAACTGATACTATGAATGTTTGCAAAAATGGAAAACTGCAGGGTTTTTTTTTCATACATCGCAGCAGCCCCTTCCCCCATTCTCAGGATTGTAGCAGGCTGCAGCACAAGCAATGGGAAGGGCAGCCTGACATGTTTGTTGTTTGTGAAAGAATGAAGAGATTTCCAAAAGAAGATGAAAAGACTGCTGGCAATTAAAGAATTAATGAGTGAATGATCAGGAATGTTATTACTTTATGTTATGTTTGTATGCTCTCCTTTAAGGTGTTCACTTTGTTGTAAGATGCCTAGAAGTGTTTGGTGAGTCAGTAGCATACAAGTAAAGGAAACAAATAAAATGAAACAAAAAAAAGTTAATTACTGGAATTCTATAAGGGCAATATCACAGGTTTCCATAGAATACAAATGAAGTAGTGTTTTGTACAACATGGTCAATTTAACAGAACATGTAACAAATGTATACCATGCTTATCATAAAAAAACCTATAAATTTTGAATTGACAACCTTCACTCCATAATTAAATCAATCTATCATCTATCTATCTATCTATCTATCTATCTATCTATCTATCTATCTATCTATCTATCTATCTATCTATCTATCTAGTTTTGAGATTACAGAAGGAAAGCCATCTTTTACTTGAAAGCAAGCCACGTTTCTGACATTACTCTTGCAACCACTTCCTTCTGCTCTTTGAAGAAAAGAACAGTTTAAGAGATATATGCCTTATTCAGCCTCTGCCACTCAGATCAAGGACAAATTTTTCCCCAACTTCGTTAAGATCTGAAGATGGGTATCTTGTAACATCTTCATCTCCTACATCTACTCAAAGCGAGATGAACAAATGCCTTTTTTGGTTAGCTTTTTATTATTGCAATTGGTATGCCATCTACTTATCAGACTCCAGAGCACAGATCAATATCTTTAGGGAGGGAGGGTTACACTGAAGAAGAAAAAAAACTGTTTCCCATCTTCACTCATACATTAAGGCATTGCCTCCCATGAAAAAAGAGACAGTAGCAAAGCTCATTGACAGCTTACTATGATGTTGACAAGAATTTCTGAATCTGGGCCAGTCATCCTAGATTTTCCAGAATCTGAACTTAAGCTGACTCAATGATAAACAAACACTTTATCTCGCCTTGAATAAGTATGTTTATTATCACTTAGCCTGTAAATTCATAGACCGGGGATAGACGAAAATTAGCTTGGGAACAGGCATTTATTTTACTGTTATTACAGGAGTAAACTATTATTATTAGAAAAAGGAAAGTAACATAAAATTATTGCATGTGCAATATTTCACCGAAAATGTAACTGCACAGGTAAGATGTGCCTGCTGAGGGAAGAAGGTAGCTCTGGAGACGCCATTAGTTCTCCACAGAGGCAAGAAATAGGATGGCAGATGTGGGTAAAAGAAAAACAATCTAAGCAGGTAAGAGGCTGTTCCTTTTTATAGACATACATGATTCCCAGAGTGCATTTTATAAGCATCTTTTAGCCCTTCAGTCTGGATCTGGTACTATTGAATATCAAGTCATTAAAGAAACCTCTCCAGCACAAGTTGATGTGTGTTACTGCATCAGAGCTGGTTGGGGCTTGTGGGAATTTCTTTTTTCTATTGGAAGATTAAAGTGGAAGATATTCTCTATGTTTAGACAGGGAAGAAATGTCTGAGAGCAGATAGCTGTATAATTTACAAGGGGAAGAAGGCCGCTTTAAACAAAGAAATATACGCACATGTACTTCTATGCATACATGCTTTCGTATTATTTTATGTGATTCTTATACTGCAGAGGCACTAATCTTTACAATGGATTTTGGAAACGTCTCCTCCTCCTCTTTACAAGTCTTATCTTGCTTGATTTCACACAGTTACTCTGATTTATTTATATTGATTAGAGATGAAGACACAGGGGTTAGCGAACAAAAAACAAAAAAAGGAACAATGCTCCACTTTAAATATTTGACCGAAAGAAAATTACTAATCCAGCCAGATCCATAAAACGGCACACACTCTAATGCATTTAGAATGAAAGGCAGGGCCCATAAGATAAAGAATTTATTATTGTTGGATGGCACAATTTATACAAGATGCATTTTTTTTTTTTTGCTGGATGTGAAAAATGCTCAAGTTCTGTAACATTCCAGGAAGTCAGTAATTGACAAAGGACACAGTAATTTAATAACTATGCATGAGTTCAATTCTCAGCAATGAATTCAATGGAAAATATTTCAATATAATTTTATGGCGACCAAAGGTGAAACACGCAGGCCTGTATTTTCAGCTCTCATCCATTTTTTTCCCTTTTTCTTTTTCTAGCAACTTTTATATCTTCCTCCCAACTATTTTATGGCCCAGTAATAGGGAGTGTGTGTGTGGGGGGGGGGAAACAAACATATAAAAAACAAACTGATGCCACATTGTTAATAAAGTGATGTCAGATGCCAGCTATGTTTTTGTTTCCTCAAATAATCCTGGGATTGTTCTTTAACAAATTCCCTTAGAATTCTGAGGGCTAATTTACACCTCCCTTCAGGGCCTTCCATAAGTAATTTTAAAAAAAAGTCAAGATGAGAGACACAATGTAGAAAGGGAGTTAGGCATCACACATAGTAAAGGTAAAGGTAAAGGTTCCCTCGCACATGCGTGCTAGTCGTTTCCAACTCTAGGGGCCGGTGCTCATCTCCGTTTCATAGCCGAAGAGCCAGCGTTTGTCCGAGGACGTCTCCGTGGTCATGTGGCCGGCATGACTAGAACTGCTAGGTTGGCAGAAGCTGGGACAAGTAACAGGCGCCCACTCGGGATTCGATCCGCCAAACTGCCAACCTTCTGATCGACAAGCTCAGCGTCCTAACCCACTGAGCCACCGCGTCCCTTATTTATATACGGTATTAGGAAAACTAAATTAAAATTCAAACCTGAATTTCTTAGGATGTTTCCACCCACCGTTTTCACGGTCTGATCCTTGCAAAGCAGATTGAAACCAACCTGCAGTCCTCCTCGTTGCTACCAGTCTGAAAATGCAGGAAAGGAACCATGGCGGTGCAGCGGTTAGAATGCAATACTGTATTGCAGGCAAATTCTGCCCACAGCTTGGAGTTTGATCCTGACAGGGGTCAAGGTAGATTTAGCCTTCCATCCTTTCAAGGTTAGTAAAATGAAGACCCAGATTGTTGGGAGCAATGTGCTGACATTGTAAATGGCCCAGAGTGCTGTAAAGCAGGGGTCCCCAACCCCCGGGCCGTGGACCGGCATCGGGCTATGGCATGCCAGGAACTGGTCCACGCAAACCAGTGAAGCCCCATCTGTGGGATGCAGGCAGCATGCAAAACCACGCTCCCTCCGGTCTGCAGGAAAAACTTCTCTCCAAGGAAATGGTCCCTGGTGCCCCAAAGGTTGGGGGACACTGCTGTAAAGCACTATGAAGTAGTATAAACAGTAAGTCTAAGTACCATTGCTATACAGCTAGTCCTTATTTAGCGACCACAACTGGGACTCACAACTCAATTGCTAAATGAAGCGGTTGCTAAGTAAAACTGCAATTGTGCATAAAATCTTGTTTTAGCTTTCTTCTGTTTTGCAGACCTTTGAAAGTCGTAAGTGAGAAAACTGATTATAAAATTATTTCCCCGTCACTATTGAAACATTATTAAATGAGGCAGTCACTAAACAAGGACTACCTGTGATCAATTCTCCTGAAAGCTGTGTAAAAATGCTATTCAGTGCCCCACCCTCTTAGCTGCTGCAGATTTCAGAGAAAAATCTCCTCTGTCTTACCCTGAGCAAAACAGGAAACAAATAGATTACCGTTTTCCCTTTACATCTGGGTTGTTAGTCTGGACAGCTATGAGAGATGGCAATTTGAAAAGAAAGGAAAAAAAAAACCCCACCATATAAAAACACAAACACTTAGCTAATATCCTACCAACAGCCTGGCAACCAACTGATTTTTGCCAGCCTTTCTAATCAGTTACATTCAGAAGCTCCAGGAATTCCACTTTAAAACGTAACTGGCCTTCTCCAGGCTAGTTTGACTATTTGCAGATTCTTGCAACTTTACTCCTCCTCACAAAGCAACCCAGGCAAAGAGATGACAGAAATTCTACCTGTTTTCCCCTTTGCCAGGGCGGGCAGTTGACTTACAAACAGCTATACTGCTTGGGAGGTTTCAAGTGACTGCTTTGCATCTGAGGTCAGGAGCTGGAAACCAGGAGAGATGAAAGTTTCCACCATAAAGGAAATGGACGGCCCACAAGTTCTAGCAAGAGCTCAGATTTTCTCCAGTTTGCAATAAATCAGTACAGAGAAGAGCTAACTCAGTCCTTAAAATGAGCCAACTTTATCTACTCAGGCAGCACTATTTTGAACAGGCAGAAATTCTTTGTGTGGAAATAACCTGGGGACTATTTTTTTTCCCCCTTATCCAAAATTCAGAGTTATAGTTCCAGGGGTCTCCTAGTGATCTTTCAGGCAAATATGATCAGATCTGAGTCTGCTTTGTGTTTGGGATCAGTCAAGGTCAGCAATGTGCTGCTGTTTGTTCTGCCTCCAGCTTTTAAATTTACAAATTTAAAGGTATAGTGTGGTTGGGAAGGAAAAAGCATAAAAAAACCCACCAACCTCTGACCTTGTACCCACATGTTGTTATATACACATGCAGTTTCTCTTGGAAGTGCTCTTAGGAAACGATGGCTTTCCAAAATCAAGAAATTTTAACTTGGCATCTATAGTCAGGTACAAATTTAATTTGTTTAATTGTCCATACAAGTAAGATAATATTTTGGACTATGTTTGGGTATTTTAAAGAAAAGTTTTATATATACATGTATGCACATGCATGTTAATTATAACTGTTTATATAACATATAACGGGACGCGGTGGCTCAGTGGGTTAGGACGCTGAGCTTGTCGATCAGAAGGTTGGCAGTTTGGCGGGTTGAATCCCGAGTGCCGCGTAGCAGAGTGAGCGCCTGTTACTCGTCCCAGCTTCTGCCAACCTAGCAGCTCGAAAGCACGTAAAAATGCAAGTAGAAAAATAGGGACCACTATGGTGGGAAGGTAACAGCGCTCCGTGCGCCTTTGGTGTCTAGTCATGCCAGCCACATGACCACAGAGACATCCTCGGACAAGCGCTGGCTCTTCGGCTTTGAAACGGAGATGAGCACCGGCCCCTAGAGTCGGAAACGACTAGCACGCATGTGCGGGGGAACCTTTACCTTTACCTATATAACATATAGGTTCACCCGACATTACTAAAGTGCATGGATTTTTTTATGCTGTCATAGCTTATTTTTTTTCACCGACACGTTCTTGCATTCTTCATTTTTCATGTAAATTTCTCCAATTCTTGTTTTAGAAAGCTAAATTCCCTTAGGACTGCTTTTAAATTACCCTTCATGCACATTTTACTCTCCCCCCCATTTTTCTGTGTAATTTTCAGGAGTAAACTATTTTTCATAAACATTTTTATGCAAACGTTTTTAGCTGAATAAAGACAAACAATGGTGAGCTCCATCTGTGTTGCTGTCTGTGCATACTTAATGTGGTTCATTTTGACAGATACCACATTTGACAGCTACCCATTTGCTAAAGTTATATCCAGTATTTCCTCAAACAGATCAGGGAGGCAGTGCAGCAAAGGTAGACCTAATCTCCTTTCATAGCTTAAAGCAGAGACTGGTAAAGTTGTTCTCCAAATGCTTTGCACCAGCTATCGTTCATTGCAGGCACCTTGGCTAACGGCAAGGGATTGTTGGTACCAGAGGCTAAAACATCTGGATAGCAGGAAAATGCCTCTTTAAAGTAAGAGTTAACAATTATTTCAATATGCAATCGTAATGGCATCAGGGCCAAATAATGGAAAATTTAAAACCATTAGAACAATTGAAATCTTTTGATATGACCCTATATGACGACGTTTTGACAATTTCACCCTCAAGCTCTCACCCAAGTATACTGAAAACTCAAACAATTGGATAATATTGAAGATTCTAGCCATTAAAAATATTTACGTATGTATGTTTCATGTAGGGATTGGGTGGGAACCACTGTCCATGTTGCCAGCCTCTAATTTAAAGCAGAGGCCCCCAACCTTTTAGGCACCGGTGACCGGTTCTGTGGGGAGAGGTTTTTCTGCGGACCAGAGGGGTCGTGGTTTCATGTGCTGCTTGCATCCCACGGATGGCTTTGCTTTTTGCGTGGCCCAGTTTCTGGCATGCCACGGCCCGATGCCGGACCACAGCCCGAAGATTGGGGACCTCTGATTTAAAGAATCCAGGAATAGATGAAAACAAATACAACAGTAGGACCTGGTCTGTTTTTATTTTTTAAAACAATGTTCTTATGTATTCATGCAAATTCCTTTTATCTGTTAAAAAAAAGTCCCTACACCCCCCCACCCCCGATTACCTGATTATTCAGGTCTGGAAAAGCATGTGTTGTAGATTCTTAATTTAAATTTTAATACCTTCAGCGGTGGAAGCATAGCTCCCTCTAGTGCATAATTGCTGCAAGTAACTTTAAGAAATTTACAAAGTACTAAATTACTTCATAGATAAAAGGCTTATAGGAAAAGTTCACTAGGAAGCACACTTTTATAGTTCCTCTCTCATGTAACTTACCTTGGCTCACATCATGTACTGAATAAAGGAAGAGCAGTTTCAGGGGGCAGGGGCCCAACGGGATAAAATTCAGGTTATAAACTGAATAATGTTATAAACTGTTATCCAGGTAGTCCTTGAGTTATGACCATTCATTCAGCAACAACCTGAATTTACGACAGCGCTGAAGGGACATACAACCTGTATCTGAAGTTATGGCTGATGCAGTGACCCCCTGGTCATGTGATCAAAATCTGGAACCTTGGCAGCCCACCGGCACTTATGACCGTGAGGTGCTGCGACTCCCCCCACATGCCTATTCCATTCCCCCTTCCCAATCTATGCCCTTTTGGCTGCTCTCCACAGCAATACTAATTGGCAGTGCTGGAGCTGAAACTGAAGCAGAAGCCACGGGCCTTCAGCACTTTCAGCCAGTTTCTACTATGAGCCATGGTGGCGCAGGGGTTAGAATGCAGTACTGCAGGCTACTTCTGCTGACTGCTGACTGCCTGTAGTTTGATTCTCACTGGCTCAAGGTTGACTCAGCCTTCCATCCTTCCAAGGTTGGTAAAATGAGGACTCACAATTGTTGGGGAAAACATGCTGACTCTGTAAATCGCTTAGAGAGGGCTGTAAAGCACTGTGAAGCGGTATGTAAATCTAAGTGCTATTGCTACTTCAGCCCCAGTGCACTTCTGTTGCCACTGAGAAATGGTGCCTTAAGCTACACGGGGGCCAGTCCCCCAAGCACCACTGTACAAAGTCCAGTTTGTACCAGCGGCCTGCTGTGCCCACTGACCTTTACTGTTTTCTTCCCACTGTTCACAAGGTATGCCCTAGCTCTATGTGAGCTAGCTTTTGGCCACAAAAGGCCTTCCTGAATCCGCTTGCACCATTCTCCAAATTGTGTGCCCCTTCTCGTGATGCTTTGAAAAGCTTCTGAAGTCTGGACATTGCAAGTACAGGGTGCCTACCATTCTCCAAATAGCTTGCCGGTTCTTTGAGTGGTTTGCATGCTTGGTTTGCTTTTCTGTACTTAAAAGAGAAACTTCTTGCTGTTTCGATGAAAAGAGTGGATGGGTTCAGCTCATAGAACATGCTTTCTGGTCTTAAAATTAATTTAGAAACAACCAGTATTTTCCTACTCCAATGCAGCTAGTTGACTTTGTCTTTGTCAACAAAAAAAATGTAATTGCCTTTTACACACAGTAACAGATTTATACCAGATTGGATTTTTAAAACATCCAAGAAATCAAACGATATAATAACCTGAGAATGAAAGAAAGCAAGGATCCATTCTTTCGAGAATGGGGTGCAATAATTTACCAGGCAAACATGAAAAGCTAATCCATAAGAAAGGGTATAGTTGTGTCAGCAAGATCTTGTTGGTATTTCCATAAACTAATGAGTTCCCAGACATGTAGGCAGCAGTTAAGAGATACATGCCTGGTTAGTAGTTACCAAGCATTTGTAAATATGTCATTCTTTCAAATGCATCTACCTACATCAAAAGATAAAATGCTAATATTGCAGTCAGTTGCAAATTATTGGCATCATAACAACAAAGGAAGCACAAACGTACCCAGACACACAAAATACGGCAGAAAGCCATTCTTGCTGTACCTTGAGCTAACCAAATGTAACTGTTTCTACTTTGCCATTTCTGCATCCCCACACAGGAGACGTATGTGGTTTAAGGACTAACATGCAGGCTTTCATTTCATTTTCAGTTAACTTTGCAATTCAATGTTCTTTGCGTGTTGAGCAATTCAAATTAATCTATATCACTTAAACATATTGTGCAATGGTAAAGCCACCTAGTTGCAGTTGTGCTCAATACAGCAGAGAAGTCTCAAGTGAAGTAGGTATCAAAGGCAAGAACATTTTTCTGAGTTCTGAATACCTCTGGGATCCAAAAGCATTCTACTGTAGGAAGATGAAGAAGTTGCAGTAGCTAATTAAATGCTCTCTCTAGAATGCCAGACCCAAAAGTTTTTTATTTTTATTTTTTAAGGAAGAAAACAGTGTAAAGTTTGGTGAGTGCTTTAGGATCTTCTGCATTTGACATTTGTTTATCACGTTGGGTGCTAAAGCCATTATAGTTTTGTTTTGAATTAAACTTAAGTTTCTGAATCCATTTTACTGTCCTTGGCATTTTGATTTTTTTTTTAAAGAAAGACTGTGCTAGTGTATTTTGCTTTACTCAGGATCAAATCTGTATTTAATTTTTTTTGAGACTAATAACTGCCTATTTTTTTAATAATGAGCATATTTGATAACTGTGACATAGGTTTCATTTTAGTCTGATAGCAACCAAAATACATTGCAATTATCTATCTTTTCAAATTAAGTACAAGCCGGCCTGGCCTGAGGGGGGATTGGTGGGGTTTTTACTATCATTTTATTGGGGTTTTATTAATGTATTTATTGTTTTTTATGGGCATGTATTTAATTACTTTTTAATTTTTGTAGCTTTGTGTTTTATTCTTGCCCTGTACACCGCCCTGAGTCCTTCGGGAGAAGGGCGGTATAGAAATATTAATAAATTAAATTAAATTAAATAAATTAAGTACCATACTACAAACCAACCTCTTTTCACAATGGAAATTGTCTCCAGTTAGAACATTTAGTGGAATCTCACATTTCACTGGAACTTCGTAATAGGAATTAGCTCCAAGTATTAAAAATCCTGCCAGCTATGTCTTTAATCATAATAATTACACATTTTAACAAGTGAATTCTGTATGTTACCATCATCAGAAGTTGTTAACTGGGACAACAAGTGTAAAACAGACTTCACACACACTAATTAATTAATCATGAGATTTTTTTTCTTTAAAAACCATTTCAGCTTTATAGGTAGTCCTTGAGTTACAACTGTAATGGAGCCTTGCCTATTATGGTCGTAAATTGTAACAATAATAAAATGGGGCAGTCATGTGGCTGACCCAGCTTGACAATGTTTTTTGAGACTGTTGTTAAGCTATCAGGATGGTTGCAAGTGCAAACCCATTGTTTGCCAAAACTCAGAAGGGTCGGTGTTCAGCAAAAAGCATACCTCTTTACAGTAGATATACCAACATGCAAGATACTTTAGAAGATATTCCCTACTTACAAGAACCTCTAATATTGGAAGATTAAATTAGATCATTACTCTGGTCATAACTAAATTGGAGGGCTACAGGAATTGAAAGAATATATATAGAGAAATATGACAAGCAAAAGATGAAAAATGAGTGATGGTCCTAGAAAATCTGGGGAACAACTGGTTGAAAGATTCCAATACCAAATAGGAGACGTAACAGAGTGTACAAACTGTTGCACAATATTCTTAATTTCATTTCTTATTAAAATGTTTGGAACCATCCAATGAAGGTTAGAGCCTTACGCTGTAAGGAATACACGAGGTGTCGAAGCTGACTTTAGAAAAGGCTGAGGACTAAGGCACATTATTCTTGGTGCATGCTGGAAAACAGAAAGCCTGAGGAGCCGGGTTGGGAAGAGATCTTCCTACAGAAAATTTATCTAAGTAGTTGCTAAGAGTTTTTACCAACTTGATAGCCTATAATCAATTGCTTGATCTATCAATCAATTAATCCATGTTTGTAAACTAAGCAGGATTTCATTCAATAACTTCTGCTTCATCAAGATATATATCTTGCCATGATTAAAGGTAAAGGTAAAGGTTCCCCCGCACATGCGTGCTAGTAGTTTCCAACACTAGGGGCCGGTGCTCATCTCCGTTTCAAAGCCAGCGCTTGTCCGAGGACGTCTCCGTGGTCATGTGGCCGGCATGACTAGACGCCAAAGGCGCACAGAACGCTGTTACCTTCCCACCGTAGTGATCCCTATTTTTCTACTTGCATTTTTACGTGCTTTCGAACTGCTAGGTTGGCAGAAGCTGGGATGAGTAACAAGCGCTCACTCTGTTACGCGGCACTCGGGATTTGACCCGCCAAACTGCTGACCTTCTGATCGACAAGCTCAGCGTCCTAACCCACTGAGCCACCGCGTCCCTTGCCATGATTACACCCACTGAAATAAATGGATCAAGTTGTTGTAACTAACGTGACCCATTCTCTTACAATGAAATTTGGATCAAGATGTGTGCATTCCTAAAGCTTCATTATGAAGATATGAACAAATAATATGGCAATATGTTTTCCTGGACCAAGCCTTTGTGTATTACTTCAGTATGTCTTGTTCCAATGATCTACTGCGGGTCTTGTTGGTTAAAGAATTCTGATTATGGGATCTAGACAGAGAATGTTCTCTGCCCTATGGAACACCTTGCCCCCAGAGATGAGTAGTCTCTCCACACTTCTATTAGCCTTAGAGAAAAGACCTGGCTCTAATTGCTATGGGGATCTAAGAGTGATAAGCACTTCTGCGGATGGTTAGTGGTTTCAGGGTGCTCTCACCATCTTTTTAACTTTTGAAACCTTTAATTTTAACATTTTAAATTCTTTTACCTTTGTTTTTAATTAATTTTTAAAATTTGTTTTTACACTGCTGTGTGTCTTTTATTTGTAAAAGTCAGTCAGGTGAGATGGACAGTACAGGAATTTGATAAATAAATAAAAATGGGATCAGATATGTCCTATATAGTGTTTAAATCAGACAACTCTGGCTTTACATTGGTTAATAATCCAAGGTGCTTCATGTTCTGATCCATCTGCACCTAACAGATCACTCTGGCAATGTAAATCAAGATTCCCGAACAAAATTCAGCATGGCTGGAACATGGAAAGAGTTGAGCAAAGAAGACCACAGAGAGAAAGAGAAAGAGAGAGAGAGAGAGAGAGAGAGAGAGAGAGATTTATGAACCATGGATTAGGATTCAAATTTATAAAGACATTCTTAATCTTAGAGAGCACCAACTTTCACGCTTTAGTGCTTTTTTAAAGAAATCTGCAATCACCAGAAAGCAAGACAGGCAGAGAATGGTCATGTAAGAAAACATTTCCCAATTTAAAGGGGGAAACTCTTCTGATCTTAAGTTTATAGCCACACAATTCATTTAGGGATGCAGCGAGTAGAATAGATATATTTACCAGCTCCTCTTAGAGAAAATAAGAGTGTAGTAGCAATATATACATTTCCATATGAAATAGCTAGGACATCTTTCATCAACAGAAGCTTACTCAAAATAATTTAACTGTGGTACCTCTTGAACTTAACTAATTGGTTGCTCAAGTTGCTCTACTACCAAATACATTTTAATAAAATTATGCAATCACCATGTGTGATAAGCACTAATAACTCTTATGACTTATGCATCCAGGAGAAATTGTGGAGGCTAATGAACCTTGCTGTTGATTTATATCACATGGGTTAAATCCAAAACTTAGTCACTAGGAATTGATTACTGCTTAATGAATGCAACACAGCACAAAGGTATTATTGGTGATAAAAATGTAGCAAATTGCATGTCACCAAGAATTTATGTTTTTTTTTTCATTTATATAAGATTCAGGAAAATTAAGCTTAATACAAAACAAGCATGTAACTTATTATGAATCTATGCAGGCTTTTAATCATTTAACATCCTAAAAACCATTTCATAAGCACTGTTTAATTAATGCTCTCTAAACACCCATTTTTTGATGATAAAATAGGCTAAGGGGTTTAATTACTTGCTCAAGGTTACTAAGAGCTGCCAATAAATATGTGCAATGGATCTCTCCCAGGATTTTCATTATTTTATTCAAACAACAGGAGTTTTGTAAGTGTTGTGCCTTCTGATCTTGAATTAATTCTCGCATATAGTGTTGATTTCATAATGTGAATATAGCAATTGGACTTTCTTAAAGGGTAAGAAATTATAATATTGAACACCAAGCTAATTACAAATCAACTTATTTTTATATTACTAATCAAATGTTTAGGCCGCCTAACTTCCAAAGGGGTTGGATAGTTTCACTAACTAAAAATGCAATAAAATACAAAAATAAATCCCTCAGCATGGCATAAAAAACAACTGGCGAATGGCCACAAAAACACAGCATACCACCACTAAATCATTATAAAAGGACTCACCTAAACCATGTAAGCATAAACCTGGGGAAACATCTAGATTTTTTAAATGTAGCCCGAAGGCAGACAAGGTGGGAGCCAAGCAGATCTCTAGGAAGTTATATTGCAAAGGGCAGGCTCTGTGCCCTGGGTCTCTTTAGAGCAGAGGTGCCCAACCTTTTGGGCATCAGGGACCAATTCTCTGGAGGGTGGTTTTTTTGCGGACCGGAGGGGGTGTCGTTTTGTGTGCTGCCTGCATCCCACGGATGGGGCTTTGCTTTTTGTGCAGACCGGTTGCTGGCATGCCGTAGTACTGGTCCATGGACCGGGGGCTGGGGACCCCTGCTTTAGAGGACTTGGAGCAGGCCAACCCTATTGGAGTGGATAGATGAGCAGATGCTATAGAGAAGCTATTTGGTCCCTCAAATAGCTGCTAGAACCTATGCCATGTAAGCTTAGTAGGGGATAACCATCACCTTGAATTGTACCTGGAAGCCAATTGGCAATTGCCAACTGGGAGCCAACTAGCACTGGGTGTTACATGAGTTAGTGAGGCTTGGTCATCACTGCTTATATCACTGCATTCTGCGCCATGAGGTTTTCAAGGTCAACCCTATGTAGATTTAATTGGAACAGTTCAATCCCAAAGAGACAAAGCTATCAATGACAGTGAGGAAGGCCTCTCAATTCATGAATGAGCAGAATCAGCACACAAGCCGAATCTACACCAAGGCTTTCTGGGTTACAGCTGCCTCCTGCTTCTCGAGCAGACCTGAGAGTTCAGGAAGATCCCCCAAGTTGTATATAAGTCCTGAGCAGGGCAGTGTGACTTTGAGAATTTTATAAAAGAACAAACAATGTAGCCTGGATTTTATCAATCACTGAAACATTTGCCTTGGGACAGGTCTTTTTCTCTATTCTTTATATAATATCCTCTGTTTCTCACAGAAGATCATTCGTGTTTGCCATACTTCATGATTTGCCATCAAAGATTCAGGAAGTGAGGTGCAGTAACTTTCTTTTCTAGGACTGAATTTGTCCCTGTATGATGTTGTTGAATCGCATCCCGTATTCTGCTGAAATGTCCATTATATCACACAGTGCTCTGAATTAATATTAAGGCTCCTTGAATGGCTCTAGCTATTCTATGGAATGGAATACATTTCCTCTGTGAGCTGCAAAGATGCTCCCCTGTGAACTTTCATTGATTAAGTACTATCAGCTCAAATCGTTAGAATTCTCACTAGTGGAAAAATATTGTTTTGTCATGATTGCTGTAAGGAAACCTGGGGTATAAAAATGATCCGATAGATGGTTTTCAGTGTTAGAAGGCAACTCTGGTGCCTGGTGAATGGTCGCTCTGGTGAATGATCTCTGGAGGACCTGGGACAGGGGATATTCCTCTGTCCTAGTCCTATTAGACCTCTCAGCGGCTTTCGATACCATCGACCATGGTATCTTGCTGCGGCGTCTCAGGGGATTGGGAGTGGGAGGCACGGTTTTTCAGTGGTTCTCCTCCTATCTCCTGGGACGCTCGCAGTCGGTGTTGGCAGGGGGGCAGAGGTCAACCTTGAGGCCTCTCGCTTGTGGAGTCCCTCAGGGGTTGGTCCACTCGCCTCTCCTGTTCAACATCTACATGAAACCGCTGGGTGAGATCATTCATGGTTTTATTATTTCGACCCCAAACCACCCCAGTGATGCCCTCAATGTGATGTCCCGCTGCCTGGAGGCGGTTCGGGTCTGGATGGGGAGGAACAGGCTTCGACTCAACCCTGACAAGACTGAGTGGCTGTGCGTACCGGCATCTCGGGATATTCAGGATATCCCATCTCTTTCTATGGGGGGTGAGTTATTACCCCCCGTAGATAGGGCTCGCAACTTGGGAGTCCTCCTAGATTCACAGCTTTCTTTAGAAGACCATATAGTAGCTGTGACTAGGGGGGCCTTCGCCCAGGTTCGCCTGGTGCGCCAGTTGCGGCCCTATTTAGACCGGGATGCCTTACGTACGGTCACTCATGCGCTCGTGACATCTCGTCTGGACTACTGCAACGCTCTCTACATGGGGCTGCCCTTGAAGACCACTCGGAGGCTCCAACTGGTACAGAATGCAGCCGCGAGAGTTGTGCTGGGAGTTTCCCGATACTCCCATGTTACACCTCTGCTCCGTGAGCTGCATTGGCTCCCAGTTGTCTTCCGGGTGAGGTTCAAGGTGCTGGTATTGACCTACAAAGCCCTACATGGCATGGGTCCGGAATACCTTGGGGAGTACCTGTGGCCGGCATCAACTTCCCTCCGCCCAGTACGCTCCCACAGAGAGGGCCTCCTCAGGGTGCCACCGGTCAAAGAATGCCGACTGGTGGCCCCCAGGGGGAGGGCGTTCTCTGTGGGCGCGCTGGATTTATGGAACCGTCTTCCGGTTGAGCTCCGGATGGCGCCCGACCTGCGCTCCTTCCGGCGCGATCTAAAGACGTATCTCTTCGAACAAGCTGGCCTGGCCTGATGGGATGGGTTGGGTTTTTTATTACTTTTAACCTATTGTAAGAGCTGTGGGCATTTGTTTAATCTCTTTTAATTTTTGTATTTTGTCTTTTAACATGTATTGCCCTGTTCACCACCCTGAGTCCTTTGGGAGAAGGGCGGTATATAAATAAAATTAATAAATAAATAAATAATAAAATTTTACCTTTTAATATTTTAGCTGTTTTAAGTTTTGGTGTTTGATGTTTCATCTGGAATTATGGTCTAGGATATTAAATAAAATGCAAACATCATAGCACAAGGAAGATTAGCTTGGCCCTTTGAGATAGCAGAACAGTAATTGGCAGGGATCTTACATTGCCTCTCTTTGTCAAAAAGAGCTATCAGTTTCAACAGACTTGCCTTGAAGCTATAGAGCTGAAGGACATCACATTTTCATATTATCCATCAGAGATGAAACCAAAGACCTCTAGAGAACTGCAGTTCATCTCTGGAAAAATAAATGGCAACTGAAGAGACAAATCTGGCACCACCCATTGGTTAGGGAAAAAGTTGCCTTTTTTCCTCTACTCGCCATTATCTTTTCTTTCCCTCTTGTATTGTAGATTTGCAAACCCAGAAATTGTTTTAACTTTTAACCCTAGTGCAGAAATTGAGGAATGTTACATGCTTTTTAAATCTTAACAAATTAGCTTAACCTATACCTTGTTCTGGTAGCCATACCAGAAAGAAAAACCAAATGCACAGGTACAATGTAGGTGGTACCTCGCTCAATAGTAGTAACTGTGAGAGAGATCTTGGAGTCCTAGTAAACAATCACTTAATACGAGCCAGCAGTGTGCTGCAGCTGCCAAAAAAGCCAACACAGTGCTAGGCTGCATTAATAGAGGGATAGAATCAAGATCACATGAAGTAATAACACCACTTTATAGCACCTTGGTAAGGCCACACTTGGAATACTGCATCCAGTTTTGGTCACCATGATGTAAAAAAGATGTTGAGACTCTAGAAAGAGTACAGAGAAGAGCAACAAAGATGATTAGGGGACTGGAGGCTAAAACATATAAGCAACGTTTGCTAGAATTGGGTATCTCTAGTTTAATGAAGAGAAGAACTAGGGGTGACATGAAAGCAGTGTTCCAATATCTCAGAGGTTGCCACAAAGAAAAGGGAATCACGCTATTCTCCAAAGCACCTGAAGGCAGGACAAGAAGCAACAGAAGGAAAATAATCAAAGACCGAAGCAACCTAGAACTAAGGAGACATTTCCTGACAGTTAGAACAATTAATCAGTGGAACAACCTGCCTCCAGAAGCTGTGAATGCTCCCACACTGGAAGTTTTTAAGAAGAGACTGCACAACCATTTGTCTGAAATGGTATAGTTTCCTGCCTGAGCAGGGGGTTGGACTAGAAAACCTCCAAGGTACTTTCCAATATTATTATTATTATTATTATTATTATTATTATTATTATTATTATTATTATTATTATTATTATTATTATTATTATTATTATTATTATTATTATTATTATTAATTATTATTATTATTATTATTATTACTATTATTATTATTATTATTATTGTTATTATTATTATTATATATTATTATTAGATAATAATAATAATGGTAATAATCAGAAGGGAAAAATGGGAGATCTGAAAAAGGAGCAGAAACTAAAATATGTATTGGACCTGAAATTAATCTTTATTTTTCAACCACTTGCAATCAAGCTGTACATCTAAAACCAATAGCAGGTATGTGTGTTAAGAAGAGAGACAAATATTTGGGAAGTTATGTAAAGCAGCGCCCCCCAACCTTTTTGGTTCTGCGGACTGCCGGTGGCACTGGGGGGGGGGAGAGGGGTGATTTCACATATGTGTACACCATTTGCACAAATTCAGCTTCATGAGCTTGCACACTTGCCTGCTATTTGCGTGGCCCAGTTCCCAATAGGATGAGGTTGGGGACCTCTAATCTAAACTAGTTTGATGAAACCTGCTTCCTTAGATATCAAGTGTATCATACCTTGCAACCTGTGTAGGCTGAAGGATACATGATCATGTTGAGGTTCTAGAGATTAATTAGATTTAAAAAGAATGTGTTCGGAGACAGAAATATAACTACCCACCCCCACATTGTATATATTTAATATGTTCGTACTCAAAGTCTCTCTTTTATCAAATAGATCATTCAATGCTTAAAATTAATATACAGTACCAACATTTATAATCAATATCCTGAACTTTCTGTATTCCAAACTTATGTTCCAGTGGAAGCGTAATTATATTTTACTTTCGGCTCAGAATTGATTCCCAAGCTTATTATTCCTATGTAATATTGATATTTCTTAAAATACTTGAAAGTCACCAAAGAACTGAAACAAACTTTTCTCCACTTTTTACATTATTAGAATTTGTGGCTTTTATTGTACTACAATTGCAACTGAGAACTAGAACTTATCAAATTCTAGCCCAACATTTTAGCTACTATACCAGATTGCCTCCCCCAGAGTGACTAGTCATTATGCTATTATATTTCAGTGTCAACTTTGATCTTTTAAAAACTATTTTCAAAGGATCAGCATTTGAAGTAACACTATTTCTCAGCTAGGTGGTGAAACTGAAAACTTTTTCAACTTCTTCAGTTGGAAACTACATAATTTAAAATGTAAACACTTTTTGAGGGTGTAGATTTTAAAGTGTTATAAGCTGTATGGAACTTAATTTCCAAAAGTCTTTTTTAATTCAATATCTAACAACCATAAAACGGTCTGAATCTGAAATAGGAGTGTGGCTTTGTGATCAGATTAGTTTCCCTCTGCAACTTTTAACTTCAAGCATATGAAGTATTGGTATTTCTTACTTAGAGAAAAATCACCTTTCCAGAACATGCTCTAAGGGAAAGATAAGAAGATTTTACAGGTTCTTTTGGGGATATGCAAACATAAAACTCCCTCCATGGATTACTGCCTTGTCGTGGCGAAGGGGCTTGCATAATTCAATGAAGCTATGAGCTATGCCGTGCAGGGCCACCCAAGACGGACAGGTCATAGCAGAGAGTTCTGACAAAACGTGATCCACTGGAGAAGGAAATGGCAACCCACTCCAGTATCTTTGCCATGAAAACCCTATGGACAGTACCAAAAGGAAAAAGGTATGACACTGGAAGATGAACCCCTCAGGTCGGAAGGCGTCCAATATAATACTGGGGAAGAGCTGAGGGCTAGTAGTAGTAGCGCCAGAAAGAATGAAGCGACTGGGCCAAAGCCAAAAGGACGCTCAGCTGTGGGTGTGTCTGGTGGTGAAAGGAAAGTCCGATGCTGTAAAGATTTTTTCTCCATAGGAACCTGGAATGTAAGATCCATGAATCAAGGAAAGCTGGATGTGGTCAAACAAGAGATGACAAGACTGAACATTGACATCTTAGAAATCAGTGGACTAAAATGGACAGGAATGGGTGAATTTAATTCAGATGACCATCAGGTATACTACTGCGGGCAAGAATCCCTCAGAAGAAATGGAGTAGCCTTCACAGTTAATAAAAGAGTAGGAAAAGCAATACTGGGATACAATCCCCAAAATGACAAAATGATCTCAGTTCGAATCCAAAGCAAACCATTCAATATCACAGTAGTCCAAGTCTATGCCCCAACCACCGGTGCTGAAGAGGATGAAATTGACCATTTCTATGAAGCCTTACAGCACCTTATAGAACTAACACCAAAAAATGATGTCCTTATCATCATGGGGGATTGGAATGCTAAAGTAGGAAGCCAAAAGATAACCGGAATAACAGGCAAGTTTGGCCTTGGAGTACAAAATGAAGCAGGGCACAGGCTGATAGAATTTTGTCAAGAGAATACGATGGTCATACTGTAGCAAACACTCTTTTCCAACAACCCAAGAGACAGCTCTACACATGGACATCACCAGATGGTCAACACAGAAATCAGATTGACTATGTGCTCTACAGCCAAAGATGGAGAAGCTCTATACAGCCAGTAAAAACAAGACCAGGAGCTGACTTCTTGTTGCAAAATTTAGGCTTAAATTGAAGAAAGTAGGGAAAAGCACTAGGCCACTCAAGTATAAACTAAATCATATCCCTGATGAATATACAGTAGAGGTGAAAATAGATTTAAGGAATTAGATCTGATAGACAGAGTGCCTGCAGAACTATGGATGGAGGTTTGCAAAATTGTACAAGAGGTAGCAACTAAAACCATCCCAAAGAAAAAGAAATGCAAGAAAGCAAAATGGCTGTCTGAGGAAGCTTTGCAAATAGCTGAGGAAAGGAGGGAAGCGAAAGGCAAGGGAGAAAAAGAAAGATACACCCAACTGAACGCAGAATTCCAGAGAATAGCTAGTAGAGATAAGAATGCCTTCTTAAATGAACAGTGCAAAGAAATAGAAGAAAACAACAGAATAGGGAGGACCAGAGATCTCTTCAAGAAAATTGGAAAGATGAAGGGAATGTATCATGAAAAAAATGGGCATGACAAAGGACCAAAATGGCAGGGACCTAACAGGCAGAAGAGATTAAGAAGAGGTGGCAAAATTACACAGAAGAACTATACAAGAACGAGCTTAACGTCCCTGATAACCATGATGAGGTGGTCACTGACCTCGAGCCAGACATCCTAGAGTGTGAAGTGAAGTGGGCCTTAGGAAAGCTGAGCAACAACAAAGCTAGTGGAGGTAACAGTATTCCAGCTGAGCTATTCAAAATCTTGAAAGACGATGCAGTAAAAGTGCTACACTCAATTTGCCAGGAAATTTGGAAAACTCAACAGTGGCCACAGGATTGGAAAAGATCAGTTTACATTCCAATTCCAAAGAAAGGCAGTGCCAAAAATGTTCAAACTATCGCACCATTGCACTCATTTCACATGCTAGCAAAGTTATGCTTAAAATCCTACAAGCTAGACTCCAGCAGTACATGGATCGAGAACTACCAGAAGTACAGGCAGGATTTCGAAGAGGCAGAGGAACTAGAGATCAAATTGCCAACATACGCTGGATCATGGAGAAAGCTAGGGAGTTCTGCTTCATTGACTATGCTAAAGCATTTGATTTTGTGAATCACAACAAACTGTGGCAAGTTCTTAAAGAGATGGGAGTACCAGACCATCTTATTTGTCTCTTGAGAAACCTATATGCAGGTCAAGAAGCAACAGTGAGAACTGGACACGGAATCACTGATTGGTTCAAAATTGTGAAAGGAATCCGGCAAGGCTGTATACTGTCACCCTGCCTATTTAACTTATATGCAGAGCACATCATGAGAAAGGCAGGGTAGATGAATCAAAAGTTGGAATTAAGATTGCTGGGAGAAATATCAACAACCTAAGATATGCAGATGATACCACTCTAATGGCAGAAAGTGAAGAGGAAGTAAAGAGCCTCTTGTTGAGGGTGAAGAAGGAGAGTGCAAAAGTTTGGTTGAAACTTAATGTTAAGAAAACCAAGATCATGGCATCTGGCCTTCTCAATTCCTGGCAAATAGATGGGGAGAAATGGAGGTAGTGACAGATTTTATTTTCCTGGGCTCCAAGATCACCGCAGATAGGGACTGTAGCCAAGAAATTAAAAGACACTTGCTCCTGGGGAGGAAAGCCATGGCAGCACATTAAAAAGCAGAGATAGCACATTAAAAAGCAGAGATATCACCCTGCCAAAAAAAGTGTGTATAGTCAAGGCTATGGTCTTCCCATTTGCAGTGTATGGCAGTGAAAGTTGGACCATAAGAAAGGCTGAGCGCCAAAGAATTAAGGCCTTTGAACTATGGTGCTGGAGAAGACTCCTGTGAGTCCCTTGGACTGTAAGGCAATCAAACCGATCAGTCCTAGAGGAGATCAACCCTGACTGCTCTTTAGAAGGCCAGATCCTGAAGTTGAAACTCAAATATTTGGCCACCTAATGAGAAGGAAGGACTCACTGGAGAAGAGCCTAATGCTGGGAAAGATTGAGGGCAAGAGAAGAAGGGGATGACAGAGAATGAGGTGGCTGGATGGAGTCACTGAAGCAGTAGGCATGAGCTTAAATGGACCTCAGAAGATGGTAGAGGACAGGAAGGCCTGGAGGAACGTTGTCCATGGGGTCACAATGGGTCGGACACGACTTCGCAACTAACAACAACAATACGTAAAACAGGCCTTTGATCCTGAGAATGCAAGATTGTCTGCAATGCGGTCAAAATGTCAAGATGGCAACCCTAGTGGTGCCATTGAAGCTCCACCCATTTTTTTATGTTGTGACACACAAAAAATTCAGAACAGTTTTGACTGCATTATTGTGGCCACCATCTTCACTTTTCTGACTACATTCTACTTTTTTTAAAGATAACCTTTATTGTCATTTTTTTAATGTGGGCACAACGGCACACATCAAAAATGAAATTTAGTTGCCCATTCTCAAAGTGAAACACATACACGACACACACCTAAACATACTATATACAACATATGCATAGACCCACACCCCTATATATACATAACAAATAAATATTAAATACTGTCCATCTTGAATATATAACGGAAGGAAGAAGCTTGAGAGTTCACAAGGTTAATGCTGTATGGAATGAAACTATGGCTGAATCTTCTTACTTTACTGTGAATTGCATTTTTCTCAGCAAAGCCTGATTGTTCATCCATTGCTTGGCTCAAATTATCATATATAAGAAGAAGAAATTTTAGTCAGTCAACAGTTAAATTATTCCTCCCATTGTTCACTGGCAAAACTCCCTCTATATTTTACACCATGAACTAGAATAGCAGCGAACTCTGCATCCTTTAATGGTTTCAAATTACATTTAATGTTTCTGGAATTCTTAAAATGCAGAGTTGTCCATTAGTAGGCTAATAAATTATTGATCATCACCCCTCTAACCTACTATGAATTTCTTTAGATTACTGCATGTATCAAAACACGTTGTGAAATGATACCCCTTCAGCCATCGAGTATTTGACCCAAGATTCCACATCACTTTACTTTCAGCATCTGTCTCAAGTCAATTCACAGGAAGTAAAAGAAATCTTTGAACTTTCTTAGGAACTTTCCCCAGTATTCCAACTATGCACTTACTATTCATACAATTTACTTCAGCGCTGAATTTCTCTCACTTACCACCGAAGCCCTCTGAGGTTTTTTTTTTTTTAACCAGTTGGTTCTTTACTTTCAGGGACACGATGTGATGAGTCACGCTCTCAATAAAAATGTGAACTGAGTTCAGGCTCTTCAGAACATCCCTAACATAGTTGTTTTTGCCTTTCAGTACCAGAATATCTGATCGAAATACAGTTCATTTAGTGGCCATTCAAAGTTACAAAAGCATTGGGAAAAAGTGATTTATGGCCATTTTTCACACTTATGACCAGTGTGATTCGGCCAGTTTGCACCAGTTCGGCAGAATCAGTAACTATTTTTTTGTTGCCTGGGCCCAGAATGGACTTCCAGAAGCAGCATCCACAAAGAGAACAGGTTGTTCACATATAACAGACGTGTCAAACTCGCAAATCATGTGCCGTCGTGCGACGTATTGGAGCTTTTTCCCCATTGCTGGCAATAGGGTGGGCGCAGTTTCATTGTGAGACATCCGGCCCGCGGGCTGGCAGTTTGACACTCCTGACATATATGAATCCCACCACTGCTTATGACCGTTGCAGCATCCCCATAGTCACGTGATTTACATTTGGGTGCTTAACAACTGGTGCCTATTTATGACAACTGCAGTGTCCTGGGGTCACGTCATCCCCTTTTGTGACCTTCCGACAGGGAAAGTCAATGGGGAAGCCAGATTCACTTAACAACCATGTTACTACTTTAAGAACTGCAGTGATTCACTTAACATATGTGGCAAGAAAAGTCATAAAATGGGGCAAAATTCACTTAACAAATTTCTCACTTAGCAACATCAGTTGTGGCCATAAGTTGAGGACTACCTATATAGTCATGAACGAATGAATAACGCATAGAGGTAATTCTTAGGGAAATCATACTTAGGGAAAAATACAAAGTGTTCCCTGTGATGAAAGAATGACTTTCATGGGCAGAAACAGCTTTGCAATGCTTGGAAATAAAGACAGCCAATCAAGTCCTACTGGGTAGATTTCTATATCCGATAGCCACAAATTCAAAATTCCCCTTCAACTACTCATTGTGGACAATGCAAAGTGAAAGAACAAATAAACCTTAATAATAATGCTCTTAATATTGACATTGTTTCAGCTGCATGATGTTGTTCAATCTGAAGATAACTCACACCGATTAATGTCTTCTTTTGAACAAATTTCTTAAATTTGCAAACACTTTCACTTTTTTCTTCATTACTAAGTAATCATATCAACAACTCTTTAATATATTCTGGGCCTCAATTAATTTTGATTGCAAATCACTGTTCTTCCAGTCAAAATGGAGAATGATCGCCAGAAATCATTTCACTGGACCTCTCAGTAACCAATAATTTATGCAATTCTTTGTCAACATTTTGTATTTTAGGGCGGCATCACTAATCTACAGTGCAAGTGTGGAAATAATAATTGTTTCATTTTGGGTTTGAGCATTGAACATGTTTAAGAAACTTAAAAATCAAAGTGTGTCTTCTTTAACCAGATACATGAGGAATCCATTAACTGAAATTATTACTGCATGATGCTTGATCATATGGCATGTATAAACAAACTTCCTCTGCTGTAGGAACAGTGTCTTTTGATTTATTGTCTAGTTTTGTAAATATAATATACCGTAATAATGTTCTTTATAAGTTCTCTCTCTTACACTCTCTACGTGAGACTGTAAATCAATAGCACAATTTCTGTCACAGAGATATTTATTCCAGCTCTACACACTAACCATTTGGCTTCTTTTTGACATTTTAAAAAAATAAGGGAATTTCATCTTCAGGCCTACAGTAACTTTTGCATTTCCTATTTGGCACCAAAACCAAAAGTTTTTGCCACTTATAAACCAACCTCTCTGATACAAAATGACAAGTTACCTGCCTCTTAAATCTGAGCAAAGGTTGTGGTATGAACCACTGTATAAGGCTTCCTTGTGCAAGGCTGTAGATACTGAAGCTCCATAAGCTGTGCCTGTATTTAGTAACAGGATAAGCTGTTTTACTGCAGAAAACAAATAAATCACATGCATTTTTATTTATTCGATTTATATAGCACCCATCGCACTATCAAGTATAGATCTGCCTGGTGCTAAACTCAGGAATCAAACTGCATTATTTGTGCAGACACATACAAACACATACATGTGTGGAGGAAATGATTTCTGCATCCAGGCAGATCTCTCTTTATCTCTGGTGTGTGTGTGTGTGTGTGTGTGTGTGTGTGTTTACATTTGCACATGTATGCATGTCAGTTCCAGCTACAGATCTTTCCTCCCACTCTTCCAAGTCAACAGATTTTTGGCTGTTCTTTTCCAGCATGATGGCATAATGATCTCCTCTCACTTCAGAATCATCGATTCCTGCCTCAGCAGCTCCCCAATTCCTACATTCTGTAACTTAAATCAGTATTTGTAATTTGAATAATAGTAACACAGCCATACTACATGAGTAAATATCCTTAGATATAAGATAGTACGTAAGAATTAAGTGTTCAGCATAGTGATGGCATGAGGGAAAGACCTGTCTTTGTGTCTAATTCTTTTGACATGCAATGCCTTATAGCGGCAACCTGAGGGGAGGAGTTGAAACAATTTATGTCCAGGATGTGAGATGTCTGTAGATATTTTTTTTTCAGGCCTTTTTCTGACCTGTGCTTTGTATGGCCCAAAACTACTCAATGGCTGTTCTTCCTATAGTTAAGAAACAACATAGTCTCTCCAGGGTGTTCTACATGGAAGAAACCTATTAGAATTTAGATAACGTAGGTTGGCATATGCTCTCTGTGCTGTGTATCAGAGCAAGAATCCTTTTCTGAGTCAGAAGGTTTGAATTTTTAAAGGACATAGGGAAGTAATGGTCAGTCCCTCTGAAGATACCATATGGAACACTAGCTTTGTTGTCTGCAAATACCTTCTGCTGTCGGCCTCATTTATACTTCTCACCAACCCCCCTACTGTTTTCAGGGAGAGAATAAAATTGCTCCAATTTGCACTCATGCTTTTTTTTGGTGTTGCCATGTAAGCTATAAACAAGGATTTGTTGAGACTTATACACTATCATAGGATTACAAAACAGCCCAGACCCATCTTTCAGATCACTCTTGGGAAGAGAAGGAATGTGTCTAGGCAGATATTTAAGAGGTGCTGCTTCCCCAATCGTTTTATAGAAATGTTCTGATAAAATTGTGCCTAGCATATCTTCCCTTCCCAGCACTGGGTTCAATGAAGCAGCAGCAATGGCAGAGAAAACCAACCAACTATATACACACCGATTGCTTCTGTTACGATCCAAAGGAGGCAAATTTAGCAAGAAAGGCAGGGAACTAGTGGAGGAAAAAGCATGAGTGAAAGACGCAGGTGGGGACTACATTATGTCGAGGTGAGTTTGCAGATGTAGATCAAATCCATGAAGCCATGGAGATGGATGGAAAACAGAAATGGCCACTGCTGGGAAACAGCAACTAAATATCCTCTTGCATGTGTCCTCTCTACCCTGCTCCAGCCTGTTTTGCTCCTTTACGACTGGAGGAACAGGCACCGGCTGTGGGCCTTTCTACTTTTAAGAATTTGAAACTGGGAAGCAGTCAGCCAGGGTAACAATAAAGAGGCAGCAGAACAAATCACACAAAACCCTTCAAGGTGAGATTTACAAGGGCCACGTTGATGCTTCACTCCTTACATTTTATGTTCGCAAAACAGTGTAGCTGAGATTACTCTGACATTTTTGAAAGAAAAAGCAAATGGATGCCAGGTTGCCTACCAGGGGGATAGCAAAGAATTTTTAAATTGCCCTTTTTTCACCAGTCATGAATCACTCTTTACTAAGGTTGGGATGTTCTGAGGTTTACCGAGTTTTGTACAAGTACTGAGTTTCGGGAAGTTGAGATTTGTAATTTTTATTTTATTAGCAACTGAAAAGGATACCACTGAAAGCAAAAACTTCATTGCTATGGAACTATGCTACTGCAGCTCTCTAATGAACCAAAAGACCAATATCTATTTATCCATCCATCTATTGTCTTTATCTCTGTAAATCGTAATACTCCCCTCAAAAAATGAAAAGCTAGACTTGACTTCTATGAAATTCGTGCCCATGTTTGTGTACCTCCAAGATATTTTCCTAGATTATTTATTTATTTATTTATTTATTTAATTTAATTTGTATACCGCCCTTCTCCCGAAGGACTCAGGGCGGTGAACAGGGCAATAAATACCAAAATACCAAAATACAAAAAGTAAAAACAGATTAAACCATAGTGCCCAAATACAATAAATAAATTACTTAAAAACAATAATTAAAACCCAAACCCATCAGACCAGGCCGGCTTGTTCAAACAAATAGGTTTTTAGATCACGTCGGAAGGAGTGAAGGTCGGGGGCCATCCGGAGCTCAACCGGTAAACGGTTCCAAAGGTCAGGCGCACCCACAGAGAACGCCCTCCCCCTGGGGGCCACCAGTCGGCATTCTCTGACCTGCGGCACCCTGAGGAGGCCCTCTCTGTGGGAGCGCACTGGGCGGAGGGAAGTTGATGCCGGCCGCAGGTGCTCCCTAAGGTACTCCGGACCCATGCCATGTAGGGCTTTGCAGGTCATTACCAGCACCTTGAACCTCACCCGGAAGGCAACTGGAAGCCAATGCAGCTCACGGAGCAGAGGTGTAACATGGGAGTATCGGGAGACCCCCAACACAACTCGCGCGGCTGCATTCTGCACCAGTTGGAGCCTCCAAGTGTTCCTCAAGGGCAGCCCCATGTAGAGAGTGTTGCAGTAGTCTAACCGAGAGGTCACGAGTGCATGAGTGACTGTACGCAAGGCATCCCGGTCTAGATAGGGCCACAACTGGCGCACCAGGAGAACCTGGGCGAAGGCCCCCCTAGTCACAGTTACTATATGATCTTCTAAAGAAAGCTGTGAATCTAGGAGGACTCCCAAGTTGCGAGCCAAATAGCTCTGATATTTCCTAAGGTTACGTCATTCAAATATTTACTTGGCTAACCCTTCTTAGCTTTTAAGCCCACAGGCAGCCAGAATCTGCCACTTGCTAATTCTTCAGCAATCTCCCTTAAATAGAAACCAAATCTATCCAAGGACATACCTCTACCCACCAAGCCACATATGTGTGTGCATATGTATATGCATGTATAGATAGGATACATGTTGCTATGATATGATAGCCTTCCCTCTCTTTTTGTCGTTCTGGTTATAAGGCAAGACTTAAAGGACTCAAGATTGATCTGCAATATCACAAGGGTGTTCTTTCCATTGTTAAAGTACAGGCTCTGCATACATCATGCAATGTAAGCAGATACAGAAGAAGATAAAAAATGGAAATGGGGTAAAAAAGGGAGAATAAGCCAATAGGGGAAGTGAAGGACAATAAGGGAATAAGAAAAAAAAAGTAGGAACAGAGAATAAATCTGCAATCACAATTACCATTAAAATACTTATGGGCAAATTTATCCCTTATCTGTATTCATGACACTTTATGCTTGTATATTTTCATCTGAATACATTCTTGGTGATTAAACTTCACAGACTGATAAACATAATTTTCATAATGAATCGGGTCAAAGATGAAATCAAGCAGCACATGCTCACAAATAATTATCTGAGAAAAAAAAATCTAGAAGACCTCCTTTTCAAAGGCTGAGAGGTTTCCAAGTTTCTTTGAGAAATTTCTCTATAGCACACTGGCACAATTTGCACAACGAAGCACTATACATGATACAGATATGTAACTTTCCCCCCCCTAAATATCTACGAAGCATTTCAAACACATTTAAGAGGTGTGATGGGAACTGGCAGATTAACCTATTTTTTAAAATATAGAATAGAATATAATACAAGAGATACAATTATATTTACTGTACACACAAGCTGGCTTCTTCTATATCAACTGTTTAAAATAAATGTTTTATTCCACTTTTATTATTTTTATAAATAACTCAAGGTGGCATACTAGGAGATAACAAGGTTGAACCCAAGGGAGGAGCAGTCAAATGCATCATCAGTCTGGAGTCCCTTCGTGCCCAGAAGGGATCTAAGTCCAGCCCATCTTGAATTCCTGTGACTCTTATCTATTGCCAATTTGCTTGGGCCGTTAACAGTTCATATTCTTGCGGAGAGCTTAAGTTTGCAATAAATCTTTACATTCATTTGAACTGCTTGGATCTCCTGATTCTCCTGGCACTTGACATAAACATTTGTATGCCATTTCTTTTAATAATTGGAGAGGCAGGCAAGTGGGTGGCGGAAGAAGGAAAGGGCTGTAGAAGAAAAGAGAAAAATGACCCCATATGGCCTGCCCAATTAATTTCTTCTATAATTTCTGTTTACAACATGCACAAGCATGACTGAATGCTTAAATTACAATAGAAGACAGCTTTAAATTACTTGCCTGAGTAATTCTGAATATCAGTCATGGAGAAAAGATACTGATATACTACTGAGAGATAGATATGGCCATGTGGGACAATAGACAGAAAAACTAAAATAGCAAAATCAGCGCATGCCAATAAAATCTATAGGACAAACATTTGAACAGTTATATTGGAATTCGATCCAATCAACTCTCTGAATTAACCATGGCATTCCACATTAATCTTTACATACGTCTCGGACACAGAATGTAAGGTATAAAAACAAAATGGTCCCACAATACAAATAGTCCTCAATTACCAACCACTCATTCAGTAGCTGTTCAAATTGCTGACCGTGTTGAAAATAATAGTTTTACAGCCAATTAACGGCCATCTATGACTTTTGTAGTATCCCTCAGTCATGTGATCACCATTAGAGTAAGTACATATTGTCCCCTGCCTGACCTATGTTGTTTTTTCTTTTTTCTCCACCCTTACAGAGCAGAAGGATCTAATTACATTTTTAATTCCCTTAGATGAAATAGGAACAAAATTTGATTATTCCTCAGAACTTAAATTAGATGTGCACAATTTGTGGCTCACCAACTTGAATACAACCGAATCAACCATCCATGTAGTGACTGCTAAATTTATTTATTTTTATTTATTTAATTAGATTTCTATACCGCCCTATTCCTGAAGGACTCAGGGCGGTTTACAGGGCAGCATAAAATACAATATAAAAGATAATATAAAATTAAAATAAATTTAATTAATTAAGCCCAGCAATTAAAACAATATTTAAAAAGCTAAAACCCCTTCAGTCCAGGCCTGATAAATCAAAAAGCCAGGTTTTCAGGTCCCGGCGAAATGAACGCAGATCGGGGGCGGTCCGGAGTTCCACAGGTAAATCATTCCAAAGGGCAGGCGCACCCACAGAGAATGCCCTCCCTCTGGGGATCACCCGCCGGCACTCCCTAACCGGCGGCACCCTAAGGAGGGCCTCTCTATGGGAGCGCACAGGACGATGGGAAGTTGATGCTGGCAGCAGGTGCTCCCTAAGATAATCCGGACCCATGCCATGTAGGGCTTTATAGGTCATCACCAGCACCTTGAATCTCACCCGGAGTGCAACTGGAAGCCAATGCAACTGGAAGCCAACTGAAGCCAAATGCTCGAGAACATCCTCATTTTACACCTCTGGTTAGATAATAGAGGACAAAACGTATCAAATCCTTGATGGGCTTTATATGTGACTTATTGGTTTCATTCAGTTTGGCAAATACACTGAACCCATTCCGGGTTGCTGCACGAGCTGAGAATATATTAAACACAAAACAATCACAGTCACTGACAGAAGGGAGTCTCCAGTTACTCATCTTGACATCAGATGGATGACACAGTGTCCAGTTGAGAACAAACATACTAAGCAGATCAGAATGCACGAATCAGACATTTTAAAAGAAAGTGTACCATTTCCAGAAACACACATACACAACACACACACATTATGTGTAGATGTCTTAAAAGAAATAAATAATAAAAAAACTAAGAACACTTAAATTGTTTCTTGGCCATGTTTCTAGACCATCTTCTTTTCACAATGACTTAACAAAAAAAGCAATACCAAAAGAGGAATATATTCAAGATAAACAACTTAAAATAAATTCAGTTCCATTAAAGTACTATTTGAAAGTACACATTGGCAAAAAGATACTGTTCAAATTTTCCATTAAGAACCAGGAAGAATATTTTAATCCCATATTCCTGAAAAATGACCACAGATGAGGACAACTATATGACTTTCAGCAGGAAAGACCTTTTTTAATAACTACCAACTTCACCAATTTGGTGGTTGGGCCACAGATAGGGACATACATTTCTTCAGGCTAAATATAAGTTGTCCCCTAGACAATGACTTTATCACCTAATGATAAGATTGCCATAGATCAAATTGTAATCAGCGGAAATGTTTTACTTTGGAATACAATTAATACCCCTGGAATAGACCTTGTTGCGTAATGTGTTGCCAAACTTTATATTTATTTCCCCAATAGTCACATCTTCAGATTTGTGCATCTTATTATAATGCTGACACTGGCACTTGTGTGATTAGTGCTGAAAATTACAGATTCATTCCAATTTAGCATGGTCTTTATTGCTCTTAATTAAGGAGTGAAACATGAAAACTGTGATGACATTTTAATTATCAAAATGCAATACTATTTGCATATTTTTTTTAAAAAATATATATACATCTGCCGGATTCAGTCTCTGGATCCATTACAAGCAACTGATTATGCTGAATCTAAGTTTTCTTGGCTTCAGCCCTGAAATTCATTACCTCCAGTTAACTAACAAATATAAGTTAAAAGAAAAGAATATTCTAACTAGGGGTAGGCAACCTCAGCTCATAAATGAGTTGACTCATGGGAGTCCATGAGTCATAAAAGAGCTGAGGTTGCCTACCCCTGTTCTAGACCAAGGTTACAGAATCATAACAGCTATTGTGGAAAATCTATGTTATTTTTACTTTGCTATTTATTAATTATCATGGTAGTATATGCCCTTGCACAAAAGTGTCAGCTTTTTCAGAAATCAATATCCTTGCTTTTACAATACATCTACTTAAGGTATGGGGACAATAGAAATCATAGAATACATAATTACAACACTACTATTCAATAGCTTGTTCTTGTGCAAACAGCAAAGAAATCAGACACGCCAAGACATGTTAGAAACAGAAGCTGTATTAAACAGCCCTCTCTCTATATATATGAATAGAAAAAAAATCACATACTAAAATATAATTCTTTGTATATACCTTGGGAAGGAAATCAAACCTTCCCTGCCATTCAATCTTCCCTTGTTCCTCATGTTCCAACATGCCATTTCCAGGGCAAAAGATGAGAAATTATACTAAAACAAAAAAAAATAACAAACTTAACACAGGGGTTGAAATTAACTAAAGGCCAATATCCATGCAGATTGACGTATAGAAATACCCATTCAATTCCATTCTATTCATACATCTTAGAATCCTGGAAGAAACCAATTAGATCAATGGAGAAAAAGTATTAGAACATTCTTTTAAAGTGGAGGAGACATACCAGTCTTCCTTAATTTTTAAAGCAAAAATAATTAAGTGAACAGTGGGTCTCAAAGGTAGGTGCATAGGTCACTCAATCTAGTAGACTTCTGAGAGCATATTCCCTGTCCCTAAAAACAACTGAGCCTAGAACAAGAAATGGTTCTGTACAGGCTCAGATAGGCAGACAATATCCAATTCTTTCTCACCATGGGACTTTCATCTGCTCTGATTACACCAAAGCTTAACAGGAGGAAGACGAAAGTAATTTTTGGCAAGGATGGGAAAAGATAAAACCAAAGCAAAATTTTTCTGCTCTCAGACCAGCGCTCCAAGATTATCAAGCCTGTACATTCTCTCCCTTGTAGTACAGGTAGTTCTTGACTTACAACTGACCGCCTCGTGACCGTTTAAATTTACAATGAATTTCTCCAGGGGTATTTATGACACCATTCCAAAGTTCCAACGGCTGCCCCGCCCCCCAAGCCATGTGACTGCATGCTGGGTGCTTGGCAACCGGCCCACACTTAAGGCCATTTGCAGCATCCTGTGATCACATAACTGTGTTTACATTTTTGCTGACAAAATTCTGTTTTTCAGCAAAACTGACCCATAGCAAACAATCGGTTCACTTAATGATTGTGGCATTCATTTAACAACTACCGCAAAAACAGTCATAAAATTAGGTTGGTCACGTAGGTGACCGGCTTTACAACCGTCACAACTTACGATTGTGATGGGCAGGTTCCATTACAGTCGTAAGTTAAGGACCACCTCTATACACCACGTACTGGTAATGTGTTTGGTTAAGCAACAATAAAATGGTGCTTTTATGGATAATGCTGTACTCCAAGTTGCATTTCTAACCATGTTGAAGTGTTTTAATTCTCTGGAAAGTTCTGTTCTGAAATTCTAATCACTAACAGAAAAAAACTGATTGACCCACATCTGTGCATATACTAGCAAACTGAGACAACCAATTCCAAGTTGCTGAGAGCCCTTATAAAATCTGAAACAGACTCTGAATGTTGATTATGAACAGATACGTCTAAATAGCAACATTGATTTCAGCTTTAGTTTTAAAGGCCTAAAGCATAGTGGAGAATGGTTTGAGCACGTATAAGATCCATTTTCTTGAATAATTCCTTGCTTTATTCAGCAGCTTTTGGCTTGCCATGATAGCCATACATGCATTATTAAAAAGAGAAAAGCTTTTATCGAAACAGAAAACATGAGAAACAGATTTGCATTTGCTTATTTATAGGTGGGTGGAAATACATGTAGAAATATTTGTCTTGAAAGAGAAATGTAAAACATTTCACACAATAAGGAAAAATAAACAAGTTACCCATGTGTTGAATCAAGTTAGGGTTCAGAGGCTCAGTGTTGATGGGAACCTATAAGAATCCATGTTCATCCTTCAAACAATTCCCTGTCTTTAAGAATGGACTAGAGAGCCTTTCAGATTCAGTGCAACTTCAAACATAAATTTATATTCTGCAAAGTAGAATAAGTGTGCTATTTGACTTTGTCATTACACTGCATCCATTTTCCCCAGCCATAGCAACTCATCTGGGGTTTGATCTAAAGGGGGAAAAATGGTACTTGGGAAGGCACCTGAATTTAAAAAGGGAACGCTTGTGCTTACATGCAGACTACCTGGCTTTAATTTAGAGTCATTCTAAACTTCAAACAACGTTATGTTAATTTTGTTATGTCAACAATGCTATTTTAATTTTCACTGTTAATGCTGTGTTATGTTAACCTTGCCATTCCTTGAATTTCATTTGTTCACTTGAAACTAAAATGTAAGAAAACCCTCCCTCCCAAATATGATAAAAAATGTACATGCTGAGACGTTTAAGCTTTCCTTCTTTAGCTATCTCTCGCTTCTGTGTTGTGAACTGTACCAGCAACCCACAGGTTTATTTTTAATTAAGTTGTTTTTTTTTAAAAAAACAGTAATTTTAAATTTGAATGATGTATAACTTGATTCTTAGCAACAATTGTGTGGCGTCAGAAGAATAAACAGTCTTTGCACCTACGACAGCTGTGGTCCATTTATGTGGAGAGCAAATTATAAATGCTTCCACCATTGCTCTGATGGACTGAATTCATTTGCTGCATATTCCTAGATAAGAAGGAATTATATAATAAATCTGTTTATACTTTATACGATAGGATACTTGAGCACTCCCTTATTAAAGATAGCCCCAGCTTACAGCCATTTGTTCAATGACTGTTTGAAGTTACCATGGCACTGAAAAGAGTGACGTATGACCATTTTTCACACTTATGACCGTTGTAACATCTCCACGGTCACAGGGAAAAACATCAAAATTCAGACACTTGGCAAATGGCTCATATTTATGACAGTTGCAGTGTCCTAGGATCATGTGATCGATCACCTTTTGCGACCTTCTGTCAAGCAGGTAAAGTCAATGAGGAAGTCAGATTAATTTAACAAGCATGTTACTAACTTAACAACTACAGTGATTCACTTAACAATTGTAGCAAGAAAGGTTGTAAAATGGGACAAAAGTCGCTTAACAAATGTCTTGCTTAGCAACAGAAATGGGCTCATTTGCAGTCGTAAGTCAAGGACCACCTTCTATACCAGGGGTAGGCAACCTTGGCTCTTTGATGACTCATGGGGCTGGCTCAGGAATTCTGGGAGTTGAAGTCCATGAGTCATGAAAGAGCCAAGGTTGCCTATCCCTGTATACTATTGAAAAAGTGAGAAGGGTTAGGAGCATTGACTCTCAAGTTCTATAAGCCCTTATATGAACTAGCTCTAACCATAGATCACACTTGTGGAAATGGGAAAGGCTACTGCTATGGGAGATAAAATTTGTATGTAAGGGTTTAGAAAATATATTTTTAAAAAATGTAAGATGGGGTTCAAACAGACATTTCAGCTTTGTTTCTAAATGAGACATCAATATATCTGTTTGGGAGTCCACAAATGTCCAACAACTCCCATTTTAATGCATTTAGTCATAAATAAGAGCTGGAGTAGCCTTGCCTAGTTTCCAAGATTTTGTAATCTAGCCTTTTTCCTGACATTAAATGTGATTCATGAGGCTCTGTATGAATCTCGTTCATCAGCTGTATGCTGCTGTTATGAGCTTTACATAGTACTTAAGCAGGAGGTCACTGAAAAAGGTAAAAGACCAATTAAACTCTATCTACCCAAGAGAAAAGAACAATCTCTCTTTTACACACATCTATCTTCAAGATGTTTGTTGTCTCATGGTTTGTTTGTTTTTAACAATTAAACAAATGGACACATTAAGGATAGAACTTTGGGGAGGGTTTTTTTCCGGTTAGAGTTGTCCTTTTTATTAGTTTATAACATAAAATGCCAAAATACAAAAACAAGTAATAGGAAAAATAGGGAAGGGAAAAGTGTAGAAAAGAAGGGAAAAAGAAAGAAAGGCTGCTGGCTTTCGACTTCCTTGAGTGCAGTAGAATAAGATAATAACATCAAACCTCAGCGTTTTACTCTTACATAATAGTATAAACTAGCCATTTCTGTAACAAGAAATCTATCTAATCGGTAAAACCCAAAATCAAAGTTTCACTTTTTTTCCACCTCAAGCACAAAGTCCAGAAGTGGTTTCCAAGTAGAAACAAAAGTAATTGTGTTTTTTTTTCCTTTAATCAAAGCAGTCAATTTAGCCATCTCTGCTAACTCCATCAACTTTTGCAACCATTTGTCCGTTGTGGGGATTGAAGTGCTCTTCCATTTTTGTGCATAAAGTAATCTTGCTGCCATCAACACAATGTAACATAACAGGTAAGGTAACATCAAAAAGTAGAATTTTTAAGGGTGTGTCTGTCCTCTTTCATGCATATTATACTGCTTTTTAATAAACACTAGACCTTCTACTCAAGCTTTCACTTACTTGACAGCAGGCATTTATTCAACATTATCTAAATGAAGTATGTCATCATTTGCAGGAAGAAGCACCTAATGTTCCATTAAAATACAAGAATGCCAATTTTGAATAATCTTAAATGGCTTTTGGTTATTTGGTTTTTCCCCCCAGGTAAACTTGAAAGAAATGTAAACTTTCCTTCAAACTGAGCTCATCAGTTTTGTTTAATGGCTGCATCCATGTAGTTTTCTTGGCAATTATAAAGTTGTTTTCAGAAACTTTGCCTAGTACTTTCTTTTCCCTCCTTCAAAATCTGTCTAGAACAGTATTTTCTGTAGGCGAGAAGCTGCCACTTAGATGAGCTTGAGAATTATGATTTGTTTCAAAACAATATCAATATGAAATAGGTTAATTCTGAAACTCAGCTGAGCTACAGCAAACTTCTTTACATGGTACAGACCATTCCTTTACTCACTCCCCTACTGCAAATACTACACGTAATAAGAATATAATCAGAATAACTCTGGAAACAATAGCAATGCCTTTTACTCCAGATCAATTATTTTTAACTAATATATACATAAGAACAAATCAGCTGCCTAATCTCATTCATTTTATACTGATTTGCATGTCAGTTAAAACTTCTGCAGGAAGTGACTAAATTTGTGACACTGCTCTTTTTTCTAAAACCTATTAAGTAATCAAGAGTTAAGACTTTATTGATAGAACAATTAACAGATGAAAAAACCTCTTTTAGAATGAATAATGAATAAGGATGTTTTAACTTTCTAGGAAATTGGCCCTGGCAAAGAGATACTGAACTGGTTCTCCACTTTCTATCAATTCAACATCAAACACAGGACTTAAAGGAATTTGTTATTTCAAGTGTTCATAATAATGTAGTTTATCACAAAAAAAGTTAAATGAAGTAGTTAGGGGGAAAAGAAATAAAACCTTCTTGATATATTTCACATTGGCCATACACTCTTATGAATTAAAATGTGACTGGTAAAAATCGCAATAGCAATAGCACTTAGACTTAATATATCACTTCATATTGCTTTACAGGCCTCTCTAAGCGGTTTACAGAGTCAGCATATTGCCCCCAGCAATCTGGGTCCTCATTTTACCGAAGTTCGAGGGATGGAAGGCTGAGTCAATCACGAGCCAGTCAGGATCAGCAGAATTAGGCTGTAAAACTGTATTCTAACCAGTGTGACCTTATGGCTCAATGGCTAAGAATGAAGATGGAGTTAACTTTGGTATCTCATGGAGGAAGTATGAGAAGACACAACAAGGATGACTGAAAAATCTACTGCTGTTTTATATTTATAAGTCCCTTGTTCTTCTCACACAATACATAGATATTACTATCCTTAAGGTGTCTGAATAGGGAAGAAAGGGACTTGACAGGCAGAAATGGCTGGTTTGAGCAAGGAGAAAGCAGTTGAAGTTTATATTCAATGGCTGCATCAAGATATTCCAAGGTCAATAGAATCAGAAGAACTTCATTTTGAGTATTGGAAGAGAGAATGGAAGAGAGAGAACTCTAAAATCAATGAAGAGGTAGAAGATTTAAAAGGAATGAAGCCAGAAATATAGAGATAACAGGAGGAAAAATTCAGTAGGAACATTATTAAGAAAAGTACCGTATATACTTGAGTATAAGCCGAATTTTTCAGCCCACTTTTTGGGCTGAAAAATTCCACTTCGGCTTATACTCCAGTCAACAAAAAAACTTACCGAGGACTTGTGCGCGGCCGAGGCTTTGGTGCTTCCGGGATCGCGCGCACCTCTCCCAAGCCACCGCCGTCCGAGACCTGCCGAAGTTTGGGGAGGTTTGGGGAGGTGCGCGCGCACCTCCCCAAACCTCCCCAAACGTCGCCGGGTCTCCGTTCCTCCGCGCCCTGCCTGCCTGCTTCTTTCCACAGCGGAAAGAAGCAGGCAGGCAGGGCGCGGAGGAACGGAGACCTGCCGACGTTTGGGGAGGTTTGGGCGCCTCCCCAAACCTCCCCAAACGTCGGCAGGTCTCCGTTCCTCCTGCCGACGTTTGGGGAGGTTTGGGCGCCTCCCCAAACCTCCCCAGGTCTCCGTTCCTCCGCGCAGACCTGCCGACGTTTGGGGAGGTTTGGGCGCCTCCCCAAACGTCGGCAGGTCTCCGTTCCTCCTGCCGACGTTTGGGGAGGTTTGGGCACCTCCCCAAACCTCCCCAGGTCTCCGTTCCTCCGCGCAGACCTGCCGACGTTTGGGGAGGTTTGGGCGCCTCCCCAAACCTCCCCAAACGTCGGCAGGTCTCCATTCCTCCTGCCGACGTTTGGGGAGGTTTGGGCGCCTCCCCAAACCTCCCCAGGTCTCCGTTCCTCCGCGCAGACCTGCCGACGTTTGGGGAGGTTTGGGCGCCTCCCCAAACCTCCCCAAACGTCGGCAGGTCTCCGTTCCTCCTGCCGACGTTTGGGGAGGTTTGGGCGCCTCCCCAAACCTCCCCAGGTCTCCGTTCCTCCGCGCAGACCTGCCGACGTTTGGGGAGGTTTGGGCGCCTCCCCAAACCTCCCCAAACGTCGGCAGGTCTCCGTTCCTCCTGCCGACGTTTGGGGAGGTTTGGGCGCCTCCCCAAACCTCCCCAGGTCTCTGTTCCTCCACGCAGACCTGCCGACGTTTGGGGAGGTTTGGGCGCCTCCCCAAACGTCGCCGGGTCTCCGTTCCTCTGCGCCCTGCCTGCCTGCTTCTTTCTGCTGTGGAAAGAAGCAGGCAGGCAGGGCGCGGAGGAACGGAGACCCGGCGACGTTTGGGGAGGTTTGGGGAGGCGCCCAAACCTCCCCAAACGTCGGCAGGTGTCCGTTCCTCCGCGCCCTGCCTGCCTGCTTCTTTCCGCTGTGGAAAGAAGCAGGCAGGCAGGGCGTGGAGGAACGGAGACCCGGCGATGTTTGGGGAGGTTTGGGGAGGCGCCCAAACCTCCCCAAACGTCGGCAGGTGTCCGTTCCTCCGCGCCCTGCCTGCCTGCTTCTTTCCGCTGTGGAAAGAAGCAGGCAGGCAGGGCGCAGAGGAACGGAGACCCGGCGACGTTTGGGGAGCTTTGGGGAGGCGCCCAAACCTCCCCAAACGTCGGCAGGTGTCCGTTCCTCCGCGCCCTGCCTGCCTGCTTCTTTCCGCTGCGGAAAGAAGCAGGCAGGCAGGGCGCGGAGGAACGGAGACCCGGTGACGTTTGGGGAGGTTTGGGGAGGCGCCCAAACCTCCCCAAACGTCACCGGGTCTCCGTTCCTGTGTATTCAGGCTTGCAAAAATGGCGGATCGAGCCTCTGCTGGCGGCAGAGGCTTGCAGAACGGCGGATCGACTTATACTCGAGTCAACAACTTTTTCCAGTTTTTGGGGGTGAAATTGGGGGTCTCGGCTTATACTCGAGTCGGCTTATACTCAAGTATATACGGTATTCTTGCTGCTCTTTTTCAGTTAGTTTCTTCTGCATAATATGTCCTATGATTCTTCAGTAATATAAGCCAGATATTCTTGTGATTGAGCCATCAAACAAACTGGTAGACAAATGAAGGCAGATAATTTTATTTCAAGGTTTAGAATAGTATTACTAACCACTAGAGTTCAAGTTCTGAAGTTTTACCATCTAGACAACTAAAAATATTTTTATTAAACTTGCGTGTTGCCCATTTTGCCAGTTGCAACTCTAGAGGCACTAACTAAAATATAAACAGGTACATTAGGAAAATGATTCTGTTTTTCCCATCAAAACAATCATATAAGTGTAAATATTCAATCTTATTTGAATTTTATACACTATTTATTAAGCTACACATAGATCGAGATTTGCAAATATTGATAATCAGGTGGTACTTGCATAAGTTATTAATTTATTCCTCTTCCTTTTACTACATCACCAGGTGGAGGTAACAATGCAATTTCAATCAGTAGTTAGTGGATTTCTAGCTTGAATTTTCATGTAAAATAAGGAATGCAATTTAAAAAAAACCCTTGCTACATAGACATCAGAGTTTGAAATTAAATTTGTATAGCAACTAAGTTTATTTTAAATCACAATTCCTGGTTAATACAAACTGAGGTGCATAAAAAAGAGACAAATATCGTAAGTGTGGCAAATTTCCAATTTGCTTTTGTTATTCCTCTACTATAAAAACTCTGGCCCCATTTTTTTGATCATGTTGCAGCAGGTCAAAGAGTTTTGTTTTAGCGATACTATCTGGCTAATTACTAGATCTATTGATTGCAGAAAATACTGAAGAAGAAAGAAAATCGTTAAACCTTCATGTTCACTGCATGGTATCTCTGCTGACTGTAACCAGCAATTATAAATGTTCTTCCTTGAAAATAGACAAATATATGAAACAGGTTACCTGTGATACCAAGATAAAAAGTTACAATAAGATGCCAAAAGATTTCCCAGTTCCCCAGTGTAGCACCTGAGACAAATAATGTGCCTGTGATGAACTCTTTTGGCATCTTGGAACATCTGTGTCCTCTATAATTCTATTTTAATTTTTACATTCTTTGCTTGCTGGTATAGAGATGTTTTGTGATTGGCCGCCTCCTATCATGTCAACCATGTAAGAATACTCTCATAGAATTCCGAGTGTTCCCATTATTCTAAAAAGTTTCAGAAATCCTGATTGAACAGTTCCAAGCAAAATCATTTATAAAACCAAAGATTACATACTTCAGCATGATTCCTACCCTATGGCTAGTTTGGGAGTTTATTAGATTTCTGGAATTCAATTCTGAATTTCAAGAATTGCACCGTCAAAACAAAAGCTGAGATGTTCAAATAAATCATAAAGAAAATGGGCTCTAGAAGCTTATCTATTGCAACAGGTAAGAGAACAGAAATCTATTAGGATGTCAATTATGTGGACATTTATCCCATTCTCAGCTAACACATATGAGAAAATAATCTCAGTAACGCAAAAACTGTACAGCTCTTAGATGACTTCCTCCAAAAGAAATCGAATCTGTAAACCTATTACTGTGTGGAAGCAGCATATGTAATAAAAGACTATTAAGTTGGAAATACACATATTTGTAACTTGGTGGCATTCACAGAGCCAGTACCATTGCCTTCACATCCTATTAGATTTTAAAGTTTCAAAGAGACAGGATAATACCAAATCAAATTTTCAGTTTTGAATTTTTCAGGGAAAGGTTTTGGTAAACATATACTAATAAAGGTAAAGGTAAGGAACATACGGAGTTATTGGTACACATGAATTTAGTTTTTATTTTACCCTCTCAAAAATATAGCATCTATAAGAATTAATTTTAAAAAGAACACCTATTTTGATTTGAACAAGGTCAGGTTTGTAGCAAAACAGAGAAAAAGGAGTTTCTCAGAGGAAACAGTCCTTTAAGCATACCTAAAATGTAATGTAGACACTAGAACTGAAGATCAGTTGGGCCCAAATGAATAAACATTATAGGGCAAAGACAATTAGTTTAATGAATCCTTCTGAATAAATTCCAATTATATCAAGATTGTGAATATGCTTAGTTATAAAACCTCATGTATTTTTAAAATTACAATCATACCTATTGATGTGGCAATTAAACATGTTAGATTGAGGCATTGTTTATCATTAGAAATGATAGAAATTAAGACACAAAAAGAAAATGGAGCAATCAAATTCAGAGCAACTGCACATACAAAAGAAACAGCAGCTAAGGATAAATTTCACGTTGAACATTTTCTTTCTTTTAAAGGTGGGAGGCAAAATCCCAAATACTGAATGGACAGACTTCAGAAGACAAGAATAATTCAGAAGAAGATGCAGAAAGAATCAGTTTGGCTGAAATTTAAAAAAGGTTTTAAGATAACTGTCTAGGCAAATGTTTAATCACTATATGGAGGAAGTAATAACATAAAAGATTTTCCAAAAATTTCTCCTGACTAATATATTATCCAGTTAAGATAAAACTTATTAACTGAACATTAAATGGAATGCAATTTGGGTTCCTTACTTTATACTTAGTACTCTCATAAGTATATGCCACTAAGAAACAGAAAAGAGAAGACAAAGCCATTAACAAAATCCCTTTGTGGGTCTTAGTTAAAAGATGGGTTGCCCTTCAGAATCCTACTGAAAACAATATCCAGTCTTCGTTGTTGCAAAGAAAAATAGGGTATCTACCACACCATTTAGCTTACATGAGGGAATAGCTATTATCATACATCTTTATATGTCCTACCATAACATCAGTTTTATATCCTTTCCCTCCCTCCCTCCCTCCCTCCCTCCCTCCCTCCCTCCCTTCCCGATCATCTCTCTCTCTCTCTTGGAGAAATCCAGTGATGTATATGCAGGCAAAAAGAGATGGAAAAATTACATTTTTGCTGATAGTTCTCATTGTCAAGTACAAAGTAAAAAAGTTACTATTAAAATAAATACTGACAATAGGATTTCTTGTTTTAATTTATTTCTGCTTTCTAAATAAAGATTCAAGGGCCCATTGTTTATATTTAACCTTGTGCATGAAAAAGAAACAAAAATTGCAAACCAGAGTGGTGCTAGTGCAAAAAACAGATATGAATTTCCAATATTAGATTAGGACCTTTAGCTAGATATGCCTCTTGCTTTCCATCTGCCTCCTTTCATTGGTAGGTAGGATATACTTTTGCCTAATGCCCTGTTCTTTTCCAACAGCTAGCACAATAAATTAATGAGACTATTTACAGAAGAAACTACTGCAAAATGAGCCACTGGACAAACTTTCCAGCATCCCACTTAGGAAGTATCCATTTAAGAAAAGTAAAAAAAACCCTCAAATCATATACCTTCATAACCTCTAAGAGCAATTGTGTAAAATAAAACATGCTTTATTTTATTTTACCATTCCTTTCCTGTTCGGGATGGGTTAAATAGCAGATGAGGTGGGGGTGGATGGTACAATTTCCCTGCTACTTATCCATTGCCTAAAGCAGTGTTTCTCAAGCTTGGCAACTTTAAGATGTGTGGTCTTCAACTTCCAGCCAGCATGCTAAGGTTGAAAACATCGATCTACAGCAGGCATGTCAAACTCCTGGCCCACGCGCCAGATGCGTAATGCCAAAACCACGCCCACCCCATTGCCGGCAATGGGGAAAAAGTCACGATACGTCACACGACGTCACGTGACATCGCGAGTTTGACATGCCTGATCTAGAGGGCCACCCACTGCCATTATTACATCATCGCTTCAACAAGTTCTATCGGTTACCCTCCTTTCACCCAGAGAATATTGGATGGGGTCAACAGGTTTCCTCATAGCATCTGCCTCATGCTTCACTCTGAAGGGGGCCTTGTCAATCAAGCGATCTTACATCCATTCATATAACTTTGCTGCAACAGTGGTAAATACCACTAAAAGAAGTCTCAAACCTATTTTGCTATATTGTAACAAAACAAGAGAGAAAAACATCACTGGGTGGACATGAAGACGGGATGAAAAGGGAGGCAAATCTCATCACGTAAAGGGCCTGCTTAGCTGAAGAGCCATGAATAATTCTGCATGTACTAATATTGCCCTCAAAGTACACAATAATTTTTCTCCTTATAATTTTCTATTTAATGTTGGGAATGTGAGCCACTGCGAGTAAAATAATCTATACTGCAGATTTCCCCCCCCCCATTTCTAATTTGTATCAAAATCATCTCTGAATCAATGGTAACACACACACATACACATATGTAAATCAGAAAATAAAACTGCAATGCAAAGCAGGAAATTGCCACTCTGCTTACTCAGCTACGCTGCTAAATTACTTCTAACAACCTAATCTTATCCATGTACAGTATGTTTAAAGGCTTTATACATATATACGGATACACACAGAATATGGAATTACAACCCAACTGTAATCATTTCAACATTTTTAAAAAGCATGTTTAACAGATTATCATAATATCTGATATATTTGAGGAACATTTTGCGTTACTATATAGATTATGATTATTTTTTTCTTACTGATTTACTCTTGCAAGCAACCCTTATTTAATAATGCTGCAAAGGCATCTTCAGATGCTCTTATTGGAACAAAAGCCACCAGTAAATTAGCAGCTGTTTTGAAGATACTCCCTAAGATGTTTGACATACTCTGATTGTAGCATAGGAGATTTCTTTGCTTTTAGTGCAGGGGAATTATTTCAAATTTGTGGAAACTCAGTTTTCAAATTTTGGTATTAAAGAAAAACAAAAACAACACTGAAATGGGAAGACAGCAACGCATGCCATTGAAGGCTGGGTACAATCTTACTTTTCCAAAATATGTTAATTACTACATTTAGCAGGATTCAAAGTGACAAAGAATCTATTTGTCCTGACAATACAGGTGATTACTCAAAAGACCCGATTCTTCAAAAATCATTTGCGTTCATCTGTATCATACAAGTTAAGTGTACTTTAGATTAGTCAGCAGAAATGGCATTTAGAAATTGCTAATGATATTCAGATATGCAAAAGGACTTGGCTTTGTAAAGTTTCACTGCAGAAGTAAAATTTCCATATTATTAAACATGTCACCTTGATCTGCTTCACAGCATTTTAATGCAAAGCCCCTTCAGTGCAAAACTGAACAAGAGCTTGTCCTAATCATGTGTATTTCATGGGTACAGTAGAGAGAAGAACAATATGCAGAAACAGGGAAGGAGAAGTATGTTAAGTTCCTCCTCACTATAATTTAACAAAAGACAGAGGATTCAGCTTTACAACAAGGAAAAAAGCCCACAAGAAGTTTCAGTTCAATCTTGCACTTCAATGAAAGACGGGGCCAATAGACTGTGAGGACCTGGCTTCCTTTTTCTTTGGTCCTACCTTCTGTGGAAGAAGAAATTTGCTTTTTCCAACCAGTTCCACTCTACTACTAACTGAGATAAGAACTAAGGGTTCTCTGGAAGCTAAGAGATTATGGATTAATGTACAAAAGAGATAGACAGACTCACATTAACTGGAATGGAACGTGGATGGTTCGGGGGGAAAAGGGGAACAGCCGTTTAAGCGTAATCAGCAAAATCTATTGCCAAACCAAATATAATAATAATAATAATAATAATAATAATAATAATAATAATAATAATAATAATAATAATGAGGAGGAGGAGGAGGAGGAGGAGGAGGAGGAGGAGGAGGAGGAGGAGGAGGAGGAGGAGGAGGAGGAGAAGTTGTTGTTGGAAGGGACCTTGGAGGTCATCTAGTCCAACCCCCTGCTCAGGCAGGAAACACTATACCATTTCAGGCAAATGACTGTCCAGTCTCTTCTTAAAAACTTCCAGTGTTGGAGCATTCACCACTTCTGGAGGCAGGTTGTTCCACTGGTTAATTGTTCTAACTGTCAGGAAGTTTCTCCTTAGTTCTAGGTTGCTTCTCTCCTTGACTAGTTTCCATCCATTGCTTCTTGTCCTGCTTTCAGGTGCTTTGGAGAATAGCTTGACTCCCTATTCTTTGTGGCAGCCCCTGAGATATTGGAACACTGCTATCATGTCACCCCTCACCCTTCTCTTCATTAAACTACACATACCCAGTTCCAGCAACCGTTCCCTATATGTTTTAGCCTGCAGTCCCCCAATCATCTTTGTTGCTCTTCTCTGTACCCTTTCTAGAGTCTCGACATCTTTTTTACATCGTGGTGACCAAAACTGGATGCAGTATTCCAGGTGTGGCCTTACCAAAGCATTGTAAAGTGGTATTAGTACTACACTTGATCTTGATTCTATCCCTCTGTTAATGCAGCCTAGCACTGTGTTGGCTTTTTTGGCAGCTGCAGCACACTGCTGGCTCATATTGAAGTGATTGTCTACTAAGACTCCGAGATCCCTCTCACAGTTACTACTATTGAGCAAGGTACCACCTATACTATACCTGTGCATTTGATTTTTCCTGCCTAAATGTAGAACCTTACTTTTTTCACCATTGAATTTCATTTTGTTAGATAGCACCCAGTGTTCGAGTCTGTCCAGATCCTCCTGTATCTTAAGCCTATCTTCTGGAGTGTTGGCTATTCCTGCCAGCTTGGTGTCGTCTGCAAATTTGATGAGTTCCCCATCTATCCCCTCATCCAAATCGTTAATGAACATATTGAAGAGCACTGGGCCCAGAACAGAGCCCTGGGGCACCCCACTACACACTTCCTTCCATGTAAATGCAGTTCCATTGAGGACCACATGCTGAGTATGGCCTGTCAGCCAGCTACGAATCCATCTGGTGGTGATGCTATCTAACCCACATTTTTCTATCTTATCAAGTAGTAGGTTGTGATCTACTTTATCAAATGCCTTACTGAAGTCCAAGTAAATTATATCTACAGCATTCCTCTGGTCCACTAATTTTGTCACTTGGTCAAAGAATGTAATAAGATTTGTCTGGCATGATCTGTTTTTGACAAACCCATGTTGACTTTTAGTGATGACTTTGTTTGCATCAAGGTGTTTGCTGATTTGTTTTTATCTTTTCCAGAATCTTCCCAGGTACTGAGGTCAGGCTGATAGGTCTGTAGTTTCCTGGATGTATTTTTTCCCTTTTTTGAATATGGGAACTACATCAGCTCTCTTCCAGTCCTCTGGTAGTTCCCCAGTGCTCCAGGATCTTTGAAAAATATAGTTCAGTGGTTCTGAGATCACGTCTGCCAGTTCCTTGAGAACCTTGGGGTGTAATCCATCTGGTCCTGGTGATTTGAACTCGTCTAGGCTGGACAGGTGTTCACTTACCATTTTTTTGCCTATCTTAGCAATGGAAGCATTGTTTTTTCTATGTGCCTAAGAAATAGAATATGTGGTCCTACATACACAATTAAGGGAGCAGGGGGAGAAAAGAAATATAGTGTTGAACCCCAATGCTTGCTGAAACTAGTCTGATGCTGGCCAATTGTTGCTGTAGTCACTTTTGTATATTCTTGGGTCATTTCTGGCATTAGAGCCAAGAAATTAAAAATAACTACAGGACAGAAATGAGGATGCAGAAAGAAAAAAAATATCCCCCTTTTCCTTTGCTTTGGATACCTTGGTCACATTCATGTTTGTATTGGAAGCACCAATGCGCTTCCGGATTGAAAGGATTAACTGGTCTCATCACAGTTGCCTGGGAGATGCTTGGTTGGGGGCCCCTTTCATGTCCCCATTAATGTGTCACCGAAGTGGCACCTATTTATCTACTTACATTTCCACACTTATAAACTGGCAAGAGATGGAATGAATGTTCCCATCACACAGCAGCACTTGGGTGTCAAACATGGGCTTCCTGACTGTCAACTCAGTATCCTAACCACGTGAACCACCTCCTTGGATACTATGGTTAACTGTACCCAGGTTTCTAGAGATATATACATCCATCCAAAATATATACTGTATATATAAATTCCACTTTATAAGTACATACAATATTTTCAGAAAACTCAAGACTTTAAAAACTTGCCTGTTGCCCACTATGGGGTCTCTTACATTACTTGAATAATCCATGCCATAAAAATTCAGCCCCAGAAGAATTTTTTTTCTCCATTTGGATTCTGGATCGAGCATCTGAATACAAGCTTGCACCCAAGGCAATGGGGCATTGGGGCCAGACCTGTAGAAAGAGGAAGAAAGAAATTAAGGTTCAAATTGTAAGATTCCCCCCAAAGTAGAACCATGTTTAACAAGATTCTAGTCCAAAATCAGTATTTTCCACTGCAAAAAAGCACTGTTAGAATTAGAAAAATATAGTTTTTTTTAAAAAAAAATGTGTACCACAGTATCCATCCATCCATCCAGTTTATTTTTCTCCTAGTTTCTACCATTTCTGTAACTGCCTTTTTGTTATTGTTTAGTTTACTCTGTTTTACAACATTGTATGCCATTTGGGGCATTTTTCCCAAGAGGATATACATTTTACTATAAAGAAAACTGCTCTAAAAAAAAGAGTAGTTTTACTATTCACAATCTGTCCCTCTACAGTTCTAAAATATTAGATTCACATATATGTAAATGTAGCTATAACAATCTTCATCTGTAAAGGGTGTTTGAAATATTCATCTGTGCACTTGACTTTTCCAGTGTAGATCCTTTAGGCGTTTTGGATAGAATTCTTTTTGAAATGGCTGTTGCTTCACGCTTTACAATCTGCTTCTGCTATTACATTTTCGTGTCTTAATGTGTCCACCACTGGCTAGAGACAGCAGTTATGTTAAAAGTATATTTTATCAACATGGAATTTGTATTTCCCTGGACCATCTGCAGAATGATTTCTTTTATCCTATTTGTATACTTAGCTGACAGTTAAAATAAAAAGCTAAAAATTTTAAGACATGGTTTGATAAAATAAAAAGAAGATGCATCTATCAGAATTGCTTCAAAGCAGAGATGAAAGAAAACCTAAAAGAATTGCTTTCTTCTTTGCTTTCCACAAGCAGTATATGAACGTATATTTTTAGCAGTGTCCCTACCAAAGTGAAATCAATAATAAAAAGTTAGATATATACAAGCAAAAAGGAATTATAATACATTTATTATGCATTCTCTAATGAATATTTTCATTGCTTCAACTGAGCTGTATAGGTAAAGGTAAAGGTTCCCCCGCACATGCGTGCTAGTCGTTTCCAACTCTAGGGGCCGGTGCTCATCTCCGTTTCAAAGCTGAAGAGCCAGCGCTTGACCGAGGACGTCTCCGTGGTCATGTGGCCGGCATGACTAGACGCCAAAGGCGCACGGAACGCTGTTACCTTCCCACCGTAGTGGTCCCTATTTTTCTACTTGCATTTTTACGTGCTTTCGAACTGCTAGGTTGGCAGAAGCTGGGATGAGTAACAGGCGCTCACTCTGTTACGTGGCACTTGGGATTCGACCCGCCAAACTGCTGACCATCTGATCGACAAGCTGAGTGTCCTAACCCACTGAGCCACCACGTCCCTTTTTAACTGAGCTGTATATTTGAATGTATATCTGCATATTTACAGTATATTATCTGTATTATTATTATTATTGAGTATTGGGTACTTATTATTATCTCTATCCTGCCTTCCTGCTGCCAATCTCCACAGAAGAAATTTATTATATAGAGATGGGAATGAGAAGAAAATGTGTCTAGCAAGTTAATTGGACCAAAGTCCTAAGTGTATTTGGAAAAAAAAACTACTGAACCAAACTGACAACAAAGTAAACATGCAAGAAAGTAGTTTGTGAAAGGGAAAAAAAGTACATGTTTGCCCTGAAGTATAGGATCAAATAATTTTACAAATGACAAATAAATTTAATTGTCAGTGATTAATTCAGTTCATATTGATTAAGCTTTTGGTCGCAACTCCTCCCTTTGTTGGAGGGAAAAGATTAAAAAACATGCAAATATAAATATATTTAGGAGCAGGTGTGATACATATGTGATACACTTGTATAAAGGGCTGCCTCTAAGAAACCTAAAATTGTTGATATACAAACATTTTAAGAGAATGTCATTAGAATTATACTCAATTAGTTATCTTATTACTATTAAGAAACAGGATGAATGTGAACTCCAGTTGAACACCAGCTCAATTCTTAGTGTCATTATAGCTGTGCATTTTGCCTTACCCCAATTGTGATGAATAATCATATGTCATGAGGCTGAAAGTGTCCACCACTGGGGCCAGCTGATCAAATTCTGTCTTGGTAAACATTCCCAACTCACTGGTTCTTTCAAAGGAAAAAAGAGAACAACAATTGGAAAGGTTATTCATTTATAGATTAATATTCTACAAAAATCAAGTACAAGGCTCTGTCCTAAAGAGCTTAAGTCTAAATAGAAGTGAAAACAAGAGAGGGAAGAATGGAATAGAGGCAGGATTAATCCCATTTCTTCAATTGCATTGAGTTATGTACAGGAAATGATGTTAAAGGGGGATCTGCAGAAAGGGTTTGAAATGTGGCAGCTTACAGACAAGAAACTGATTACATCACAGATTCAGAACAGATTATTTTTTGCAATGAGCAAAGGGTTAAGCCACAGAATCTTGGTTCTGCATATTTTGTTTGTCATTCTTCACTCACCTCCCTATGGTTTTTGACCTTTTTTTCTGACAAATTTTCTTATAGGTTTGATCAAAAGGATGGCTATTTAATACAGATAGTCTTCGACTTAAAATCATAATTGAGTCTGGAATTATGGTTGTAAGACGTAACGGTCGTCAAGTGGTCATCATGTGAGAGACCTGATTTTACACCTTTTTTGCAGCATCATTAAGTTAATCACCACAGTCATTAAGCAAATCTGTGCTATTCAGTGAACACCTCAAGGAGTAGGGGTTTTTTTGCTCTGAAACTCCAATTTCTAGCAAAAATGGACATAAATTGCAGTCATGTGATCGTGGGATGCTGCAAATAGCTGTAAATATGGGCTGATTGCTAAGTGTTCAAAATGGGATCATGAGACCAGTGGGGGCACAGCTCCCAGAACTTCGAATATGGGTTGTGAGTGCCTTTTTTTGGGTCTGTCGTAACTTTGAACAGTCACTAAGCGACTGGTCACAAGTCGAGGACACAAAAATGTCCAACTTGTATCACAATATTTTGGAAAAGTCTTATGTTTAATCCCAGGGTGAGATAATTCCATTACATGGTTTTTCCCATTAATTCTTCATATGGACTTTGTTTACAAGAACAAGCCTTTTCCTGAGATGTTGACCCTAGAAAACACTTGACCTGTAATTCCTCAAATACCTGGCTTCTAGTTACCTTGAATAGGAAGAGTATTGGAATTTTACTCAGGGCAAGGAGGAAAAACAGACTTCCAAATCAGTACTGTATATTGTTATGTGAACTTTTCAAGGTTTCTTCAAAATAATCTAGCTAGGCAAACCTCTGGTAAGATGGTAATAAGGGAGGCTGTATTTTTTATGAGATAGATAAAACTGCCTTGCTTGCTTTTTATTTTTATCCTAGATTTTAAGTACAGTTCAGCCTGCAGCTTTGCTTTGCTTGTGCTTTAGAAACATCCCTCTTCCTGTTGTTCCTACTGATTTGCATTTTCTTTTCCATCACAGCCCCTTCAATGAGGCAAGTGGGAGTTATGCAGCATAAAGCTGTTTTAATAGTGCTAGAGAAAGTTGCCAAAAGCCAATCTGCAGTGAAGCCTTTAGAAGCAATATCATTATGTAATCCCTACAAATGATAAATGAGGAAGGGAAGAAGTAGCAATAAGCTAGCAAAAAAAAAACTTTGTTCCTCCTGAGTCCACCCTTAAAGATGAGTAAAGAGTGTCTCATTCCAACTTGGAATGGTTTTGAAAGAAATATTTTCCTCTACATATAGGCCTTCTTGCTTCTATTTGTTGCTTTCCAGTTTTTTATGTATCAATAAAGGAGAATATTTTTAGTTCAGGGTTGAAGTGAGGGATCCTTGGTGCTCTCTGAACCGGATTGGTTTCTTGCAGACATTTCATTACCCAAACTAGATAACATCATCACTGCTTGTAAGTCCTTAGTAAGCCCTTACTAGCTTTGATGCTGTTAACCTAGTTTGGGTAATGAAATGTTTACAAGAAAACAACCAAGCTCAGAGAGCACCAAGGATCCCTCAGTTTTTTATGTCTCACCCTGAAGATCCTACAGAGAGGACGTTACCATGGGAGATTGTGATAGATTAAGTTCTTGAAGGCACTGAACAAAAGGATACTCCTTGCAATCAATCAATCAATCAATCAATCAATCAATCAATCAATCAATCAATCATAGCAGGATAAATCAACTAAGTATTACAGGCGTCTTCCCTACTTCTGGAGTATCTGTTATTAAGTGTAAAATTGCTTAGAGCAGCGTTTCTCAACCTTAGCAACTTGAAGGTGTCTGGACTACTGTAATTCTCAAGTCAGCCATGGTAGTTGGGAAATTCTGGGAATTGAAGTCCATACATCTTCAAGTTACCAAGGTTGAGAAACACTGCCTTAGAATCACCCCCAAATGATCACTCAATATGACTATTTTGCCTTACTCCAGGATGTAACAAAACAGTAAACAATATAGCATATGAGATTACACAACCTAAAAAGGTAGTTAGTTATCTGGCTAGCCACTCTAAATTTCTCCCCAGATGCAAGATGAAGTAGCAAGAGAGGAACATATTGAAGAGAACACGATTTCAGAATCTTGCTACTGATCCTCATCTCGAGGAACAACACACACACACAAATATGCCTCTTGCTGACCTCTCATATGTAGGGAGCCAACAAGTAAACGTCAACAGACCTATTCTGGTATGGAATCTAGAAAACCCAGTGATAAAGTCCTTTTGGACAGAATGTAGAGAATTGTTAACAACTATAGCCGAAAATGTTTATAAAAATGCCGAGTTCATTGGCCAGATAGGCAAAAGTGGAGCAAGGATAGCAGCTGAAGGCAATTAGTCCAATCTTACTATGCACTCCAAGGCCCACTTTAGTGTAGTGGTTAAAGCACTAAAGTTGGAAATCAGGAGACTGTGAGTTCTAGGCCTACCTTAAGCACGAAGCCAACTGGGTGACTTTGAACCAGAGATTTTGTCTCAGATGTACTTCTGAAATGTTGCCAAGAAAACTACAGGGACATCTCCAAGCAATTGCCAGGAATCAAACATAATTATTAAATACACTATTAAGTATGTAATGAATAGTGAGGGAGATGACCAATCAAAAAGGACAGGGCAAAGGAAAACTCATAAAGAAACTCATAGGAACCTCCTATTACTGAAAAGAACAAAAATATTAAGAATTCTGAATATCTCAAGCCAGAGGGAAAGAGAAACCTGAAGAAAGTGACAAATATTCTTGACAGAGACCGTGAGCCTGAAAAATATAAGGACATTTCTGAGAATAAGGATGCCAGAAGGCCAACAATCTGTCATAAAGGTCATGGCCTGATCCAGAGTTCAAAGATTGATTTAAGAGAGAGACACATGAAAACTGTAGTGCATTTGATTAGCCACACCAGTTTCAGAAAGCAGTCTTTAAACAACAAATGGAAAAAACCTAAAAGATTTATTACAAAGCCCTGACCTGTCTCTTGCAAATTACACTGTTTTCTTCCCCTTTGGCACCCACAACTAATCACAAATAAGCTAGTGTTCTTTAATTATCCAAAACCAAACTACTATCTAATTCAATTTGACTCCAAGGCCCATTTCCCCCATTTATTCTTTGTTCTTATTGTCTATCCACTTTAAGGACATTGGAAAGGTTGATTATTTAGCTTTTGAACATAATTTAAACCAAACAACAGTATCACTTTTTTCACACAAAAATACTAAGGAGATTTTTAGAATGAAGGCTATATTTACTTATTCAAATATCTTACAATCCAGAGTTTTTCCACAAAGAATTTGTTTTCTCACAAACCCTTCAAATCTAATGTTTTGTGTAATGGAGAGTCAAAGCAAGTGAGGGCATTGGACATTTTGTATAAGCAAAAGCAAGTCACAGTTCTTGCAAGGTTGGGGATTTCTTTGTGTAACGGTCCTTCTGATAACCAACAAAATGCATTGAAAAGCAATGTTGGAAATCTGACTATTGCAACAGGCAGAAACTGCACCTCAGCAGCCATTTTCTTATCACCTTAGGCTCTGCCCATTTCCTGAAAGAAACTGGATTGAATATAGATTTTTAGACTCTCCAGAATCTGGCCTATGTCCCTCTTCCATTCATCTTACTTCTCAAAGTATCTCTACCAAAACGGATTACTTAGATACAATTTTGCTATGTGAACTCATTGGACTAAAAAAGCATGCACAATGATGCTGAACTGTAAATATGTCTGAATGACATTTTACAGTGAGGTCAGTATGTTCTATCCATGAAAAATAAGATGCCAATTAAAATAATTTTATTTCTGATCAAGTTTAATATTCCAACACTTGTTCCAAGAGCCAGTTGTTTAAAGTGTAGTATTAAGGGATGACCTTTTCCTACTACAGTTCATCCATAAATTAGGAGCAATCTTTAACTGAACAATTTGCTTGCACCCATCCGTCCTCACAATTGTTCTTTGGCATTTATCACAATTTAAATTGCAAAAACTGTATCAAATGAAGAGTGACAGTTATATTACATGCACCTAAATTCCTAGAAGAAAATCAGATTTATTTCTCCAATCTTAACAGCATGTACTGACTATAAATATATTGTCATTATTTTGGAGTCGAGGATAAAAAGAATATACTTTCCATTAATCATGCCTTTGTGTATTATATTATTTTACACAAATTAAAGTATAATGGTACACTTGTATCATTGTGGTGTAACTCTCCTCAGCCAAGCAAAATATTTGGAAACTAAGTAATTCTTCCTTACCTGTTCTACTATAAATTATGCTAACTAAAATATAAACATAACTCTGCCACGTCCTATTTTCTGTAGATGGAAGAGACAAGCAGTTTTCAGTTATGCTCAATACATGAATCACAAAAATGGGGAAACTTTAGAGTTGTGCTGTGTGTATGATTGAATTTGGCTCAATCCTGCTCCAGGTGATCATTTAAACAGCAAATTGCTTCATATGCTCTTTCTCTGACCTGAAATGTCTAGAATCCCTTTACGTCAACAACAATAAAAGAGTTGTCTTACTCAAGTTAAAAAATGTGATCTGTAAAGGGATTGGCAAGGCAGTCTTTAATGGGATTTCTAAAGATTTGCTGGACATCACACCATCTATGGAGATGCATCACTACCTAAGTCTCCTAAAGGAGGACAGCCCTCTGGGGTGCTTGCAAGCAGGAAATGGAAATGTATCCCTTTCCTCACATTGTTTCCTGTAAGAGCCTTGGTGGAGCAGTGGGCTAATGCCTCCTTAAGTAACACCAGCTGCCTGCAATTAGTGCAGGCTCAAGGTTGACTCAGCCTTCCATCCTTCCGAGGTAGGTAAAATGAGGACCCAGATTGTTGGGGGCAATTAGCTGACTTGGTAATAATGCTGCTTGAGGGGGGGGGGAAGCCCTAATAAGCAGGCGTATACATAGAATGAAGGCTATTGCTAAGCACATTGATTTGTGCTTAGATTGTAAGCCGCCCTGAGTCTTCGGAGAAGGGCGGGATATAAATGGGATTAAAAAACAAAAACTACAGTTTATTGGAGGCATATCGAACGTAATACTGTGTCCCAATGATAATAACACTTGATAAAACTGTCCTCATTTATCCAATTTCCTTCCAGAGACATCCAAGTTAGTGACCATCAGCATGTGTTGTGCGTTAATGAATTCCATTATTTGTGTGCTGAGAAGTATTAGTTTATTAAATAACCTCACCATTACACCTCACTTTGCTCCTAGAATTTTGAGGAAAAAATGCCTATCCACTTCCTTTATGCTGTACATAATTTAATATGTTCCAATCATGGCTTTCCTCAAGTACCTTTTTTTTCCTAAGTCAGTGCCTTTTATCATCTTAACCTAGTTCCCTAGCTGATTAGTCTTTAGTAACATCCTGTCTAGTCTACCATGAATTCTATACAAATGATACTAGAATACTAAGTACCAGTTATACTGGATGCTTTTACAGTTCATAATGATTTAGGACTAGTTTATATATAAGGTTCTCTTCTATCTTGCCAAAGTTTTAAGTCTGTCTAGACCAGAGGTCCCCAAACTCTTCAGTTCATCAATGCCTTCATGAGCTTTCAGATTGTTCATCAACCCCAAAACTACTTTAATTAATAGTATTAGAAAAAAATAATAGTGTTAATAATACTATCAACCTTAGGTAGTCCCAATTATTATCTATGTCATTGGGGAATCATGGTCTAGATGCATAGTCTACAGGTCTATAATCAAGGTTTCTAAGATGGGAAAACATAGGATTTCTTCCAATAGTGGAGTTACATCTTAGTTTTGTTAATTGCAAACTCTGACTTGATTTCCATCAAAAAGTCACATCACAGTTTTATAATACTTTGCTCTGCAAACTCAAGGAATATATCCTGCATTTAAGGATACATTAACTACTTTTCTTCATAGGCTGACAAGGGCAAGAAGCGGTCACTTATCTCTCTGTGAACCTTACCATACCATTGACTAAACAATCCATATGAAACAATAAATATTTGCCCAGGGCTTTTTTTATTATGATTATTTTCCATTAAGTCATTTTGACTCCTAACAACCATATAGACAGATTCCCTCCCTGACAATTTGTCCCTAACTTCAGTTCATCCAACTGTGCATATATTGCACTGTAAACTGAATCCATCCATCTTTGTTGCATCTATATGCACATAGATGCTTTTTCTCTGCAGGCTGTTGTAAAGACCAAAAGCTGTCTTTTCCCACACTAGATACAAAATGAAAACTCAAACAAATTCCTAGGTCAAGGCTTAGATGGCAAATTATCTGAAAGATACATTTGATATACATTAGCTTATTACTGTATCTCCATTGCAAATTTACTCATATGTCAGATCGCTAACTTTTGTTTATATCTGATGTCAACGATTAAGTGGTAACTTACATAGTCTCTTCCCAAGAAACTCTGGCTGCTTGGATGAATCCACTTAAAATTATTCTTTAACTGTAAGTACAACCATACTTTCTATTTTAAATTTAATCTGCACATCACCACAGGTTTTTTTGAAAAATAAACTGTGCAGTCGTGTTTTGATAAGCCAGTGTATTTCCTGAACTAGACAGTGGTACAGAGATTCTTGTCCCTGGAAAACAACTTGATGATTTGCAGCCAGCTGGCATTTAGCTACACTAATAAAACTAATTGCTTTATGGTGGCTCATAATAGATGGCAAGGCACAGTAGCTCCCTAAAACTGTGATGACCTGAAAGGAAACATTAAAAGCAGCCAACTCTTTAATATTCATGGCAGATAGTACTGGATATGGCTCATGGCTCATGGCTGAATACAAGGATTCTGACATCATTTTGTTATACAAATAAATATGAACCATTAGCACACTTCTGGGAAAGAATATGCAGCCATTCTTCAAGCAGTGGCCAGGTTCAATTGGTCACTTTCATTGGTTCTCCCTGCAGCAGAAGAGTAAATTGCCAAGGACAAATGAACATCTGAAAGCCCTTGGGACATAAGCAATGGTTATGGCAGAAAACATTGTTGGAATATAAAAATGGGCTGGTGCACAATGCCTTTGCTGTGATAAGTGTAAAAAAGATATATACAAAAGCTTCATCCTTAGTGTGTTATAGCCAGGGCTTTTTTTGTCACAAAACACCCAGAACGGAGTTCCTTTTTTGGATGGAACCTTGTAGGGTAGGCAAGGCGGGTTGTATGACGTGTGTGAGTTCCGGCCCTTTTTTTCTTTTTTTTTTACAAAAAAAGCACTGATTATAGCACACTTTCTTTGAAGACAGACTTCTTTTCACATATGAACAGGGAAAGCTACAGTCGCTAAACAAGGTAAGCCTGAGGTGTACATCTGTGCCTTTTTCACTATGCATTATAGAAAATGAAATATTGTGTTCAACGTTCCAGCATACACATATATACGTATAACAAACATATTTAGCAACAAAAAGCAACAATAGTGATGGTGATATTACTGTTGATAGCAATATTCCACACAACACAGAGGAATATTAGGTACTAGGGCTGGAACTGGAACTCCCTGCACACCCACACAGAAACTTACTAAAGGTCAGAACTATGGTCTATGCAGGGCGGGGTGAAAAATGATAAAATCCAAATGAGGGCAGAAAATATTCAAAGCAATTTTCCATTCAAAGCAATCCCCCAATTGATTGACTGATTATGGGCCATCAAGCTGTTTAGATTCCTAGCAAACACAGTTTTTAATCTATATTATATCAATATCAGGCCACAACCTAACTGATATTAAATGAATCCTGGAACAAACACTAAAAGATTCTTGTTCTGCTGCGTTCCATACCCCAACTAGCTGAAAAATCCAAAATGTAGTTCATTTTATCTCCCCCCCCCCAAATCTTAAGAACTAATGCTGATTCATAGCTTCATGATGCAAACATTGAGGCACAATTCATGAACTATATTATTCACCTTGACTATAAAAATTAATCTGGCAACAAAAAGGATGCTACACTCCACAATGGCATACGTAAGAATGTCTAAACTAACAACTTTGACCCTTCTTATAACTGCTCTATTAAAATATTATCAACAGAAAGTACAATATGAGGTTTTACATGTCAACAGGATGTAAACAGGATTTATTCAACAGGAATAGCCAACACCCCAGAAGACAAGCTCAAAATCCAAAAAGATCTTGACAGACTTGAATAATGGGCTTTATCTAACAAAATGATATTTAATGCGGAGAAAGACAAAAAACACAAAAACAACGCAAGACAAAAGAGCAATGATGGTACAGAAAACAAAACCAGATAGGAACAATAAGGAAGAAAATGGTCACCAAAGGCCTAGGTCAGGGGTAGGCAACCTCGGCTCTTTTATGACTCATGGACTTCAACTCCCAGAATTCCTGAGTCAGCTATGCTGACTCAGGAATTCTGGGAGTTGAAGTCCATGAGTCATAAAAGAGCCGAGGTTGCCTACCCCTGGCCTAGGTGAAGACTCACATCTATGGGGTGGTGGGGTGTTTCTTCAAAACACTAATAGGGTGGGAGTTGTTTGAATTTTGGGTGGAGGAATCTCAGTCCAGAGGATTCTCACTGCTATAAAAAAATGTATGCTTACAGAGTACAGATGGCTTTGTTCAGTTGTTGGAACCCTGAGCATACCAAACCTATCTGACTGAACCGTCTGGGCAAAAGGTTCCTGACCACAGCTGCCACCGGCTTATTGAGCAGGAGCTGTGAAACCCCAAATTGTACACCACCTTTGAATGGGGAAGTGCAACCCCAACCAAGGTCAAAGTTGGAATATCCCAGATCTGGCAGTCTCAAAACCCAGTCACTTGGTCTTGGTAGGAGTAAGTCAGAGGCAGTTCCTCTTCATGCAAACCCACACAGCCTCCAGACATTAGGGCAAAACCTTGTCAGCCTTACTTGGGTAGCCTTGAAAGATATAACTGGGTATCCTCAGGGTACGGATATAGCAAACCCCAAAACAGCTGATGACCCCACCAAGTAGTTTCATGTAGATGTTGCAAAGGGCGGGTGGACAACATAGAACCCTGAGACACCCCATGAACGAATGAGAGGCCTGGGGAATTATCCCTTTCTACCAGCCAACACTGACTGAAGCCTGGAAAACAGAAGACAAGCACTGTAACCGAAATACAATCCCAGAAAAAGATGTGGCCGCTTTCAGGAGTTGCTGGCAGATGCTGCACCAGCAGCCACGTACACTCTGAAGCTCCCTTGTCCTTTCAAGTCTTAAGCATTGCACAGACCTGCCAGCTAACATTTCCTAAACACACAAAAATCCTCAAGTAGACTCCAACTGACAAAAGGTGTTTAAGACTACAATGCTACATGCGCTTTCATAAGAAAACACACATTTCTCTTGTTATGGCCTGAGGAGACTGCTTGTGTAGGATATACAGTAGGTAGCATAAATGCAATTTCAAAATAGTTTGCTTCATGTTCTAGGACAGTAGGAGCATCCTTCAGGATAGAAGGGACAACACAGGAGACTTGAATATAGCCAAATGATTGTGCATAGTTTATGCATGAAGGGAAAATTCTTAATCAGAGGTGAAAACATTACCACTTGCTGATGTAGCATAAAACAAAAAAAAATATGCGTTGCCATATGGCATTCTTAAAAACTACAATCCAGTATAATTCCACAACTATGTATGTTGAAGTGTACTGCAAGAAGAAACAAGCTATCAATCCATACATAGGCACTTTATGGAGTTGTTGCACAAAAGAGGCCTGAAAGCAATACTACCATCACCACCCCAGAAATATTCAGAGAACATCAGCCTCCTGAATTCTTCCAGTGACTTTGGAGACCAGGAACATATTAGAATCGTCTCATAACCCTCAGCTTTTATTTCTAAGTTGTTGCTGAAAAATGGACAGTGCCCATTCCTCCTCTACAGCATTATAGGCATTCTGAGTTTCTAGCATAAAAAAAATTGGCTCTTTAAGGCTGTTTCAAGCCATTGTGAATCATCAAATCCTGACTGAACTTCCTTCATTATTCAACTACAAATGGGAATAATTCTGTAAGAAATTTAACTCTAATGATCCTTACAGATCTTGATAAACAACCTTTCTTTTCGAAATTGTTTATTTTAAGCTAATCATTCACATGAATCTGTTTGGATAAAGATCTCCTCAAGAGTTGCAGGACATCAACAGCTGTGGCTCAACTGTAGCTTAGCTAGAGAGAGAAGTTGCTGTACATCAGAAGTAGGCCACATTTTGGGGCCAGTAAGCACAGCTGAAATATTCGGCACATTGAAGGCATTTGTACAAAATGGGTATCATGGGAAAGCTTGCTTATTTAAGCAAGCAATTAACTGCCATGCCAAGTGCAACCAGTAACAAAACACCCATTTACCAGAAAGCAGGTTGTATTTGTAAAGAAAGCTTTGGGCTGCAGACATACAAGTACAGTAGTCCTCACGACTGGAATTGACCCCAAAATTTCTGTTGTTAAGCAAGACAGTTACTAATGTGAATTTTGCTCCCATTTTACAACCTTTTGTGCTACAGTTGTTAAATGAATCAGTGCAGTTATTATGTTAGTAATGCAGTTGTTAAGTGAATCTGGCTTCCCAATTGACTTTTGCTTGTCAGAAGGTTGCAAAAGGTGATCAAATGACCTCAGGACACTGCAACTGCAACTGCAAGTACATGCTATTTGCCAAGCATCCAAATTTTGACCATGTGACCACTGCTACAACAGTCACAAGTGTGAAAAACTATCATAAGTCACTTTTATCACTGCCATTGTAACTTTGAATGGTTACTAAACTAAAGGTTGTAAGTGGAGGATTGCATGTATACCATTTGAATTACAAACATGATTAGGTAGCCTAGGTACAACATGCCGCCTGAATGGTGACACTAGTTCAGGGGTCAGCAACCTGAAACAGTGAAAGAGCCACTCGGAACCGGTTCCCTCACAAAAGGAAAAACTGGGAGCCGCAAAAAATGTGTGCACATGCGCGTACATGCGCGCATGCGCAGAACAAGGTTTGACTGAAGAGTGGAGCCAAGGCAAGATATGCACTTACCCTGCATATTTGAATTGATTGGTTGAACTTTTTTAGTCCCACTTTTTTTTTTGACCTGCACATGGCAGAGGACTGGGAGCCGCAAGAGACGGCTGAAAGAGCCGCATGCGGCTCCGGAGCCGCGGGTTGCAGACCTGTGCACTAATTAGCTATGACAGTACTGGGCTGAGCCAATGATTTAACTGAAAGAGGATAGGGAAAGAGGGAGCACAGCTCAAGACTGAAAGGAAGGATTTTTGTTCATCTGCTTTCCAAAGCCATCAACAGACAAGGCTGCAGCATCTCATTAAGCTAACAAATCAGAACAATCTGATAAGGATTATTTGCTGAAACTGCAGAGTTTCTTCAACGTTGGGGCATATAGACAGATAGCAGATAGCTGTGCCTTTAAATTACAACAACACTTATTTTAGATTTGGTTATATTTTTTCTTTTTCTTATGTGTCTTTCACATCTTTGACTTACTATGCCTCACCCCATTTCTATGCTTTGCACAGTGTTTCTTCTCCCCGAAGAGAATAACAATATACATAGGCACATATGTCACACTTACTTTAAAAAAAGAAAGAAAGAAAGAAAGAAAGAAAGAAAGAAAGAAAGAAAGAAAGAAAGAAAGAAAGAAAGAAAGAAAGAAAGAAAGAAAGAAAAAAAAGTGGACAGTTTTTCACAATCAATAATCCCTCTAAAATGTTTTTCCATATTAAGGGTAAATTGTGAAGTCAGGTACACTAGTACACTTTCATGATTTCACGCTGACTCAATAACAGCCTTTGAAATGAATCAGTTTCGAAGCAATCTACAATAAGAGCAACAAAACTGAGCTCGAGATTCTTTGGACAAACCATATTAAAAGGCTCTTCATGACGTCTTTGCTTGTATGTGAGCTCTTCTGATAACAGAATGTTGGACTCAATAAACCTTTTATGAGTTTAGCAAAGCTCTTCTGATATCAGCTGCTCAGACTAATTAAGGCAGGCAAAATGGAAAGGTTACTATCTCTGTACAGTACAGTTAGGAACAGTATGTTGCATGTAACTAAAAGGAGAGAATGAAATGAGGTATAAATTATAAATCTGGATGAAAAACAAAAATGACTTCTAAGAAAGACTCCAAAGAAATTGCTGACAGTAGCTTTTGCCTAGTAGGCTTTGGGTTGGAAACTTTTTTTTTGGTTTTTTTTAAAAACCTACCTTTATTATTTTTATAAATAACTCAAGGTAGCGGACATGCCTAACATTCCTTCCTCCTTCTATTTTTCTTACAACAGCAATCCCTGAGGTGAGTTGGGCTAAAAGAGATTGACTGGCCCAAAGTCACCCAGCCAGCAGGAATAGAACTCTAGTTTGATGCCTTAAGCACTAAGTCAAACTTATTCTTTAGGAGCCTTGTTTATGGGTAGTTCTTGACTTAAGACCGCAATTGAGCCCAAAATGTCTGTTGTTAAGGGAGACATTTGTCAAGTGAGTTTTGCCCCATTTTACAACCTTTCTTGCCATAGTTGCTAAGTGAATCACTGCAGTTGATCAGTTAGTAACCCAGTTATTAAGTGAATATCGCTTCCCCATTGACTTTGTCACAAAATAGATTACATGACCTTGGGACACAGCAACGGGCATAAATATGAACCAGTTGTCAAGCATCTGAATTTTGATCACATGATCACGGGGATGCTGCAACGGTTGTGTGAAAACCGGTCATAAGTCACATTTTTCAGTGCCGTTGTAACTTTGAACAGTCACTAAACAATCTGTTGTAAGTTGAAGACTACCTGTATTTGCAAGCTTTTCCCATAATTTCAACAAACCAAGGGAAGTTTTTATCACATGTATTTTCTGATAGGTTAACAGCACGTTATGACATCACTTTTAATAATCCAACAAATATTTGTGAATTACTGTTTAGTTGTATGTAAATTCTCTTTAATAAAGATCTCTATAAAAGGAAAACCCAAAACCTGACATAATACTTACAACATTCATTCAACTGAGGACCGGTAATGTCCTTATTTCTTAATAAACAGAGAAGCACACTCTGAGCATCTGTATTCATATTTCCTGAAATTACTGGAATTAGTTGTAAACTTATCATAGAAAGCTCTGTTTCAGGTCTTCCTCTGATGAAAATATTGCTGTGATATATACGCAGCATTTCCTCCAGGATATATTTACTTATCTACTATATCAGTGGTGACGAACATATGGCACGTGTGCCACAGGTGGCACGCAGAGCCCTCTCTGTGGGCATGCGCACCTTCGCCCCAGTCCTAGGCGTTCAACTGGGTTTTATAAAACTTTTTCACTTTAGGCCTCCACTGCTGTATGCAAAAAAAAAAAGAAAAAAGGTTCAATCGATTCAATTTCAACTTCTTGCGGGGAAAAAAAAGATCTGGCAAAGTTGGAATTGATTGAACTTTTTAGTCCCACCCAGTCTGCCGTTACCACCGCAGCCAAGCCCACCCAATGGGCCACATCCACCCAAATGGCCATACCCACCCAATGGGCCACGCCCACCCGGCACCCGACGACACATAAGTGGATTTTGGGTTGCAGTTTGGGCACTCGGTCTCTAAAAGGTTTGCCATCACTGTACTATATAAAAAATATAGGGGATTTTTGATTTAATAGACCAAAATGAAAGCAATGCCTTTTAAAATCAAATGGGATTTTACACATGGATAGCACCATCTTACCTATATGTTACACAACTGTAAAATAGCAAATGGGATTTTAGGTATGCACAAAATGATTTATTCTCTTGTGCTACAAAGACTACTTAACTAAGAACCAGTAAATTAACAGTATATAGTTCCCAAAACCATTCAGAAAATATACTGTCTGAAGAAACACAGTTTACAAAGAAACATGCTTTCTGATTTCTTTTAACTAGAAACTGAATCAGAAGGCATTTTGAGCAGGTTCAATAGAAAGCTTCTTTATTGGATGATTGATCTCTAAAGTCAGAACTCTGCCAAAATGCAAATTTTTTGCCCAGAGAATGCTCACACATTCAGCAAAAAGATGTCAAGTATTAAATCATCATGAGATGTGCTGACATCTGTCAACCATTTATCAAAATGTGCAATAAAGGTGTGATGCTTTGGAATGAAGTCCTCTGAACAACCCCCTTCAACTTTCCAGAGGCTAAGTGTTTTCATTCTGAGGTGTTCAGGGAAGGAATTTCACAGATGTCATTACTCAGTAAAGTCAAAAGTATCTATGACTTCACTTTACCTTAACCAAACAATAAAGTGTGTTTTGACTGAAAAGAATATATTCAATTACAAAAGCTCAACTGTAATTTAGTTTCCAACACATATTATGTGGATGTGTTATATCACAGTTAGAAGACAAATCTTCTTTTAAAATTATGTATGCTTGAAAATGCAGAAAGCATCCTGTTGAAGACAGGTCAAGGGGTCGAAAGGATCTGACAGCCCTCAAGGGGAGACAAATTTGTTTCTCTCACAATACTGAAGGAAGATCTTGGGTAATAAAGAGACTCTGTACAAAGAGGAACACGTGTTTTTCAAAACAACACTGAAATAAAGTGCAATCCGTTCGATTCTTATTTTCTATTAAATCTATTCAAGCCCAATTCCATGTCAGTTTGCCAATTTTGTTTTTACAAAACTCAAAAAAAGAGAAGTGATGTAGAGATTATACCAAGGGTCTTCAAACTTGGCCCTTTTATGACTTGTGGACTCCAACTCCCAAATTTCCTCAGCCAGGCATGCTGGCTGAAGAATTCTGGGAGTTGAAGTCCACAAGTCATTAAAGGGCCAAGTTTGAAGACCCCTGGATTATACTGTAGTTAGCCTTAAAGTGGCTGGGTGAAGAGAAGGAAGAGAAACTGGAAAAGCCAGCCTCTTTTTAAAGCAGAAAAGGGTGTTTACTGTGCATACATGTATGCAGCAAGCTTTGAAGTCAATGCATGCATACAAACCTCAAAGAAGCAAACCGGTTTTATTTGGAAAGAGAGGTTTATTTTAGTGAGGATAATGTTTTTTTCAAATTCAAAACTGAATAGGAATCTAACTAAAATCCCATTGCCCACCCACCAATCTGAATCAAAGTGAAACCCAGAACAACAATGTTAAACTAAAATAAAATGGAAGTGGGGTAATGGAGATTGCCTCACAAATATTTCCCACCAGTCTCCACCACTCCAGCAAAAGCATCAGTACAGCCCATAATCCAATTGTTCCTTCTAACAATTCCTTTTTCTGCAGCAGCTGGTTTAGTCAGCCTTTCTCACAACAGCAGATCTAGAAAGGCCTTCTATGAAAACTATTTCTCATGAAAACTCTTTATCACCCTAAACTAGTAGCAGTGGAGGTGTGTGAAATGCTAGAAATGTTAACATCCCAGTTGCAAGAGATGAGACAACTGTGACAATTAAACAGATTGGAACATTCAAAATACTATTATCTGGAACAGCTTTAACCTCCAAACCATTCTGCATCTTTCTAATAAATATACAGAATGCATGCTCCAGTTTATTATAGGTAATCCGATGGCCGCTCTCGATTCCAAATATTCTGATTTTCTTAGTTTGCCTTTGGTGGGAAAGCATTGCATGGAATTTTAAATGTGAAGCGGTATATAAGTCTAAGTGCTACTGCTATTAAAAGATATAGATACTTTAAACTTTAAGACAAAGGCCTTCAAACTTGGCCCTTTTATGATTTGTGGACTACAAGTCACAAATTCCTCAGCCAGGCACTCCAACAATAGAATAAAATTAATACTTTTATTTTACCCATATTCAACACTCTTCTACAAAATCAAGGTTTTTAGATATTTTGATAAGATGATATGCAAAGAGGATAGGCTATTGCTGAATTAACAAACGCAGCCCAATACTTGGGCTGGACTGGAATGGAAGAAATTAATTTTCAGTGGTATCTCAGAACAGATAAGAAGCAAAAGTAAAGCAATTTGGAACTGCTAATTAAACTCAAGGTAGATTAAACACAAGATAGTCCAGTTACCTCCTTTTTGGATTCGGAGTTGGTCTATGCAGATCAATATGAAACTAACCTATGCCACAGAACATTCATTTTCTAAGCATACATCCTCAATTTCACGGTGGAGGATTGTAGCTGTGGTATTTATTAATTCTGCAAGTACTTTTGAATATTCAAAAGGAAGCCCATTTGCATTCATAAAAGTATACTTCCCCTGACCATGCCACTCCATTTTCCGGGGGACTTCCTGTCACTGTTGCATACCTCCCTGACATTCCCAGTGGTTTGTCCCAGCCCCACACACTGTCTCATCTTCCCAATACCTTCCTGCTGGTTTCTGCATTTTCCCCAATCTCCTACTACCTTCTATTCTTCAATACTGCAGATACCTCTCCTCTCTTATCTTTCTCGTACCTTCACCTCATTGTTGTCTACCTCTCACAAGCTTCCCAATATCTTCCATTAGCTCGCACATCATCCCTCGTCTTCGTTAACCCTCCCGGAAAGAGTAAACTTAAGTGTGTTGTCTGTTATTTCAGGGAGATACCTGGACTTAAACTTTTATCTGGTACATCCTAAGTTCATTTGATTGAAGTTTCTTAACTGGACTATACAGGCTTTACTGTATAAACGTATGATAAAAAATGTTTAAAGATGAATGTTGCTGCCCTCTGTAAGCTACATTCTTCTCAGTACCAGATTCCCCTTTCACAAATTGCAAAATTTCACTTAAAAAGGAAACTGATTTTTTAAAAATATCCTTATTCCATTAGCCTATTTGAAGAGAATACTGAGATTCCATTCCTTCAAAGTTTTATACCTTAAGAAAAAGGCAAGGGATTTAGAAGCTAATATAAAAATATAACCCAGCTACTATATTTAGAAAGTCAAAATTCAGAAAACCCAGCAAAAGCAAATAATCATTCTTTTCTATGCAAATCTATGTAATGTACAATTTTAAGAACGAACTGCTGGACCATATCAAAAGTCTATCTTGCCAGATTTTTTCCCCCCACAATGGCATTTGGATATCTAAAGCACCAAGCAAAACATGAGCACAATACCAATTTTCTGCACAATGTCACTGAGGCATGGTATAAAGGTCTAAATTCCATATTTCGATAGAAACATTAAATCTGAGGCAGTAGAATGGTTTTCATGTCATTCCACAGTGATCCAAACTGTTGTAAAATAATTTAAGAACTAAGGACTTTTACAGGAAGAAACCTTCCCTAACAAAGAACGTTGCAAGAGAATCAAATCAAACTTTTATTACAGCCTGAAGAGAATATCAATAGACACATCTCCCAAGTTGTTTTTAGAAAACTGGTAGCCTGTAGCTGACAAAACAGACTAAGTCCTACACTGTTATTTGCAATCTATCCTAGTGCAAAAATCAATTTGAGCTCCTATTGCTTTTTTATGTTTGATTTTCTACTTTGATAGCGAGCAGAAAAGAAAATCTGAATTAGTTTCTCTGCCTATACTAGAGGTCAGATATTGCTGGCTACAGGTTTTTTTAAAAAAGCCACTATCTTTTAAAAATGCTTTATTTTTATGCTCTTTTCCTTTTGCTCAAAATGTTATCCACTTTTATTGAACTTGCATAAAAGAACAGCACAGGTAGAGAAGGTAGGATTTCTAAAATCTGTAAGAGCCACAAAGATCTTGCTTTCCCACAAACCATAGGGTGATGATGGAGTAAGGCTGGATTCCCAGTTTGTTTGAATATGTGGGTATGTGCTCCGTGTGGTGCCCCACGAAGGTTCTATTTTTGGGGGTTTTTATGCTTTTACTGTTTTTATTTTTTTGTTATTGTCTGTTAGCCACCCAGGATTATATTACCTAAAATGGCTGGTTATATAAATCTTTAAAGTAAATATGTATAAGATATGTAATATACCGTACTTTTCATTACGCCAGATAGCAGAGAATTACCACTTGCACTGAGATCTGTCTTACAAATTTCTATCCGAAAAAATCCATCCACAATGTTGAATTTAAACATCTATTCCGATTCTATTTAGCCAAAATAACAACATGGCTAATATCTATCAGTGAGGTTCTGCTCTAGATCACAGAATCTTTTTTCATGCTTAAATTTATTGAAATTTAACAAATTTATCAATAAATGGAAGAAAGCATTTGGGGATGTAAGTTTTTACTTATGATCAATCTCTACTGATTAGCGTTATTGCAGTATATTTCAACTGTTATCATTTTGATGTTTTCCTCCTTTATTGCTATAGTAACTGCTCGGGGCCATTTTGGAGAAGAGAAATACCACAAGCAAAGAAATACTACCAATAAATAAATAAACAAATCGCTTTGATGATTGCACTGATGCAATATACGGTATGTTTCTTACAAGGCAATTTACAGCTCTCTAGAGTAACCCTATCTCCTATCCAAAAATGATGAACTATGCCATCAGTTGCACTCAGGTCTAGTTTTTTGTATTTTATATCTATTGTTAAACTTCAGAGGAATGATCTATGAGCTAAACTGAGAAGCTATTAAAAGCTACATTTGACAGATGAATGCTGAGATGTTGACATTCACGGTCTTCTTAGCCATAACTAGTAAAATGCCTATGCCTTTTACATCAGGTCATTTTTCATTTTCAGAACACTTGTAGCAAACTCAGTTGGGACTCTTGAAAACTACCTGTGGGAAGAAAAACCCCTACACTGCTGCTGCAGCATAGTAAAAATGTAATCCCGTCTTCTTTGATAATCTGAGACAGCAACTATAAAACTAGGAATAGGATTTTGACCAGACTTTTTACCAGTCTACCTAATTATCGAGATCCTCCACACGAGGAATAATATTTTCTTTTTTTCCAAATAAAATCTTTTCTTCTCTGAATCAGTTCAATAATATTCCAGAGTATAGTTCCCCAAGCTTCCTCTATGGCAACTAGTAAATACTGCCGACTTCTACAGCTTTAGAAGGATGAAACTATGTTATAAAAGGAGACAGTGACTTTTGGCATGCATAACTGTTTCCCTAACTGGCATACAGTAAATTAGATATGTCTGTATACAATTCCATAATCTCCAGGCAATATGGCTGCATTTGGGTGAGATAGCAAGAATATAATGTGTTGATTTTCTCTTATTTTCTACATATTGAGACGCTAGCGGGCAGCAAGTTGCTTAAGGCCATCCAACCAAGTCCTTTCTTTAAAATGAATTTGAATCTCTTGTACCCAGACTTAGTACTGTATCTAGTCTACTCTCTGCTGGTGCCTATAATTTGTGCTTACTAAACTTTTAGCATTCCGTGGGAAACTGCATGACTCGACACGTATGTATGAACTAACGAAACATTTTGCATTTTCTAGACAGCAATTGTATTCCTTAATTGTTCAGTATTTCCAGCACTTGTTTTTCTTTTAAGATAGCATTTTCCAAAAATTTGATCTTGAATCTTGTTACTGCTATCGTATTACACGCACTCTTTCTTCAGACTTAAATCAAAATAGACAACAAAGGAAGCACTTTTTAGCCATTGGGGATTAGATCATAACAGCAGTGTTTTCACACAATGGTTTAGATGTATCTTCTCAGTTTTTCACAATTGTTGTTGTTAGTTGCGAAGTCGTGTCCGACCCATCGCGACCCTATGGACAATGTTCCTCCAGGCCTTCCTGTCCTCTACCATCTTCTGGAGTCCATCTAAGCTCACGCCTTCAGTGACTCCATCCAGCCACCTCATTCTCTGTCATCCCCTTCTTCTCTTGCCCTCCTTCTATTGCCCTTTTTCACAATAGAACTTAACTAATATTATTTTGCTCTTTGTGCTAACATTTTGCACGCCATTTGCTGAATAGTTAAATATATTCCAACATATATTATCTTCCACCATTTGTAAAGGTTTGACTCTTAAGTGATAATGAATAAGGATGATGTAACATTAAATATGCCAACAAAAAGCTGTTTTCAGCTTTTTATTAATGCTATGAATCTAATGTATTATGTAATGGCATAATGAAACTTAAAAATCAGAGAATCTATGGACTTCAGCTATATACAGTAGCTGTAGGATGAGTTTTCATGTTAGCCAACTGAAACCAGGTTCAAGACACTTGATGTAGAGTGTTTTTCTTGGGTGAGCAGGAAATACCTTGATTTGGCAATAGTATAGAGTACCAATGTCAGAGCAATAGACAAAAATGAGCAAAAATCACAGGATTTTGGTTCCAATGAGCTTATGCTTGAGGTAGAGGAACATATCTTGTCTGGGTTCAGAAGTTAGGCAGAGTCAGCCTTCATTTGATGGGACAGTGTTGGAAATACTAAGGCTGTAGACTAAACTGGGAAGCTAGAAGACGACAGTGACAAACCATTTCCATGTGAGAAAAATGAGAAAAGTATATGGTTATGACTATGAAATTGCCCAGATCCAAGCTTCATTCCAAGGAGATATAGACAGTTAAAAATATGTTCATCCTACTTCCTTGTGGGCATGTATTTGTTATTCTGCTTTACTTGGCACAATATTGGGTTACCTGACCCCTCTTTTTTATTATTTTAAGCGCAAAGACCACAAACTTCTCTTTTCCATTCTAGCTGCCTGAAGCAAGCACACTGATGTATTTTTCCCATTAGCGTATCATCGCTAAGCAATGATGCAAACTTATCTAAGTGACAGAAAGATGGTGATTATTCTAAACTGAGCATTCTTCTAAAACCTTTCTTAACAGTGCTAAAGGATTTAGCCCTGAAGCTCACTCTTTGTCCAGAACCTGAAGTACTTATTATGAAATGATGCATGGAGGGAAAAATGTTTGTGCATTTATATTCTCTTTTCCACAAAAAAAAAGACCTCAGTTCTGTATTATTAGGACTTGCAATTTCTTATTATGACTTTAGGCAGTGTAAAACTGCACTAAAATGTATACTCTTAAACTAACCAATCTAAAATAATAAAACCACCGGTATAATTGAATTAAAACTCAGCAGTACAAATCTTTTCATAAAATTGCAAGAAAATGAAGTTTAAAAGAAGCACTTTGAACTGGGCCTAGAATTGAACGGCAAATTTAGAGTGGGAAGCATAAAATGACTGCTAACTGGGACAGACATATATAGTGTATCTGTCCTATATTTAGCTAACTAAAGTCTGAGGTAATTTTCAAAGGTATTCCCACATATAACACATTGCAGTAATCCAATAGCAGTGGTAGGCTCTATGGAGTGGGATTAAGTTACAATGTATTAATGGCTATGCTGGTCTTCAATGCTAAGGACTTAGCAGCTTCCTCTCAACACACTCAAAAGATTTAGTTTTACACAAATGTATTTGAGACACACAAAAAAGATGCATATGGAATACCATGCACATTGAAGCAACTCAGATTCCTAAAAGCGGGGGTGTTGAAGCCGATCGGCTTTGCAGACCATATGGTGATGTATTGGGACTTATTTTGCCCTTGTGGGGCCGGGGTGGGCATGGCCTGCGTGGGCCATGTCTGGCCCATGGGCCACGTGTTTAACATGCCTGCTATAAAGAGTTGGGGAAATGTAAGAAGAGAAGGAAAAAGAGAACAAACAATTTGAAAGACTGCCCATTTTCTATTTAACATTCAAAATATATGAAAGCACTTTAAAACATCTATTATTTGATGCAATTATCCTAGATCTTGAATAGAATGCATTAACTTTATGAGAAGTTTTATTGTAATAATGACTAATGTTGTAGAAGTGGCAAATTATTTCAGAGGGCTCATTTGCCTTCTGAAATAGGCTACAATTAACAAGCAGGGACAATCTGCTTTAAAACTAAAATAAACAGATCAATATTTCTGCTTGGTTTGCTCATGTTAGGATGCTATATTTCCCTATACACTAAGTGGCAGCACAAAAATAAATAAATGCTTCAGCAGGGTATAAATGATAATATATATGAGCACATCAAGATGATATGCAAGTTTATACAAAATGTTTCCATGCACAAGTTCTCGCTATAGTACAAGTAATAATAAATAAGCTCCTAATCCTATAATGTATTGTAAAAGATTAAAAGGCGCCCAAAGGCTTATCCAGTGAAGTTATTTGGGTAGTGATGGCAAATGGTCTGTGCAGTTTACCCACAGACCTGAGGGAAAAAACCTTTAAACATAAAAAATGTAACATGTATTATGATCCAAAACCCAGCCTCTTGTACAGGTAGCCTTTGGCTTACAACCATTCATTTAGTGACGGCTCAAAGTTACAGTGGCATTGAAAAAAGTGACTTATGACCGTTTTTCATACATGACTGTTGCAGCATCCCCATGGTCTCATGATCAAAATTTGGATGCTTAGCAACTGGCATGAATTTATGACAGTGGCAGGGTCCTGGGGTCATCTGATCACCTTTTGCAACCTTTTGACAAGCAAAGTCAATATGGAAGCCAGGTTCATTTAACAACTGTGTTACTAATATAACAACTGTAGTGATTCACTTAACAACTGTGACAAGAAAAGTCACAAAATGGGGCAAAACTCACCCAATAACTGTGTTGTTTAGCCATTTTGGGCTTAATTGTGATCCTAAGTCAAGGGCTACTTATACTCATATGCCCATTATGTCTGCAGAGACCAAAGAACTAATTCAAATTCACAGCAAATTATAGGATGTAGATAATGAAAAATGCAGGTGCTGAACAACTTACAATATTAATGGGTTGTCACGTTGGTAGGCATAAAATTGGGTGGTAGATCCAAATAGAGCTTGTGTTATTTTAAATGGCAACTGACAATTGAAAATCAAGTATCAACATTAGAAATCCAAAACGGATGTTTTGGACATATGACACAGTTCTCTTTGAAATGGAGTGCAATTGAGCGCCAGTCATGAAATTATGAATTATGAAATCTAGGCTGCATTTAAAATAGCCAAGCTGTGAAGAGGGAGAATACATATATTTAACACATGGCACAATTGATAGATTGAAATATTTGGTGTATTTCCGACCAAACACTGTCTTCAAAAATCATTAAAATATTAGCAAGCGCAGCTTCCTTTCTCAATTGTTACAAAATAATACATTGTAAGTTAGTCATAAACTACATTAAACATTTGGCATAGACAAAGGAAACCTGAATTAGGTAATGTTTAGTCTGCATATGTAGTTATATATTTTTATTATTTTTTATTTTATTGATAATTATATATTAACTATAATCAGGGCTTTTTTTGTCATAGAACGCTCAGAACGGAGTTCCGGCACCTTTTTTGGATGGAACCTTGTAGGGTAGGCAAGGTGGGATGTATGACATGTGTGAGTTCCGGCACCTTTTTCTTTTACAAAAAAAGCACTGACTATAATACTAATCCTTCCTTTCAGTCACTCACGCCCTGGTTATCTTCCAGATGGACTACTGCAATGCACTCTACACGGGGCTACCCTTGAAGAGTATCTGGTAGCTGCAACTGGTGCAGGATGCTGTGGCATAAGTCATTTTAGCCGCCTCTAATATGTTACATGCAACACTTCTGCTATGTGAGCTGCACCAGTTTGTTTCTGGGCCCAAGGAAGCTCTTGGTTATCACCTTTAAAGCCCTTCATGGCATGGGACCAGGGACCTGAGGAGCTGCCTCATCCCACTTACATTGACTCATCCCACCTGGTCAAAGAGGGGATCATGCTGTAAAATCCCATTGGACAAAGAGCTTTGACTGGTGGGATCAAGGAGGACCTTTTCTGTTGTTGCTCCAGCCCTTTGAAACATCTTACCTTCTAAGGCAGGGGTTTCAAACTGCGGGCCCACAGGCCAGATGTGTCATGCCAAAACTGTGCCCACCCCATTGCCGGCAATGGAAAAAAAAGTCGCGATACGTCACAACACTTCATGTGGCGAGTTTGACACTTCTGCTCTAAGGTAAGGCACACCCTCATTCAACTGGTTTTCCAGAACAGCATTAAAACCTGGTTTTGCCAACCAGCATCAGGACCTAAGAGTGTGATGCAACTCTGGGGATGGCTGGTGACTTGAGAGCACTCCGTTCACCTTGTTAATTTTTTAGTTTTCTGGGTTTTTTTAACTTTGATTTTCATCTATAACCTGTAAATTCTTAATTCTGTTTTTAACAGTGCTTTAAGTCATGTGCTTATATTGTTTCATTATGTTGTTGTAAAGCTCCTGGAGTCGCTTAGATGAGATGGGCAGCAAAGAAATTTAATAATAAAATATTTGATGTGGTTATAACATATGTTGAATGCATCATGATTAGCATCCCCATGATGAGCGTCATTCTATTCTAAAAGCTCATAGTCTACTTTCCATTTAAAATTACTAGCACTGGTAATTGTCTTTTATTATTTTTTATAATTACTAGCACTGGTGTTGTCTTTTATTATTTTTCAATATATCTCTAACTTTAGAATATTTTTCACTGATTGGTTACCTGAAGGGATTTCATCTTAGCACAATCATATTTTCATTTGTACCTCAAACTCAAGACTAGTCTACACACACACACACACACACACACACAAAATGTTGAGTAAAGCATTTTTATCCTGGAATGTAGTGAGAACACTTGTTTCACTACATAGAAAATTGGGCTTTCAGAAGCAATAAACTCTAACGCCTTGAAAAAAACTAAAGACAAATACATCTGGGATTTTCTTGAAAATAAGATACTTACCCTGGCATAACACCAGGAGGAATGACAAGCATTAGTTTTAGTTGTGCCTCATGGAAAGCTTCAGAGAAGTGGGTGAGCAAGTGAATCAGATCCCTGCAAAACGGACAAAACATTAGCTCTGTGAGTTAAGGGAAAAAAAGAAAGAACATCCACTGATTTTTCAGTCTCTCAGTTTCAAACCTGCACTTCAGTCAGAAAACATTATCTTTCAAAACTAAATGTTTGGCCTTGCAACATTCCTTTACAAGTTGACTCAAAAGAAGACACCAATAAAGGAGAATCCCAAACGTGTTTTTTCAAAAGGCAGGTGGACTTTGTTTTTGCTTGAAGACATTCTGAAGAAGTGAAAAGCTGAAGAAGCTTCTTGGATGAGAGGTGAAACGTCGTCAAGCAAAAACAAAGCAAGTCCAGTTTTCTTTTTAAAAAGTACCTTTGGGACAACCAGGATTTCAATGACTGAGAATCTCCTGAGACAATAAAGGAGAATGTTTGTAGCTCAGGGTTGAAATGAGGAGTCCATGGTGCTCTCTGAACTTGATTGCTTTCTTGCAGATGTTTCATTGCCCAAATTAGGTAACATCATCAGTGCTAGTAAGGGGTTGGGTTTGCTCTCAGGTTATATTCTAGTGCAGGGGTCTTCAAACCTGGCCCTTTTATGACTTGTGGACTTCAACTCCCAGAATTCTTTTTTTTTATTAAAAAGTTTTATCATACATTTTATCTTTAACAAACCCCCCTACCCCTCCCCTATCCCTCCCTCCTTACCCCTCCCCCCCTCCCACCCCCCGACTTCCCAGAGCTAAGTACAAGGTATAAAAAACAGAAAAAAAAGAATCATAAACAACCACATGCTAACAACCGTAAACTCTAAAATCTATCACTCTCTAGCTCATATAGAATAACTACAAACACTATTAATATAAAATCTTCATTTCAAAAAAAAAAAAAGATTTAGGCAATCTAGCATGACTTGGGACGCGCTTAAAAGCTCCAGCCTTGTCCATCTGTACATCCAAAACACCATTCCAATCCCCCATAAAAATAACAGATTTATAATCCAACTGGGTAATGTTCTGAACCAGCCCTCTTCTGGCCTTGTAGTAAGGCAAACCCCTATTCAGATAGAAGAGACTGGAGAGCGTCCAAGGCTAAAAGGCGTCTGCCAAGTTTTATTACTCAATTAACAAAAACACTAGAGCTTGTCTCCTCAAGCGGAAGAGTTGCTTTCAGCAACCAGCCCCTCCCCAAACACTCCTTTTATTGAGAGCTCAGGGCGTGGTCTCCCTGTGCCTCCTCCCGAGGAGTCCCACAGCCTTTCTTTGTTTGTTCCTGCTCGACTGCCTCCTGCGTCGGGCGTCCTTGAACAGGGCCAGCTGTGGGTCATCATCCTCCGCACTATCGGGCTCACGCAGCTGAGAAGAGGTCCCCGGCTGAGGGCTCTGCAAAGCCTCCAAACCATCATCAGCCGGTTCGTCTCCCTCCTCATCTGAGTCATCCGATACATCGGAGCCGGCTGTCGGACCCACAGGCTGGCCCTGAGTCACAACAGGTAAGCTTTGTATAAAGTAAACTAAAAAAGTCAGCTTGTTGTTGATTAGGAGCATATAATCCAACTAAAAGCGTCTTTTTGCCTTCTAGCAGCAGCTCTATCATAACGTATCTTCCATGCTTATCTGCTTCAATTAAGTCTGCTGTTAAAGCACTTTTAACATAAACAACCACTCCATTTTTCTTATTCATTGCAGAAGCAACAAATCGCGTACCCAACCTTGAGTTCAGTAAATACTTTTGATCCACAACCCTAATATACGTTTCTTGCAAACATATAACATCTATCTTGAATTGTTTTAAATATTGAAAAACTTTCTTCCTCTTCTGTGGTGAATTTAGTCCATTAACGTTCCAAATTAAAAATTTAGTTGTCATGCATATCATCCCAAAGCTCTTAAAGCGCTGCTCTGATAGGACTACCTTTTTTAGGCCGTGCTCCTCCCACTGCTTGGCTATAAGTACGTTGTGAAAGTTCCATAGGCATCTGCTGATCTTGTTCTTTTATTTTTTATTTTTTAATCGTTTTAAAGCAGCACGCGTCACCCTCTGCTCTCTAAGATCATCCAAAGAAGTTGTAGCTTGATCTCCTCCAGCACCGTTCTCCTCTGTCTGTCCATCTTCAACCTCTTGATGTTCTCCTTCTCCAGATCTCTTTGCAGCTTCCAAAAGTAGTAATGGGGTTGCTTTTAAAACGTTATTATAAAAATCACGCGCCTGCATCACAGTAACCAAACGGTACCTTTTACCTTCATGCATCACCATCAACCCAACTGGGATCTCCCATCTGAACCTTATATCTCGTTGTTTGAGCTCTTGCACAAGAAATGTAAAATCCTTCCTTCTCCTTAAAATCTTTGGAGGAATTTCTTTTAGAACCAAAACTTCTTGATCAGCAATCACAACTTTAGAATCATAGGCAGCTTGTATAACTTCATCTCTAATTTCCCTCTTTACAAAATAAACCACCACATCTCTAGGCAGCTTTCTCTGTCTAGCAATCCATGAATTCACACGAAACACTTTATCCATGCCTCCCTTTATTTCAGATGCTGGCTGATTCAATACCACTTCCAGAGCCTCAGAAATCAGCTGCTTTAGATCTTCCTTAATATTCTCTTTTAAGCCTCTGATTCTAACAGCAAACTGCATCTGGTAATATTGAGCAAGACTCAATTCTCTGTCCATTTTGTCTCTTAAATCTTCATTCTCCAATACTTTTGCTTCTAATATGGCATTCTTTTGAGTCAAATCTTCCACTTTTTCATCCAGGTCTTCCACACATTCAGCCACTTTATACACTGAAGACAAAATGTCTGCCTTCATCACACTGAACTTCTGTTCCATCCTCTCTTCCATTCTCTCCTCCAATTTCTCCAATTTCTCCTCCATCCGTGCAAATTTATCACCCATTGATTCCAGAATTACCTGAGCATGTTTTTCAAGAGCATCTTGTAGATCCTTCGGTGTCAATACATCAGGAGGATGCAACGCCTGCAATGATGATTGTTGCGTCGGAGAAGTTCCAGCACTCCGAAGAGTTTTTGAGGGAGGTTTAGCCGCCATCTTTTACTTCCACTTGTGACGCACTTTCACTTTAAGTTTAAAAAAGTCCATCAAGCTCGAGAGTAAAATATAATAATCCTCTTCATCCTTTCCTCTTGTACCGCTCTGCCTGCTCCTTTTATTCCATAGTCCTTCCTTCAGGCAGGGGTGGTCGCAAACGCCTGGCTCTGCTCCAAAAAATCCAGAGCAGAGACGCTGGCCAGCTGGGAGCGACCCAGGCTACGGGGGAGTTCGATCCTTCAGCCGCCCAAGCAACAAGCTCAGGCGGCCCCGGAGAACTCAACCCCTACCTGGGGCCTCACCCCCTCCTCTTCTCCCGAGGAGGGGGCTTCAAATTCACCCGAACAGCTGATCGGCGCTGTTTCGGGTGAAAATTACTCAGCTGAGCCGCGGGCAGCCCGGGAAGGCTGTCTCCGGCGCCGCGCAGCCACCGGAAGTCCCAACTCCCAGAATTCTTTAGCCAGGCATGCTGGCTGAGGAATTCTGGGAGTTGAAGTCCACGAATCATAAAAGGGCCAAGTTTGAAGACCCCTGTTCTAGTGGCTTGCCCTGTTAGTATTGGCTGGGGTGATCTAGAGATACAATTGTATAACTGTTTCTACATTCTGCATTGTTTTCTAACCAATACAGGAGCAAAGTAGCCTATACATGTATAATCCTATACACTACTGAGAATTATGCACCAAAATGCAATTTTAAAAAAAATATACAAATAGAAGGATCTACTGGGCATCTTCCTTGATTAATGGAAAAAAATGATAGGGGTGGCAGAAAAATAGCTACTGTAGGAAGACTTAGATACTGGTAGACTAACTTGTCAAACCACCTCTTTGTACTAGGAGTACTTCATGACCATCAAGGAATTAAAAGATAATGCTGAGATGACTATAGGGATTCTCAATTATCCAGGTTGCCAGCTGCCTTTTGGAAAAGCACCTACCGGTAATGCTGAAATATAATTTTTGTTACTTTCATTTATCACTCAAAAGAAACTACATAAACCAGAATTGCATATTTTATACCCCAAGCAAATCCCATTGCTTGCCCATGTGAAAACTGTCTATAGGTTATGTTTCTGGTGCTCTTAAGGTAACATTATTGTTTTAGGACCATATTTGCCCACTTTACTATTCTCCCTGAAAGAAGGAGAGTTAAACACACCATACTGCATTTTTAAAGGAATGAGGTGGGAGCAGGCCATCTAAATGTCAAAACATGTTAAATATTGATTATGTACTTTGCCACTGTCAAATATTACTTCAGAAGTTCCTCTGTGCTGTATGCCACACTGAAAATCTATCCTGAACCAATTAAGCTTTTTCTTAAAAAAAATATGTTAGTTTTCTTAGGTGATGACAGTTTTCTGAATACACACTGCTGTCATAACACACCTTTGGCTTCTCACCACCTTCACACTGGATGCTGGAGATTGTTTGGTGGAGTTGTTTGTTTTCAATCTTATAAGCCACTCAGCGTCACTTACATGAGATGGGTGAATATATAAATTAAATAATTCGCTCACTAAAATACATTCAAGACACTTTTGTCATCCTATAATTGCCAATGCATTTAATGCTGCTCATCTTGACGGAAAGTTTACCCCAAAGTAATATTTCTTGCAAATTCTGAATCTGTTAACTACAAACAAAACAATTACCTTTCTACCACATTACCAAGTATTTTACTGGAGTAATTTAAAAACAAAAAGTCTAAAATAAAATTGTCTTCATGGGTAATAAAAGTTAAGACCCACGTTTTAAGAAACTCCAAGAATGTGTTAATAATGCATGTTGTCTACTCACTGCCTAATGCAATATCACGGAAGGAAGCAACTTATATAAGCCTTTGATTAATAGATTAAATTTCCAAGGCTCAGACTGAAATAATGATGTGTCATTGAAAGAGAGATGCAAATGTCTGAAGTGAAAACAGTGCTTTTCAATTCAGCTGTGCAGTGGCACCACCTACTGGCCTAAATAAAATTAGTATCTTTTTTAAAATGCATGGAGTCAGACTTATGCATGTCTCAGAAATGATGGCTTCTTAGTATTCACAGATCTTTTCCATACCATCACAATTTTCAGTCCACTACATTTTTTTTAAAAAAAGCCTTCCAAATTAAGCTTTAATTGTCCTCAGTGAAGCCAACCTTGAAACTTTAAGAACTGCCACAAGGAGGAGGGGGGTCAATTTATTTTCCAAAGCACCAGAAGGCAAGACAAGAAACAATGGATGGAAATTAATCAAGGGCAGAAGCAACCTGGAACTAAGGAGAAACTTCCTGACAGTGAGGACAATTAACCAGTGGAACAGCTTGCCCTCAGAAGTTGTAGGTGTTTCATCACTGGAGGTTTTTAAGAAGAGACTAGACCAGGGGTAGGCAACTTCGGCTCTTTTATGACTCCTGGACTTCAACTCCCAGAATTCCTGAGCCATCTTGGCTCAGCTTGGAAACCTCTCCGTTTCCCCTCAGTGTGGCTGGCTCAGGAATTCTGGGAGTTGAAGTCCATGAGTCATAAAAGAGCCGAGGTTGCCTACCCCTGGACTAGACTGTCACTTGTTGGAAATGGTATAGGGACTCCTGCTTGAGCAGGGGGCTGGAATAGAAGACCTCCAAGGTCCCTTCCAGCTCTATTCTGATTGGCTGAACTTCATGAGCCAATCAGTGATTCTCCACCAGACAATGAGAACATAAAAAGCACCGCTCAATCAGTACCCTGCTCACCTTCAGGTTGTTTGTGTGTGTGTTTTTTAAATACACTGACTTTTTCGTGCCACTCAATGAAACAGGGACCCATTTTCTGCCACAATTTATAAGAGTTATTAACAGTGAGAGGTACTCTGCCAGTTCTGTTGAGAGATTGAGGGGTTAGAAACCTTTCCCCATACACAACCACCATCTGATAAGGTATGTTGGGCTGAGTAAATGAATGAATAGCAATTTGAGCCTGGGTTTTCCTAATCCAAGCAGGATACGTCTCTGCTTTTAGGAACTCACTTTTCAATGTTAAAATATCCTCTAGTGCCAGGGTCCCCAACCCCTGGTCTGTGGACTAATACCGGGCTGTGGCATGCCAGCAACCTGTCAGCACAAACAAGCAAAGCCCTATCTGTGGGATGCAGGCAGCACACAAAACCATGCATCCTCCGGTCCGTGGAAAAACCTCTCTCCATGGAACTGGTCCCTGGTGCCCAAAAGGTTGGAGACCTCTGATCTAGTGAAACTGAAAAAGCTTCATTCTTTTTCCTTTGCAGCAGATGGGAAAAATCAAGTTGTCTGTTCTGTTTCCCTCCTACCAAAGAATTCCAGTAGTTTTTTAAATCAATAAACACACTGGAAAAAACTAGGGGGACTTCCGGTGGCTGCGCGGCGCCGGAGACAGCCTTCCTGGGCTGCCCGCGGCTCAGCTGAGTGATTTTTGCCCGAAACAGCGCCGATCAGCTGTTCGGGCGAATTTGAAGCCCCCTCCTCGGGAGAAGAGGAGGGGGTGAGGCCCCAGGTAGGGGTCGAGTTCTCCGGGGCCGCCTGAGCTTGTAGCTTGGGCGGCCGAAGGATCGAACTCCCCCGTAGCCTGGGTCGCTCCCAGCTGGCCAGCGCCTCTGCTCCTGATTTCATGGAGCAGAGCCAGGCGTCTGCGACCACCCCTGCCTGAAGGAAGGACTATGGAATAAAAAGAGCAGGCAGAGCGGTACAAGAGGAAAAGGTGAAGAGGATTATTTTATTTTACTCTCGAGCTTGATGGACTTTTTAAACTTAAAGTGAAAGTGCGTCACAATTGAAAGTAAAAGATGGCGGCTAAACCTCCCCCTAAAACTCTTCGGAGTGCTGGAACTTCTCCGGTGCAACAATCATCATTGCAGGCATTGCATCCTCCTGATGTATTGACATCGAAGGACTTACAAGATGCTCTTGAAAAACATACCCAGGTAATTTTGAAATCAATGGGTGATAAATTTGCACAGATGGAGGAGAAATTGAAGAAGTTGGAGGAGAGAATGGAGGAGAGGATGGAACAGAAGTTCAGGGTGATGAAGGTAGACATTTTGTCTTCAGTGTATAAAGTGGCTGAATGTGTGGAAGATTTGGATGAAAAAGTGGAAGATTTGACTCAAAAGAATGCCATATTAGAAGCAAAAGTATTGGAGAATGAAGATTTAAGAGACAAAATGGATAGAGAATTGAGTCTTGCTCAATATTTCCAGATGCAGTTTGCCATTAGAATCAGAGGTTTAAAGGAGAATATTAAGGAAGATCTAAAGCAGCTGGTTTCTGAGGCTCTCGAAGTGGTATTGAATCAGCCAGCATCTGAAATAAAAGGAGGCATGGATAAAGTGTTTCGTGTGAACTCATGGATTGCTAGACAGAGAAAGTTGCCTAGAGATGTGGTGGTTTATTTTGTAAAAAGGGAAATTAGAGATGAAGTTATACAAGCTGCCTATGATACTAAAGTCGTGATTGCTGATCAAGAAGTTCTGGTTCTAAAAGAAATTCCTCCAAAGATTTTAAGGAGAAGGAAGGATTTTACATTTCTTGTGCAAGAGCTCAAGCAACGAGATATAAGGTTCAGATGGGAGATCCCAGCTGGGTTGATGGTGATGCATGAAGGTAAAAGGTACCGTCTGGTTACTGTGATGCAAGCGCGTGATTTTTACAATAATGTTTTAAAAGCAACCCCATTAACACTTCTGGAAGCTGCAAAGGGATCTGGAGAAGGTGAACATCAAGAGGCTGAAGATGGACAGACAGAGGAGAATGGTGCTGGAGGAGATCAAGTTATAACACCTTTGGATGATCCCAGAGAACAGAGGGTGACGCGTGCTGCTTTAAAACGATCAAAAAAGATAAAAGAACAAGATCAGCAGAAGTCTATGGAACTTTCACAACGTACTTACAGCCAAGTAGTGGGAGGTGGGAAAAGATTTGGGTGAGGAATGTAAAATTTATACAAGTTTGAAATCTAAGAGAGAATTTTTACAAAATGTTTTATAGATGGTATTTAGATTTTAAAAAGCTAAGTATGTATTTGAATTATTAGCCTAAATGTTGGAGGTGCGGTGATGAAGACGTAATATATTTTCATATATGCTGGACTTGTAAAAAGGTTAAGGCTTTTTGGATAAAAGTCTGGTGGAACATACTAAGTTGATGTTGAATTTAATTACGGCAGCAAGACTTTTGATAGGTTAGTACTGAAAGAGGAACTGCCGACCATAGAAGAGTGGACTTTAAAGGTTTCCGACCTGGTTGAAATGGCGAAGATTTCGGCCTATTTGAAAGATTACTTGCAGGAACGCTATATTATGGAAGGGAGAAAATGGCTTGAGTTTATCTAGAATAAGTATAGGGTTAAGAAGTTTTATATTTGAATAAGTCTTCTTTCTTTGTTTCTTTTTCTATATTAGTTTTTTTTATATATATTTATATTACTAAGGTTTGTTTTATCCTATATAAGCTAGAGAGTGATAGATTTTAGAGTTTATGGTTGTTAGTATATGGTTGTTTATGATTGTTTTTTTTTATATATACCTTGTATTTAGCTCTGGGAAGTCGGGGGGGGAGGGGGGGAGGGGGAGAGGAAGGGGGGGAGGGAGAAGGGTGGGGGAGGGGGGATTTTTTAAGGGAAAAATTGTATGTTAAAACTTTTCAATAAAAAAAAACAAAACAAAAAAATAAAAAAAAATTATAACAAAAATAAAAAGAAAAAAAAATAAAAAAAATAAACACACTGGAAAAAACTCAACTGGTGGAGGAAAACTGCAATGAAACTGCTACTATAATGCTCCAAATCAAAAATGACAAATGACTGTAAAAATTAAAAACAAAGTAAGAAAAATAAAATGGTTCCAATTTCTTCTGGAACAAGTACTGTGCAATGCTGTGCAATTGTACAACCATCCTTTATAGCTGTCACCAAGGGAACTCACTCTGTCATTAATTATAAACATTAAAATATAGGAATTTTACCTCCTGTGGATTCCTACTCTATCACACAATTTTATGTATTCTCTTTTGTGTGCTTTCAAGGCAGTCTTGACTCTTGGCAATAGCCTGGATGAATTCCTGCTATTTTCTTGGCAAGGTTTCAGATATGGTTTGCCATTGCCTCTTTTCTAGGGCTAAGAGAGTGATTGGCCGAATATCACCCAGCTGGCTTTATGCTTAAGATGGGACTAGAACTCAGAGCCTCCCGGTTTCTAGCCTTGTTCCTTATCCATCACACCAAATGGCTTTTTTACGTATTCCTAGTAAGGTATTATACCGAATCAGCAAACCACAAAGATACTAGAAAATAATCATGTTTTAGCTACACAAATGATCAAACCCAATAAAGTCAAGTAATTTCAGTCTGGCATTCTTAAACAGCTCATTAAAATCAGACATTGATACTGAGAAACAGAGCAGCAGCGTAGAGCTAGTGAAGTTTTCAGTGAAAATGCTTAAAAGATTAGAGGACGCAAGAACTTTACTGCCACTGTGTGGATAAAGTCTGAACAACCTGTCAAGTTTTGAGGAGCAGAAGAAATGTTACGAAGCTCTGGTTGGTGTTGAAAACAAGTGCATAGCTTTCCACTGATCATATCACAAACTCTCATTGCTAGGATTAAGAAAAAGCACTTCCAGAGAAATCTGTAGGTCAGCATTTACCAAGGTTCCAGAAAGAATACGTTCATTACAGTAAAAACAATGAGGCTTACGATGATCTAATGTGCTACATTTATTACAGCACCTCTACACTTCTAATCACAGCCAACCTCATCAGATGCAAGGACAATTCACAGACACAGCAGCTAAAATCCCGACAGTAGTTGTAAGGACAATTAAAGGACTATAAGCTAGAAGTTATGATTTTTATCTTCTGAAAAAATGCTCTCTGACTGTGACATTAAAAAAGTAAATTCCAGTAACAATTGTGTTCTAGGAACATTTTTTTATGAAGTTTGAGGGACCAAGAAGGGTACCTTCAAAAGCTATTAGTACATGCAAACCGGTGCACCCAAGTGTTTTAAGGCTCTTCGTCCCTTTCAACCATTTCTGTGTCTAGTCGTCTTTACTCCTATAACCACTATAGAGAGCCTTGGTGGAGCAGTGGGCTAATGCCTCCTTAAGTAACACCAGCTGCCTGCAATTAGTGCAGGTTCGCATCCCACCAGGCTCAAGGTTGACTCAGCCTTCCATCTTTCCGAGGTAGGTAAAATGAGGACCCAGATTGTTGGGGGCAATTAAGCTGACTTTGTAATAATGCCGCTTGGGGGTGTGTGAAAGCCCTAATAAGCAGGCATATACATAGAATGAAGGCTACTGCTAAGCTTGTAAGCCGCCCTGAGTCTTCGGAGAAGGGCGGGATATAAATGGAATTAAAAAAAAACAAACCCTATGTACTGTGAAAATCTAAACTAGATGCGATACCCACATCCTTATCAAGAAAACTTAGCACTGAGAGTAAGCACAGAGGTTTTTCACATCTGCGTGGATGCAGGGATACCTGAACAACAATCTCACGTCAACATAAGTAACGCTGCAGCACAGAGAAGGTTGCCATCTCGCTTGCTCAGAAAGAAGCTTTGCTCATTGATTTAAATTCTTGGGGAAGGATGCTACTTAGCAGTGGTCGATGTATGGTTTTCTAAAGTCTCTCCGGGCATCCCTTAATATAAAAAATGGAACAATAATATCTTGAATCTTAAAAACAGTGGTGAATCTTTGAAGATGCTTCTGAATTCATCATTGATTACACTAAGTAGTTATAAGGAAGAGGGGTTTTTTCAGGTATGGTACCCTACTTAGAATGGTCTCTGCAGCAGGTATGCAAGTGCCCACAAAATATTTTGGGCACTATATATTTTTACAATCAAACTGGATAGGTTAAAAGAATTGTGGGGGAAAAATAAGCATGCTATCTACATATTTTTGTCTACAAGTGGTAATACCCAGCTTTCTTCCAAAGAATTTGCACATGGTACTTTCTTAAATACAACTAAAGAATTGTTCAGCTTCATCAAAAGCAGCTATTGAAAGTGTTACAGCTTTTTTTTTAAAAAAAAAACTGCAGATATATTTAAGAACCTCATCCAGACAATAAAATATTTATTTGAAATCTGTAATATTTAAGGATCCTTTTGTTCAAGTAACAACAAGAAAATGTGACACTTTGAAGTCCAGCAAGAGATATTTTGTGACTTGGAGTTCATGAACAACTAACAGGGGATCAATTCTAATCTTGAAGATTTAACAGCAGTAACAACAGTAATAACAAATAACTCTGTCATTAAAAGGCAGGAACTTTTGGAGTCAGATTCAACACAAAGAAAATGAGTTTTGCAAGGTCCCTTGGTTGTAGAGGATAGGAACTGGATGTATTCCTTGTTAAAATAAAACAAAACCAAAATAAATAAATAAATAAATCCCATACTATTTGGTTTGACATTTCAACTCAGACATGCCTAAACCTGTTCTAATTCATATGAAAGCTTCCCACTTCAAATTATAGGAGTCACATTATCTCCCTTCTTATAACTTTCTTTATGGCAGGGGTCCCCAACCCCCGGTCTGTGGACCAGTACTGGGCCGCAACATGCCAGCAACTGGGCTGCACAAACAAGCAAAGCCCCTTCCGCGGGATGCAGGCAGCACACAAAACCATGCCCCCTCCGGTCCATGGAAAAACCTCTCTCCATGTTACAGGTCAACGTGTTACCTGTTGGGGTCCTCTGCTTTATGGTGTTCCTATAATGTTGCCCAGATTACCCTAAACCAGGGGTAGGCAACCTTGGCTCTTTTATGACTCATGGGTAGGCAACCTTGGCTCTTTTATGACTCATGGACTCATGGCTGGCTCAGGAATTCTGGGAGTTGAAGTCCATGAGTCATAAAAGAGCCAAGGTTGCCTGTTGTTGTTGTTAGTTGCGAAGTCGTGTCCGACCCATCGCGACCCTATGGACAACGTTCCTCCAGGCCTTCCTGTCTTCTACCATCTTCTGGAGTCCATTTAAGCTCACACCTACTGCTTCAGTGACTCCATCCAGCCACCTCATTCTCTGTCGTCCCCTTCTTCTATTGCCCTCAATCTTTCCCAGCATTAGGCTCTTCCCCAGTGAGTCCTTCCTTCTCATCAGGTGGCCAAAGTATTTGAGTTTTAGCTTCAGGATCTGGCCTTCTAAAGAGCAGTCAGGGTTGATCTCCTCTAGGACTGACCGGTTTGATCGCCTTGCAGTCCAAGGGACTCGCAGGAGTCTTCTCCAGCACCATAGTTCAAAGGCCTCAATTCTTTGGCGCTCAGCCTTTCTTATGGTCCAACTTTCAAGGTTGCCTACCCCTGCCCTAAACTACCAGAATAGCATGCACTAAAGAAATTCCCACACTTAACCATAGCATCAGAAGGCTTGTCCTTCAAAAGGAAATTCTTGACAATGACTTTCTTACACTGTACTTTCAGACTCTTTTTTTTAACCTTGATGTGATCACAATGATTTCAATTAGATTTGCTTTAAATAAACATGATTTTCATTGCAGCCCTTAATAGTTCAAATACTTTCCCCCCCCAAAATGACATGCATCTTAATAAGCCCTGGACTTACATTTGTTTTTGATTTCCTAGCTGATTCCATACTTCAATCACGAAACCATCAAAGTTTTCACTCTAAAAGAATAGAAAAATTTGAGTAAGAAAAACAAATATCCACATCAACAAATATTGTGAAGCCTGTTATTTACTGTTGACAAGGTTTCAGGCAACCTGCCAAAAAATTTTCAATTTGCTTTGGGGTTTTAATGCTTTTGTTATCTGTATTTCAACATCTAGAGGTCAGTTTTCATTTGTTCAATACTGGATATGATTATCAAAATATGCTGTTAACTTGAACATTGTGTCACTTTAAATTTTTTTTTACTATTACTATCACTTAAACAATAACATTAGGGTTTTTTTCCCCCTAAGGGGTATTGTTTTACCTTGGCTATTTGAATCATAGTATTAGAAAGTTCTTCTATCTCATCCTCACTGCCAAATACGGTTTCAAAATCATGATAAGACCAATCTTCAAATAAAATCCGTGGGACTAAATATAAAACAGGGACAAAACATAGAAACGGCCATTATTTTTCTTCATAAAAAATTAGTTTTTATAAGTATGATGAAACCCTAACCTTAACCATGGAAAATAAGACAAAACTGAAAAGAATAACAACAGTTCAGTATTTGTAAATTAGTGCTATGATCCAAAGTAAAATATACAATAATTAACCCATGCGTTAGACAGAGGGGTTACCTGGTTAATGACAGTTAAACCAGATAGGAGGAGGATCAGCCCCACTTCCCAAAGACCCATAGGTGGAACTATGGGCAGGATCCCTTGAGCTGATCTCAGCAGTTGAGTTGGCTGGTACTAGAGGAGATATACTTTCAAGTAAATGGTTAAAAGCTATTGTCAGTCTTTTTAATTGAGCCTGGTCTCTCTGTGGGGCTTAGGGACAGGATATCTACTTTGTTATCACAATGGTTTGGTTCTATAGATGCAGTATGAACCTGTTGCAACTTCAACACCATCTTAAAGAAGAGCCTCATATATAACTCATTTCATTGACCTAGTTGTGAGGAGACATGGAACACCAAAGCTAAGCTACCTTAAGTCTATCCAAGCAGCATTTTTTCTTTTTCCTAAAGCATCTCATCCCTAACAACATCATCTCTGCAAGCATTCCTTATTCAAAATGAGTTAATAGTATGTCTGGTAAGGATTCAGAATGTACTGTGGATCTCCAGGTTTTACTTGCATTTTGCAAGACTGAAAGATCTGTGACATATCCAGATTGTATGGAATTCAATGCTGGGGATTGAAGCGTTAGCCGTCATAAATTTTGCTAGACAAGTGAATATAGGAACACAGAATTGCTGTAATAGCTCTTTAATTAACATATTTTAGTTAACATACATTACACTACCTCATCTTTGTTCCAGAAAGATTTATTTAATTTTAATGAGGGACACGGTGGCTCAGTGGGTTAGGACGCTGTGCTTGTCGATCAGAAGGTCGGCAGTTTGGCGGGTCGAATCCCGAGTGCCGCGTAGCAGAGTGAGCGCCTGTTACTCATCCCAGTTTCTGCCAACCTAGCAGTTCGAAAGCACGTAAAAAAATGCAAGTAGAAAAATAGGGACCACTACAGTGGGAAGGTAACAGTGTTCCGTGTGCCTTTGGCGTCTAGTCATGCCGGCCACATGACCACGGAGACGTCCTCGCACAAGCGCTGGCTCTTCGGCTTTGAAATGGAGATGAGCACCGGCCCCTAGAGTCGCAAATGACTAGCACGCATGTGCGGGGGAACCTTTACCTTTTACCTAAGGCTTCAATTCTCAATAATAAGGAATACGAAGACAGCCTTGCTAGACTGTACTACAGACTAAACTAAATCAACATACTACTTTTCCTAGAGGTCAAACAAAGAGAGTGATCATCGAAAATATAACAGCAATTAAGATGGGGAGGGGGCGGTAAATCCATTTATACTGCAAGCCTTCTAGAATTTGAATGTGAAAAATTAAAATGTTACCTATTTTGATGTTCTTGGCATTTCTCTTAACTTCTTTCATCCAACCTGTAAAAGATAACATTCAAAGATTCATACTGAATATGGCTTATTGCAAAAGAATATCTGTAATATAATTATGTAAAACTTTTAAAATGCTTCTGCTTTGGGCATATAACGAAAACAGCTGGGCTAACCTTTCAGCTATGGTCAAATATAACTCTTGTTAAGCAACATCCAAACTTGTGTTGGCTATGATCACCAAGAATAATAACACTCACAATTTAACTCATCTGGAAGGTACCAGATTAGAAGTGGTTCTGCTAGAAAGATTACATAAAGGCCAAAGAGTTAATAAATTGCCTCTATTTCTCTCTGTTTCTCCCCCCCACACACACCAATATAAAACTATACAAATTGTTAAGAGTAGGATAACACATAGGAAGATAAATTTCATTTTCTGCATCCAATTCTTTTGCTTTCAGCTGGCTATTGCAGCTTCAAAACTATTCATAGTAAACAAGTATACAAATATAGATAAAATTAAGGCAAATTATATCCACAAAAAACATATTTCAGTTAGGTACTAATAATAATCTTGTGCCTTCAAATCAGCCTTGATTCCTGGCAACTGCCTGGACAAATCCATGAAGTTTATTGGCAATATTTTTTAGAAATGGACTGGCTCAAAGTCATCCAGCTGGCATCATGCTTAATAAGACTGAAACTCATAGTCTCTTGGTTTCTACCCTTTAGCTATTATATCAAGGTGGCTTTCTACAATACATTGATACAATGTATGTCAGACGATAACAACCAGACCCACTTATGTAGAGTTTGAGCTAGCTATTATTATTTTCTGCCTATAATAGAGGAATCTGGCAGCCCACCCTACAGAAGAATTACCTAGGCTCCAAGGCACTTGGGGAGTGGAGTTGGTCCTAAGACCTAGCCTTTTTGCAGTTGTGCCGTGACTCCAAACTAACTCTGCTTTTGATCCCACTTCCCTGCGAAGCTGGATGTTTCCCAACATCGTACAATGATAAGATAGATAAATAATATGCCAAAAAGTAAGCGTTGACTCTTAGCAACCAGACAGAGTGATCTTCCATCACTGGTCAACTCCATCGTCTTTGCTCTTGTTTGTTCTCTTTTCTCCTTCTTCACTGATTTCTGCAAAAGGTTAGGTCTTCAAATGTATCTAAGATGTGATAATTTGAGCCTGGTCATTTGTGCCTCAAACAAGAACTTTGGATTGATTTATTCTATGATCCTTTTGTTTCTTTTCCTGAGTGTCCATGGTATTCTCAAAAGTCTTTTTCAACACTGAAGTACAAACGTATTCTTGCTTCTTCAAAGTCCAGTTTTCATGTCCATTGCAACTTCCTATTGGCTTTCCCATTAACTTTGCTTGTGGGAAGCTAGTGGGGAGGGTTGCAAATAGTAATCAAGTGATCACAGGACACTGGGACAGTCAGAACGCCAAGGACCACTTGTTCAGCACTGTTGCAAGTATGAACGGTCACTGCATGTGTGCCCATTAAACTTTTTGAGAAATTGCATGGGTATCCATTTTGCCGTTGAAAAATGTATAGACATTTTTTTTCTTTTTTCTGATGTTCTTGATTATTGCAGTGTGTTCATGCTCATTTGAATAATGTTCAAATACAGCTCCTCTTGGGGCTGTATATGAACACTTTATATACACAGCTATAATGGAGCACTTTTATTAATATGGATTGTTTTTTGATAGATTTGCGATTCTAATTCACGGTAATTTATCTTGCTGAGGAGGATATCCAGGAAGGGGAAAGTATTGTTACTCTTCTTGTGTGAATTTTATTTCTTTGAACATATTATTATTTCATTTGTCTTCTCTAGTTATTCCTTTTTTATTATGACAAAGGTATTACCTACATACCTTATCCATACATTTGGTTGTACGTGTGGGGGTATTATAGTTTATGAATGGTGCATTATGGTTTCTCCTATGAGATTTAAAAGTAGTGATCCGATGGTGTTTCTCTGATTTGTTGGTACATTTGCCCATCAAACTGAAAGTAGGTAGGGAGGCAGAGATTGATGAGATCCATGATTCTGGGTATTTCAATCTTAGTGTATTTTGCTAGATTAAATGTATTGTGTAGTGCTGCTGCTGCTACTACTGCTACTGCTGCTACTACTACTACCACTACTACTAATAATAATAATAATAATAATAGTTGGAAGGGACCTTGGAGGACTGGGAAGAATAGAGGCATAGGAAGACAAAGCACTACATGGCCAGTACATTAAAAAAATAGCTGGGAAAGCAGATAATAACAAGACTGGCAATGGCTAACAGCAGGAAAGTTGAAGAAAGAGACTGAGGGACTAATTCTGGCTGCACAAGACCAAACCTTAAGGACAAATGCATACAAAGTCAAAATTGAGAAGACAGCAACAAACAGTAAGTGCCAGCTATGCAAAGAAGCTGAAGAAACAGTGGACCACCTGGTAAGCTGCTGTAAGAAGATCGCACAGACTGACTACAAGCAGTAGCATGACAAAGTAGCAGCAATGGTGCATTGGAAGATCTGCAAGAAATATCTTTTGCCTGTAAGCAAGAACTGTTGGGATCATAAAATACAGAAAGTCATAGAAAATGATAAAGTTAAAGTGCTCTGGGACTTCAGAATTCAAACAGACAAGCACCCGCAACATAACAACCTGGACTTAACAATTGTCGATAAGAAAGACAAAAAAAGTCTGGATAGTGGACGTGGCAGTGCCTGGAGACAGCAGAATAGAGAAAGAACTGGAGAAGATAATAAAGTACAAAGACCTACAAATAGAAATAGAAAGACTGTGGCAAAGGTGAGCAGGGGTAGTACCAATAGTAATAGGCACCTTGGGTGCAATCCCAAAACAACTGGAGCACCACTTGAACACCATTGGCATTGACAATTTCACCATTAGTCAATTGCAAAAGGCGGCCTTACTAGGAACTGCTTCCATCCTGTGACAATATCTGTAATACCATCAAACATCCACATCTGCCTATCCCAGGTCCTTGGTAAGGACTCGATAGGTAGACAAAAATGCCAAATCCAGTCTGAACATCTGGCTGACTGTGCGATGATCAATAATAATAATAGAGTTGGAAGGGACCTCGGAGGTCTCCTAGTCCAAAGCCCTGCTCAGGCAGGAAACCCTATTCCATTTCAGACAAATGGCTGTCCGGTCTTTTCTTAAAAACCTCCAGTGTTGGAGCATTCACAACTTCTGGAGACAAGTTGTTCCACTGATTGTTCTGTCAGCAAATTTTTCCTTAGTTCTAGGTTGCTTCTCTCCTTAATTTCCATCCATTGCTTCTTGTCTTGCCTTCAGGTGCTTTGGAGAATAGCTTGACTCCTTCTTTGTGGCAGCCTCTGAGATATTGGAACACTGCTATCATATCATCCTAGTCCTTTTTATTAAACTACACATACCCAATTCTAGCAACCGTTCTTTATATGTTTTAGCCTCCAGTCCCCTAATCATCTTTGTTGCTCTTCTCTGTACTCTTTCTAGAGTTTCAACATCTTTTTTACACGTGATGACCAAAACTGGATGCAGTATTCCAAGTGTGGCCTTACCAAGGCATTGTAAAGTGGTATTAACACTTCATGTGATTCTTTTTCTAGTTCTGGCTCTATGGACATGAAGCATGCTGTTACACTGAATGAAATCATAACTTCATATTCTATTTTTAGATATTTGGTTTTTATGGAGGCATTGTAATAGAGTTGATTTGCTCCCCACTATGAGAAGTTCAAACTTTTTTGCAAGTTCTTGATTTTTTGTCTTGTAGGTCTTTGTGTAAGTTCTTGATTTTTATTATAAGAATCTTGTCCATTTACATTTTCAGCTATCAGAGTGGCCACATGTGCATAGTGCAGTTTCATGATGCTTCAGTTTCATGTTCTTCCAATCCAGCCTTCCTCATTATACATTCAACACATACTGTACGTTGAATAAGTAAGTTTCATTGCATCCATGCTTGCAATGTTTGCACCCTAAAAGGTTAGTATGAAAATAGTAATGTGGGTTGTGGAAGAATTTGGAGAAGCAATAAAAACCACGTAAAAATGCTCTGAAAATGAACGAGATTAACAAAATACACCATATCAGAAGGGGGAAAATTTAGGAAAACTTCCCATATTGGCTTAATGGGACTATTCACTGAATGTTAAATGTCACTGGAAAAGAAAATGGAAAAATGGGAGAAAGGCAGAATTAATGGGTCTATTTAAGCATCCCATATGTACAATATCATGGGGTAAGGCGTTAACAGCTACCACCTTAGCAAAAGCACTTTTAATAAGGAATCAAAATACATAGTAATATTTTGTTATAGATGCCACTTCTATTTGTGTCTCGAACACTGGGTCAAAGCCTCCACAATTTGAAAACACAAGCATGCATCATATTCTCTCTTTAAGTACCTTATGAATGAGAATATGGCTAGAAAATTGACACAGATGTGCCAATCTTTCTTTTTAGGATGACTTTGGTATGGATTTTATAACATTCTCAGCTGAAATAAAAATGTGGGGACATTATTACATTGATCAAATGTATTTTGTATTGCATAGAACATACCTAGTTATTATAAATTGGCTACACTTCCTTCCTACCAGCTGTGAGAAATAAATATTTCTATACAACTCAGCAGGTTTTCACAATGCAAAGTTAACAACGGAAAGCCTGGCAGCAGAAAGCGTTAGAAACAGATCTCAGGTAGAAGATATGAAGCACAGACCTTGGTCAACGTCATGGAGCCCTGTCACCTGGAACTTCTCCTTTCCTCTTCTCTTCACCTGCAGCCAGACTGGTGAAATTGTTGTAAATTTGTTTCCAAAAGTTTTAGCAATATCATAGCCATGGCTATTCCACTATAAACAGAAGAAGAAGAAGAAAAGGAACATAGTATGGAAACACATTTGCTACGTTATTTACTATCTTCAAATGTAAATTATAACGAAAGAACTAGATTAAGGTCCTCAACTCTAGTTTAACCTATCCCCTCACAAAAGAAGCCTGTATTTTTATGCTGTTTAATTAATATCCTCTTTATTTTTTATTTTTTACAAATAGCTCAGGGTGGCAAACATATCCAAGACATTTTTCTTCTCCTATTTTTCCCCAGGTGTGTTGGACTGAAAGACAGTGACTGGCCCAACGTCACCCAGCTGTTGCACCTCAACTTCACTCCATACTTACAGGTGTAATGTAGCCCAAAGTTTCTCCCTTGAAGGAGTGTTCACGTCCTTTTGTAGCACAAAAGCTTTTGTGTTCAAGGACGATATCCTTTGCTGTTGGATCAATAACTACTAGACCACGCTCCTGTACTGTTTGATTTGAATGACGTGTCTGTCAAAATAAAGTTATTGTAGAATTGATTTAGAGAGATCTGGTAGCACACACAGTTCAAGGATAGGGGGTTTCCAAATTACAGGATAAAAACTTAATAGTGAAGTAGTGCATTTAGAAATATAAGATAGGGAAAAACACAGGATAAGCTCTTTTTTCACACCCTACTTATGAACACAAGTCCATTGCTACTGGAAACAGATGGGATTAGCTGCTAAGTCAATAATCATAACCAAGATGACAATTCTGAAAAGGGAATGGTACATTCTCCAGAAATGAAAGAAAAGTATTGCAGGGAATATATGACCAAATTTAAATTCAGCGTATTCTTGGCAACATAGGCCACATCCCAAATACACAGAAGCAGAGAGATCCAGCCTAGGGTGGATGGTGATTTAACCAACTCTCCCTTTCTCATGGCCCCTACGTTACCTCATGGTGCCCTGGAGGGATCAAAACTATCTGAAAAATACAAGGAAGAATTCCCAAGATCTCCATGGTCATCAATTTCTACCAATTTGAACTTCCCCAGTGTAAACAATGGTTCTAACATTATCTACTAAAAATCCTTTGGACTTTGGATCATTATTTTCTAATATATTTACAATAATTGACCATTATTCTGAGGACTTACTAAGCAACCATAAGGCATGCACAAATATGTCTTTATAGTTCCTATTTTCAAAAAAAACACTACATCCAATGCTTTGATGATTGTATATCTGCAAGTAAAACTAATATTTGGAACCACCTTGGAAAATCTGAGGTCTCTTATACAGAAGCAAATTTCAAATACAAAGTTGTATGTAGCCTATCTATTCCTAAATAATTGTGTTTGGTGAAAATCTGTTCATGTTGCTGCAGAAACACACAATTGGAAGCTGAAAGTGATAGGGATTGCTGCCTCATCTAGACCAGTCTGTAACACTATTGGTGTATTATTATTATTATTACTACTACTATTCCTATAATTATTATTACTAGTATTGATCGATTCACAGAACTCCATTCAAGTCTGACACCTTCCAGGATAACTGATTTTTGTGATATGATGAAACTGAGGAAAAATAGCCTAGTTAGGATTAGAATCAAAGTAGGAAAATCTCAATCTCCCCTCATCCCCATTTTGTGCCTGTTTCACATCCCATATGAACAGAAAAAACAGTAGATAGAAAAATTTTGAATGGCCACTCTCTTCTTTGTGCTAATGGCTAGAAGAGGGAGCTACACTTAAGTTTACTTTCTGGATTTAGCTAATACTAGACAACCTGTGCCCCATTGGGTCATCATTGCAGAGATATATTCTTACCTAGACAGAGAAACAGAATGACCACAAATGGATTGCTATTGTTTTGGTTTTAAAATTAAAGAAGAAAACATACACAACCATGCATATAAATGAGATGCTGTTAACAAATTGAACACATTATTTAGCAATTAAATGAAAATTTTATATTACCTAGGAGAGAGCTGCCCTCCAGAACTATCTAATCAGAAATTAAGAAGACCATTGTGAAATTAATAGATATCTGTCAAGTATTCTCTGTGTGTACTCAAAGAACATACTGCTGGGTCAAAGTACTACATTTGCACGCTATTTGATAAGAATCTTTGCTAATCAGAGATTAATGCCAGAAAATCAACCATGTTCTCCTACCTTTTCCTCCAGTGTTTTTGAGGAAACTTTTTTCAAATCTGTCTTTGACAATGTAGCATCAACCAACTGAGAAACCAGGGCAAAAATAAGACCAATGCAGATACATTTCATGGCAACTTGTTATTTGAGTCTAATGTCTATGGATGAAGAAGATAGAAACAGGCATCTTATACATTGAATAACAATCTAATTTCGATAATTTTTTAAAAACTACTGATAAAGGTAAGGGAAAATTAAAAAGAATAGATCCAGCACCAGTCCCCTCAAGAATAAGATTCTAACAGGATTCGCAGTGTTCCCCCAATGATCTAGCGCAGGGGTAGGCAACCTTGGCTCTTTTATGACTCGTGGACTTCAAGTCCCAGAATTCCTGAGTCAGCCATGCTGAGGAGAAATGGAGAGGTTTCCATACTGAGCCATGCTGGCTCAGGAATTCTGGGAGCTGAAGTCCTCGAGTCATAAAAGAGCCAAGGTTGCCTACCCCTGATCTAGCCCCATGGTGGCGAACCTATGGCACACATGCCACAGATGGCACGCAGAGCCCTCTTGGTGGGCACGTGCGCTGTTGCCACAGTCCTAGGCCTTCAGGTGAGTTTTATAAAACCTTTTCGCTTTAGGCCTCCACCGCCATGTGCAAAAAAAAAAGGTTCAATCAATTTCAACTTCTCGCGGGGAAAAAAAAGATCTCGCAAAGTTGGAATTGATTGAACTTTTTAGTCCCACCCAGTCTGCCGTTACCACCGTAGCCACGCCCACCCAATGGGCCACACCCACCCAGCACCCGACGATACATAAGTGGGTTTTGGGTTGCAGTTTGGGCACTCGGTCTCTAAAAGGTTTGCCATCACTGATCTAGCCTTTCCTCTGGCAATGGTTCAGATTAAAGAGTACTTTTATCTGAATAAGCATGCATTAACTTTTAATTGGTGCTTTCAGCATTGGTTTAGATAACATTTCCTTGTTTTACTATAATACCGTCAAGAGTTTTCAGGACTGCCTTTTTGCTTGCCTGCTTCTCCTAAATTCAATACTTATATGTAAAAAAGTTGGCATCTTATTAGTACTTTTGTAACATTAAATAAAATTTAAACAGATGCATAATAATCTGAACAATGTATATTCATTTGATTTAAAATGACTTCTGTATAGGGTCCCCAAATTAACACTGTATGTGCTTCTCTTTTTGCAATTTCATTCCCCATTTTAATATTTCTGGAAACTTTGTATGGACCGTCATTCTATCCAAGTTTTTGGACTTGCCTTTAATATACTCTCAGAATAGCTACTGTCATGGATCTCTTTAACTACAGACATTGTGCACTTCAAGCCTTCAGTCAGATCCAGGATGACAGAGATTTTGAGTTCACCCAACTTTGGGAAAGCATGCCATGGAGCAGTTTTAAAATGTGCCATATGCAGGTAGTCCTCGCCTTACAACAGTCATTTAGTGACTGTTACAGCAGCACTGAGAAAAGTGACTTATGACTGTGTTTCACAATTATGACCATTGAAGCATCCCCCATGGTTATGCAATTTACGTTCAGATGCTTGACAACTGGTTTATATTTATGTTGGTTGCAGCGTCCTGGGGTCATGTGATCAACTTTTGTGATCTTCCGGCAAGCAAAGTCAATGGGGAAGCCAGACTCACTTAACAACCATGTTACTAATTTAACAACTGCAGTGATTCACTTAACAAATGTGTAAGTTGTAAAATAGGGCAAATTTTTCACTTAACATAAATGTTGGCTCAGTTGTGGTTGTAAGTCGAGGCCTTTCTATTCAGTCACTTTTCTTCAGCACTATCATGCAAGCATAGCCACAGAATTCAGAGGAAAGAATCATTTTCCAATCTTATAAAACTTAGAGCATCTAGAATATATATATATATGCATCACAAAGACCAGAAACACTTAACACACAAATGGATTGCTTTAAGAATGGCTAGGAAGATGTCCCAGAAGCTATATGATTCATCATGTTTCATCTTCTTTGGATAAACAGAGGACACAACTCGAGATCCAATCTATCCTTTCCATTCAGTGTAGAAGGGTCAAGTAGCAGCCATAATTGGACATGTAGACAAATTACCAGTAAAGCTTGTCAGATTGTCACCCAGAGTTTAAAAGCAAGCAAGCAAACAAAAAAAACACCCTAACTAAAATGATCCAAGAGATTTTTGCAGAAGTTATAAAGATCTATTTGTCGTTTGCTTTTCCATCTGCAAATGGAATGCCTAATAAAAATGTACAATATCTCTTGTATCTACCCAGCTAGAAAGAGTCTGCTAAAGGCTACATTCTCTAGTGTCTTCAGCCATAGACTAACAGACTTTGCTTCAATGAGGAGGAGGAAGTTTTAAGCATTTTTTTTAAATAATACACATGTCTTCTGAGGGGGGGGGAATGGCAAGCCTCCATAGAGTAATTACTGTGGCATAAACTTTTATAGCTCTAAATCCACAAAGGCTGTATAGTTAAATCAATTTGTTATCTTTTCAGATCCATTACAATTAATGTTTCTGCTCTGGCAGATTTACTCAAGTCAATTGTCTGGAAATTATAGACTCTGTTGTGGAAGTCAGATAGCACCCAATAAAGGGCTGCAAACTTTAATTAATTAGATGGGGTTTTAGAAAACATTTTAATTTAAAAGGTGCCATCAAAACAATGAGTTTTCAAGCATCATCTTAATTGGGGCCTTCCCTCTTTTGAAATATGCATTGAGAGACTTAAAAACAGCAGAATTAATTTTCAATGCAAAATATGATTGCAAAATCTGATGTGAAGCTACTAACTAGAATACGTCACAGCAATTCTCACTCCCAGATATAGTGGAAAGCTAAGATCATGGTCACTGAAAATTGTATTAATGTGAATGTGCAACAATGGGCACAGCCCATTCTTTTCATTTCCCACCCAATTTACTGGCCATCAGTTCTAATCAAATGGTTTACCTTATTCCATTCCACATTATAAAAATACCAGATGGGTAAATTACCTATATTTTTACAACATTCTTCAAACTGATACCCAGTAACCCACTATGCAAAAGTTAAAACTAGGGAAAGACCTGAAAATACAAGCTATAAGGATCCAAGAGGATTTTGCAGATTTATAAAGACATATTTGTCGCTTGCTTTTCCATCTGTAAGAGAGGAATCCATTCCAATTCCCTTATACAAATTCCACAGAATTTGGATTTGTTATACCGGCACAACCCTGAGTTATATTTCAGTGTTACCTCCCTCAAAAGCATTACCTTCGATTCACAAGTCCCCCCACCCCTCCCCCGTGAACTCAATAGCGTTATGAGATTAGTTTTAGTTTACTACATACAGTCTCTGGCTGAAGCCACAATCGAGCAAACCAGATTAAAGAGGGATCGCAAGGCAATCCTGTTGCATATGCGCCACTAAATTCTACTCCTCTGCAAAAGGACGCGCCTACGAGATTGGCCACTTTAAGCGCAGAGTCCTCAACCTGTTTTCTCCAGAAACGGTGGCGTGTCCCGGCCCTGCTTATTACGGCACTGGAAGCTGCTAATATGGATAGGCCAGGGGTAGGCAACCTCGGCTCTTTTATGACTCGTGGACTTCAACTCCCAGAATTCCTGAGCCAGCTACGCTGGCTCAGGAATTCTGGGAGTTGAAGTCCACGAGTCATAAAAGAGCCGAGGTTGCCGACCCCTGGGATAGGCTGTTAGCGCGTGGGAAATCCCACCCGGGAAACACGAAGACGACTTTTTGAAGAGCTACGAATAGTAGAGGCTGACCCGTTGCGCGTAGCTCTACTCAACCCAAAGTAAGCTTGCTTGCTTGCTTGCTTGCCTGTCTTTTCAAATCCCCTCCCACCTTTTCAAGCACTCGCATTCGCGCCCTTGATTTCCTTCTGTAAACCGGATCTGCCTCGACTCGGAAGTGAAGCAAAATCTTCAGAGGCCGGAAGCGCACGCCTTTTAAAGGAGCCTTTTCTTTCTTTCTTTTTTTGTGTGACTTCATAATAAAGTGGCTGATAACGAGGGAGCTCTAGCGAGATACCCCAAGTCATACGGTAAAACTAAGACTTATTGGAAGCCCGCTTCGGAAACAGCAGAGAATTACAACGGCGAAATATCTCAGCCTACTAAATAGGCTTAAGCAGGCTCAATATAGCAAGGCAATGGCAAAACGTCAACCTAAAAATAGCTGCTACGTTAGAGGGTGGGTGTGTATCAATAATAAAATAATATAAACAATAACAAAAACATAAAGAGACTGGATAAAAATCCCTAACTGGGAGATTACATTATTAGGTCCAGTCAAAAAGACACAAAACGTTCATAAAAAGCCATGAAAAAAGCTGGTGGTGTAAAACTGAAATTAATTCCACTAGCTGAATTCAATTACTCAATCACAGGCAAACTATTTCAATTTGATCAAAGTTTGAGCTATAGGATCTGAGTTGCAAAAAGTTGTATGAGAACTAATTGGCAACAAGGAGCATTTGAAAAGAAACATTCAAGGTTGTTTCACTAATTCTTAGCCAATTCAACTACATCTTTCTGCTAAAGATTGCAAGGCTGCTACTAAATCACAAAGTTTTCTCTGACCTTGGATGGTTGTTCAAATGTATAATCTGAGAGCCTAATTTTGAATTTTCTGCAAAGCTGTACAAAAGTAATGGGGCATGAAATCCCATGCACTCTTGCCTAAAAATTCATGGATTTCAGTATCTTCTATATCTGAGTAGACACAAGCTAGTATTTGAGAAGGCGTAAAGCCAATGGAATGTTGCACTGAGTGTGGCTGGCTTTGCGTATGTACCCCCTTAAACTCTGATACTCATGAACTGTCTTTACACCAGATACTAACTTACTATTTCTCTGACCTACATAGTACCATTTTTGTGTGAATAAAATGAGGGGAGAGCACCCCACCTCCATTCTTCCTTTAAAACTCAGACTGTTACCACCCCTTCTGATTTTTTCTTCTTCTAGTTAGTAGAAAAATATGACGAATCACTTTGGAAGTTTCTTACAACCAGTTCAATGATTGGATATACACCTGGGGCTTTGATAGATTTTTATGTTGGCCTGCTGAGCTTTAGTACTGTAGTTTTATTTTTAAAAAGCACAAGAACAAGTAACTTCCATTCCTTTTCTGGGGGAGAGGGGAAATCTCCAATTCCATTCCTTCTGGGGGCAATAGAATTTTTCTTGGCAAGAGAAGTGGGTTTGCTATTATTTCCTTGGCCTGACCCTGCTTAGCTTCAGTTTCCACTGCTGATTGCCTATAAGAGAGACTGACCTTTCAGAGCTTGTGCTGGCACTAATGTCCAATGCAGAGAGAAACCATGTTTTGATTCTGTTGTCTTTTCCAATTTTTTCACAAGCTATATTTTAGATTTGCCGTGGTACTGCCTGCCCAAAGGAGAGAAACGGCCAGAGTGACTTTCTGTGGATACTGCCTGCCTGAAGGAGGATAGGCTATTATGATCTGTGGAAAGTCTAATGATGAAAAGGATGATGAAAAGACTAGCCCAGGGGTCTTCAAACTTGGCCCTTTTATGACTTGTGGACTTCAACTCCCAGAATTCCTCAGCCAGTGTGCCTGGATAAGGAATTCTGGGAGTTGTAGTCCACAAGTCATAAAAGGGCCAAGTTTGAAGACCACTGGACTAGCCGTTGTGATCTCATAGTGACCCAAAGGAGTAAAAATCCTAGTACAGGGATATGCAACTTTTTCCTACTTAATGACTATATTGATCTTTGAATGGTGGGCTCAACTTGACTATGTAAGGGGTTTAAGAATGATCCATACTACTGCTGAAGTGGAAAATGTATACAAACTAGAGAACCAGTTTAGTGTAGTGGTTAAAGCCCCAAGCTGGAAACCAGGAGACTGGTGAGTTCTAATCCCATTTTAGGCATGAAAGTCAACTGGGTGACTTTGGGCTAGTCACTCTCTCTCAGCCCAACCCACCTCACAGGGTTGTTGCTGTGGAGAAAATAGGAGGAGGAAGGAGTATTATGTATGTCCGCTGTCTTGAGTTACTTATAAAGTAATAAAGGCAGGGAAAAATCTAATAAATAATAACCTATAGGTTGCCAGTCCTAGAGTTTGTCAAGGTCCTTTCCAGTTAGATACGCTCAATATGAAATTGCACACTAGTTTCACTTGTATAGACTATCTGCATCTATGACCAGCCAACAGACCAATCTATGATTTAGACCCACACCTCTCCCACAAACAGCCATCTAACTACAGCATAGTGGGGAAGCTAACGTTATTAGTTGTAAGCCAGCACAGCATTATAATACCATGTCAATATTAACTAATGTGCCTGTTAAAACAAGATCCTTAGAGGAACGTATCTTGACAATTGGAATGGGCATAGAAAGTTCTTCATGCAATAAGTGTAACATAAAAGGATGCTGTTTGTGGAATTTTTGAATATTGATACTTAAGGAAAAGCCTGTTGTATTGTTCCAAACATGCAGCTGTATATATAGAGAGAATTAAGGAATGAGGGGTCCTTGGTGCTCTCTGAGCTTGGTTGTTTTCTTGCAGATGTTTCATTATTCAAAATCAAAGCATTGAGCTGCTACCTAGATGGGTAATGTAATGTCGGTAAGAAAACAACCAAGCTCACAGAGCACCAAGGATCCCTCATTTCAACCCTGAGCAGTATGTAATTCTAAGCTTACAGCATGAGAGATATATGTAGGCTTGGAAGATAACTAATATCAAGAGTAGTGTAGTATTTTATTGTATAGTTTATTTTGATTGCAGTGAACCATATACCTAATGCAGGGGTAGGCAACCTTGGCTCTTTTATGACTCGTGGACTTCAACTCCCAGAATTCCTGAGCCAGCCATGCTGGCTCAGGAATTCTGGGAGTTGAAGTCCACGAGTCATAAAAGAGCCAAGGTTGCCTACCCCTGACCTAATGTAATATTTGAAGAAAAGAAAATGATAGTTGATTTAACATACTGATTGGAGAGCAGCTGAATTTCACAAGTTGTAACCAAGCTTCGTATAGCCTATTTGACTTCTCCTCTCTCTCATTTGCTACAAACAAGCCACATTTAGGCTATTATTTTTTTAAAAAAATAATGGAACAGCATAGTGTGCTTTTATTTTTTTAAAGCAATGGAACTGTATTGTATACCGTTTGAAAAATCTAACAGGGCTTATAAGAGTGACAGACCCAATGAAAGGTGGGGCTTTTATAGCCTATATACCGACAAAGCGGTAAAAAGGCAGACTTTGGGGTGCTTATTCAGAAATATTTCATTGCGTCCAATCGGCTAAACTCACCAGGAGGATTGAAGATGGCAAACCAAATCCCATTTTTAACACTCAAGCGGATTTATTTCTCATTAGGGGCCTGGCGGAGGCGGCGTTCTGCGCTCCATTTCCTCCGCCCAGCCTAGGAAGGATCAACACCTGTTCCTGCTCTTGCAGCGGGATGCGCGCTGCCTCGGGAGGAAGCCCAAGGGCGCTCGAGCGGAGCCTCTTCCTTGGGACTGTGGGCCCTGCAGCTGCAGCTAGCGACGAGGAGCCGACGGGGCCACGGAGCGTGGCTCTGAGGCAGCCTCGCTGGGCCCAATCCCCGCCGCCACATCCCTTCCTCCGCACGCGAGGTGGCGCCCCGAGGCGCTGCCTAGCGGCTCCGAGATAGGCCGGCGAAGGCGGAAAGGCGTCGCGCTTGCGCTCAGGCGAGGCGGCAAGGCGGCTTCGGGGGCTAAAGGTCCTTCGCGCGGAGGATCGCGGCAGCAGTCTCGGCGGTGGGAGTCTCTGCTTCGGCGTAAAGATGCCGGCCGTGTCGAAGGGGGATGGGATGCGGGGCCTGGCCGTCTTCATCTCGGACATCAGGAACTGTAAGCGTGGCAGGGGCGGCGAGGAAAACTTGCCTCCGGCCAGGAGGGCTCGGCGGGGGCGTCGGGGCTCGCGGTTTTTTTGTTTTCTTTCCCGGGTGGGGTTCTTTTCCTTCCCGGGAGTAACCCGCTCGTTTCCTTGTTTCTGCTCCGGGGCGGGTTCAGCGTTGCCCCGTTCCTTTCTCACGGAGGCGGCTCCGGGTTGTCTTGGGAAAGGGACCCTCCGCGGGGAACGCCGGGCTGGGCTGGCTTCAAGCATAATGAGAAGGCGGCTGTCCTGGGAAGGCTCCGCTCCGCTCTCGCCACCGACGGCGTTTTGGGCTGGCGATGAGCCACCTTCTACTGCCGGGTGTCTCTTTCGCGTTGGCCGAGAGAGAGAGAGAGAGAGACAGAGACAGAGACAGAGAGACAGACACATACACACACACAAAAAGAGAGAGAGAGAGAGAGGGAGAGAGAGAGAGAGAGAGAGACAAACACACACACACACACACACACACACACACACACACACACGGGGGGGGGGTTGTTGTCTCTGAAACTGCTTTGCGAAAGCTGATTGTAGCGATGCGAAGAAGCCCCGCGGGCTCTGGCTGTAGATGGGGCCGGAGAAAGTCCTTATTAGCCTGCGCCAAGGCAGCCTCTTCTTGCCTGGGTGGCCTTAAAGATAGGAAATGTCCTTCAATGGTGGTCCCACCGACCCAGAAAATGGGCCTTAAATGAAAGGAAGCTTAGCTCTGTCTTGGGATGCGGGGGGGGGGGGGAAGAAACAGAAGCTTGGCAAGTACTGGTATATAAGAAAATATTGCCGTATGTGTAGCCTGAGGAAAGAAAATTAAGGAGAGGGTCTATGCTGGGAAGCTGACAGCCCAGTCTCAAAACTCTTCACTGCCCCAGGCAAGGCGGCAAATGAGGCCCCCCTCTCAAATCAAGGTTGGTTGGTTAGCCCCCCACACAGAAAATTCCATAAATTCCTCTTCCCTGGCTGTTAGAAATGCAGTGAAATAAAAGACCCAAGCATTTTACTCCACTGTTTGAGGAGTACCTAGGACTGTAAGGGAGGCAAGCTGCAGCAAAAATAAGTAGGACAAGACAATTCTGGCTTCCTTAGTCTAATTTCTCATCCTTTTGGGGAAAAAATATATATATGTAACTGCATCAGCATAAATTGTTCTTGGCAAAAAAATATGTTGAAAATCTTCTCCTACATTGCCTACTAAAATGGAATCTGGTTTAGAAGAATGGTCTAGCTGTTTGTGTCCCCACAGCAGACAAAAGTAGCTGTTTTCATCCATTTCCCAGGACACTTGTTTTCTAAACAACAAAGTCATTCAAGAGCAACAATAATAGGAACTGCACCTGTGTAATTGTATATATTTAGATGTATGCTAGTACAGTGGTATGGCTTCTGTAGCTAAATCAGCCCACAGTCTGAGGTTTAAGGAATTCTGTGCCGAGTAGCTGAAAGAATATTCCTAATCTTCTTTTAGCAGCAGAACTATCCTTCAGGAGACCTTTGGAAATCAAAACTGTAAAAGTCCGCCAAAAAGACCTCAGTGAACCAGCCAATATTCATTTTAAGAATTGTTTAAAGAATACTAATGGCTGTATTTATAGCTGTGCCAGAACACAGGCTCTTTGGTACTTCTAATAATGAGTAAATTGAGAATGTTTAGCTTTAGATGCCTTGAAAAAGGCCTCTGTGATTTGGTACCTTCCAATGTGTAATTTTGAGACAATGTATGCAAAAATATATTTTCATGTATTTGGAGGGTCCTAAGTGAAGGGAAGACTGTCCTAAAACTAACTTTTAGTAAAATGATTGAGTAATTATTTGTTTAATATGTTTCCAAGAGCAGCAGCTTCTCCTTTAACATATGCCCCTGTTCTGCAAGAAAAATAGGAAGTACCTCTGAAATGGACTCTTTTTATTGTAGAAGCCTGACTGGTTAAATGCTATTATAAATATATCATTCTGTTGACCCTTAAATTACAATTAGTTGGCTGCATTTGAATGACAATTGGCCTAGCCATTAATTTGGTATGTGGTTATATGATATACTGAAATCTCCCTTCTCCCTGTCTCCCCCCCATTGAGAACTAACTTCACTGTTATTAAGCATCATGGTTATATTTTCAGTACATAGAACATATCAGATAACTATAACTATTACAACAAAATTTAAAACATTTTTCAGTGAGTTAAAACCTTTTTAAACTGCTTTGCCCAGCTTGTTATATAGTGATAGTGAGTTGTATCTCATTTACAATTGAATTTGGGAAATTTATTTATTTATTTATTTATTTATTTATTTATTTATTTATTTATTTATTTATTTATTGAATTTCTATACCGCCCTTCTCCCGAAGGACTCAGGGCGGTGTACAGGGCAATAAAAGCATTACATACAAAAGTTAAAATAAAATAAAATTAATTAAGCCCTAACAATAAATAATTAAAAATACCCCAAACCCTTAAACCAGGCCGGCCTGTTCAAATAAATAGGTTTTCAGATCACGGCGGAAAGAGCGAAGGTCGGGAGCCATCCGGAGCTCAACCGGTAATTGATTCCAAAGGCCTGGCGCGCCCACAGAGAATGCTCTCCCCCTGGGGGCCGCAAGCCGACACTCTCTGACCGACGGCACCCTGAGGAGGCCCTCTGTGGGAGCGCACAGGACGAAGGGAAGATGACGCCGGCAGCAGGTGCTCCCATAAGTAATACGGACCCATGCCATTTAGGGCTTTATAGGTAATCACCAGCACCTTGAATCTCACCCGGAAGTGTTTACTTTAAATGAATAATTGTTTAAGGATGCATCTTAGATTTTTATTAAGAGGAAGATGCTTGGACCTGTGTAATTTTTTTAAAAAAATGCAGTGCATAATTATGCTATTTAGTAAGAATATAGTACACTACTACTATTGCCTGGTGAGCAACAACAAATAGTAATTTACCCACAGTTGAGGTCCAAAACTAATTCCTGTCAGAAACCCCCAAAGCCCCAAAAATCTTTTGCTTCCTTGCCTTTCTGGTAAATACGTCTATGTTTAAACTAATTCATTTCAAAGAATGCTTGTTTGTGTTCTAGGAAGGCCTCTTGTGTAGGTAATGAACTTTGGAATCTTGTACTAAACATAGGAGAATCACTGTGACAATTGTCAGAAAGCTTAGGTCCATGGCTGAGACAATTACAGCAACCTTCCTCCCCACACTTGTTGCCTTCCTGATGTATTGAGGTTGTAGGATTGCATGGACAATGTTGTCTGGGGCTTCTTGTTTACAGCCACAGTGGAAAGGTACATTATGGGCATTATATATTATATGGGCATTACATTCCCGAAGGCCATACTGTGTTCACCCCAAAACAAGGTTCTGTATTAGTTTGGGCCAGTTGGTATAGTGGGTAAAGCAATAGGCTAGAAACCAGGAGACCATGAGTTATAACCCCACCTTAGGCATAAAGCCAGCTTTGGTCAGTCGCTCTCACTTGGCCCTAGGAAGCAGGCAGTGGACATGAAAACCTCAGGGACTAAATGGTCCAGGTAGTCTCCAAGAATCAAAACGACTCAAAAGCACAATATAATACAATAATGATAACCAAAATATCTGGGACAGAACTTGGAAAATTTGCACATTGACAGAATTTCCATCTGTCGATTACAAAAGGCCACACTACATGGATCCTCACATACCGTATTTTCCGGCATATAAGACGACTGGGCGTATAAGATGACCCCTGACTTTTGAGAAGATTTTCAAGATTTTTCGTCTTATACGCCGGAAAATACTTACATGCCAGTTGCCAAGTGTCCGACACAAGCCCGATTCAGCCCCGTCTGATGCAAATGGTGCAAAGCCACCCTTTTGAAGCCCAAAGGGGCTTTTCCTTCCACCCACCCTTTGGAATACACTGCGTTCACATGACACGCTCTTCCAGGCCAGACTCTGCAAACAGCACGCCAGAAGCCGCAACCACCACGGGAACTCTGAGTCCCCGCCTTTCGGCAGCCTGCATGGCCAAGCGCGATCCGGCTTTGAGATAGCATTTGCAGACAGAGCAGCCGCCGCGTCTGGAGCCGAGCCCCGCCCAGGAGGCAATTGGCCAGGCGGGCCCGGAAGACGCACTAGAGAGCCGGGCTTGGGGCGGCCATGCCGAGGCCGGCTGGCGAGGGCCGCTGCATGGTCTGTGAGCAAGAGGGGCGCCAAGTACTGCTGTTCTGCACTCCGTGACCGGGCAAGCTATTCTTCCGGTTGGCGCGGGTCAGGCGGTCCCTTGGCAGGAGCAAAGGTGCTCCCTTCCTACTGTCGAGCAGCGCGCCTCTGGGGACCGCCTGCCCCTCCTCTTTTCGGGGACCTGACAGCCAGCATTGGAAGCGCCAGCATGGCCAGTCCTACAGAGACCAACGGCGGCGGCTGCAGTAGCCGCCCCAGGAGCTGACAAGAGTTTGCCCTCCATCACCCGTTCGCCATCGGCCGCTTAACCACGGGTCGCCATCGCCTACCTCCGTTCACCCAGCGATCCTGCCATCCAGCAGAAAAGAGAAAAGATCAGAGAGGTGAATAGTATTTTCTGGCGTATAAGACGACGGCGTATAAGACGACCCCCAACTTTTGAGAAGATTTTCATGGGTTAAAAAGTTGTTTTATACGCCGGAAAATACGGTAGATTAAAATACAGTTGCCAAGCGCCTGAATTTTGATTTTGTGACCATGGAGATGCTGCAACATTCATAGGTACGAAAAATGGTCATATGTCATTTTTTTTTCAATGCCAGTGTAAGTTTGAACAGTCACTAAATGAACTGTTTTAGAATAGAATAGAGCTGAAGGGACCTTGGAGGTCTTCTAATCCAGCCCCCTGCTCAGGCAGGAGAACCTGTACCATTTCAGGCAAGTGACTGTCTAGCCTCTTGTTAAAAACCTCCAGTGATGGGGTACCCACGATTTCTGAAGGCAAGCTGTTCCACTGGTTGATTGTCCTCAGTATTAGGAAATTTCTCTTTAATTCCAGGTTGCTTCTCTCTTTGGTCAGTTTCCAACCATTGTTTCTTGCCCTGCCCTCTGGTGCTTTGGAGAATAATTTGACCCCCTCTTCTTTGTGGCAACCCCTCAAATACTGGAATACTATCATGTCACCCCTGTTTCTTCTTTTCTTTAGACTAGCCAAACCCAAGCCCTGCAGCTGTTCTTCAAATGTTTTAGTCTCCAGGCCTTTGATCATGTTAGTCTCAATATCTTTTTTGTAGTATGCTGACCGAAACTGGTTGCAGTATTCCAGGTGTGGTGTTACTAGGATTTTATAAAGCGGTACTAATACTTCGCATGATCTTGATTCTATGCCTCTGTTTATATAACCCAGGATTATATTGGCTTTTTTAGCTGCTATACACTGCTGGCTCATATTCAAGTTCATCCACTAGGACTCCAAGGTCCCTCTCACAGTTACTGTTTTTGAGCCAGGTCTTGTTTAATCTGTCCTTGCACATTTGATTTTTTTCTGCTTAAATGTAAAACTTTGCTTTTCTCCACATTAAAATGCATTTTGTTGGATAGGGCCCATTGTTCAAGTTTGTCAAGATCTTTTTGGATTCTAAGCTTGTCTTCTGGGATGTTGGCTATTCCTGCCAGTTATTGTCATCTGCAAAGTTGATGAGTTCTCCTCTATTCCTTCATCTAAGTAATTTATGAAGATATTGAAGAGTACCGGGTCTAAGACGGAGCCTTGTGGTAACCCACTGCTTACTTCTCTCCATGTGAATGTAATGCCTTTGAGGACTACTTGTTGAGTACGGTTTATCAGCCAGCTACAGATCCATCTGGTGTGATGTTGTCTATTCCACCTTTTTCTAGCTTACTAAGCAGCAGGTTGTGATCTATTTTGTCAAATTCCTTATTGAAATCTAAGTATACTATGCCTCCAGCATTGCACTGCTACGTGACGACATCCTAAGTTCTTGGGAAGAACTTGATGCATATGAAAGCCAACACCAGCTTAAAAATGGGTAGCTGTGATTTTACTTTTTTATCTCTAATAATAGTTTTACTTTTGTTGAGTGTCTGCATAAATGGTTGGTTAGTTAATTAAACTTAACTTTTCATTTTCCCAAGCTGACAAAGAAATTTATACCATTATATTATATGGAAATAATGCAGTCTTTCTATTCAGCTTCCCCACAAGTCTGAGAAGAATCATAGGAGTCCAAGAGAGAGGATCATTCAGTCACTCATTCATTCATTCATTCATTCGTTCCTGGCACAAAAACAGGCTTCCAATTGGTCTCCTTCATTTGTTTGGAAGTGGTTTCCCACAGCTTTGGATGTGGGAAAGCACATGGCTCCTGTCTTGTTCAAAATGCTCAGAGGCAATCCTTTTCATTCATTCATTCCAGTCAAAAGGGATTGGTTGTAGACCAGAAGCCTGCAGATTGTCAAAGCAAATATGCTGGTGCAACATGATACTCAACTAGACAATTTCCCAAATTTTGCAGACAACCTTCCCAAGCTTATCTTGTCTAAATTTTTAAGAGGAACATTTCAGGTTCCCAGTTATGTTTCAATTGCCCCCATTTCCCCCTCCCCCCAAATATTTAGTGATAACTAAAAGCTAGAGTGTATTTCTGCTTTAGCTCTGGCAAAAAAAAATACCTTTTCCCCATCTAGTTTGATTCTTTTAATGCTGGAGGATGAATTCCAGTGCTCATAGAGATGATCATCCTCAGCAAAAATTGGGGTTATTACAGTTCTCTCTTTCCCAGCTGGTTTTGGTGGGTTAAGAGCAGGCTAGATAAATTCTAAAGTAGCAAATAAAAGGTGCAGAGCACATACTGGCATAAGCAAGACTCCCAGTCTCTTTTTTACTCATAGTCAAAGATACATGTGCCTTATAGGGAGGCCTTCATTTTGACACAGTGTAATGTTCTTTCATTTACATCCTTGATGGAAGATATAGGAGTATTCCTTCAAAGAAGTACCTCTGTTCCCTATAGGTCCAGGCACACTGAGACTATTGAACATGACCTGTATTGTTCATTTGATAAAACATCTAAATATGACTCTTCTGAACATTTAGAAGACCTCTGGTTATCCTAAGCAGTCTGCCTCTTTGTTATTTCAGTTTCTGATCCATTTTACCATAAGAGAAGGAAAAGTTTTGAATAGCTGCTTGTAGAATTCATCTGAAATTGATCACCTGCAAGAGATTTGACAAAACCCTTGTTTACATAATCACATGGTACTGTTTCTATTATCTGCTCAACCGGTCACTTAATTGAACTGTCTTACTGCTATCTATTCATAGGATAATATTTTAATACTTTCACTTATATATTCTTTTTATAGATAGCTTAGAATAATTTATAGTATTCCTTTTTAATAGCGTATAGTTATTTTATATTTTAATCTTAATATGCTACATATAATTTTAACATCCATATTTTAATCATAATTTACTTGATAGTTTATGTAGAATTTTTCTCCTATTTAGATTATAGAATTTAATGTTTTAGTAGTTATCTTGCTCATGATAGGCATGGATTATTATGTTTGGAAGAATTCATTCTCCTGGTTTTGAATGTTATCTTATGCTAGTCTTGGACCAAAGTAAAATAAATTTGACTTGCAGGCTTATGAACACTAGTATTTTCTGCTTTGACTGATACAGAACCCTAGGGAAATAATTACTATATCATTGTTTTTCTCCCTTAGGCCTGTAAATATTCATAGAAATTACATAAATTGGCTTTCCAAATTTCAGGAAGCTTCCTTGCCATTACATTAAGATTGTTGCTGCAATAAACAATAGCCAGGATTCTGCCAACTGAATGCTATTTTGTTCCAGAAAATTATTAACTACATTCATAATATTTGTATCTCCACCATTGTTATAGTTTTATGGTGGCTTCTATTTAAAGTTCCTAGAATGTGTTGCTAGATAGGGGAACTGTTTCATAGAGTAATGAATTCAGAAGAACATTCTATATTTTTTTCCCTAGGTACACATCTTGTAATTAATAGAAGATACCCTGAAAAGAGATAGATAGATAGATAGATAGATAGATAGATAGATAGATAGATAGATAGATAGATAGATGCAATTATGAATCAAGAATCTGTGCTGGGAAAGAATGAACATATTGTATACCTCCAGTTAGGTGACCATTAGCGAAACAATGAATTTTATTTTGTGCTGCCTTTTTTCTTAACGATTGTTTCATTTTCCTCTTCCTTACTATCCCCTGTTGAAATGGAAGGTGTGGTTGTAGTTTTGTTTTCAACAAGTTCTGCTGCACTATAGTAGATATTCAAGTAACACTTGAGTCACCCTTATAAAAAACAAAATATACAATGGATTTTGATGGGTCTTATTTGCTCACTGTACTTTTAAAGCTTATGTTTAGGCTAGTCCTTGAACAAAGAAGAAAGTAGAATATTTTAACATTGTTAAAATATATAATGAACATTAAGAGACTAGCGGATAAGGCCTAACCTGTTAAAGCTGCTATCATCTGAAGAAAATACAGTTCAGTAGTGTAAGAAACGTATTTATAGTTAGCTTTACTTTCTGGAACTTATATTGAGGATTTAGTGAATTTTCCCTTGAGGTATTGATTGACTATTAGTTACAGAAGAAGCTACCCAAAGTGCTGATTATTTTAATGAATCATGCAAAATTTCTCTGGTCTGTTAAAACATGATATGTTTTATATATTGGGAGAAAGAAACCATTTACAATGAAATGACACAAGTGTTGTCCCCTAGACTCCTAATCATGATGTGGTGATTCTCTCTCTCTCTCTCTCTCCCTCTCTCTCTCTCTCTCTCTCTCTCTCTCTCTCTCTCTCTCTCTCTCTCCCTCCCTCCCTCCCTCCCTCCCTCTCTCCCTCTCCCTCCCTCCCTCTCTCTCTCTCTCTCTTACACACACACACACACACACACACACACACACACACACACGGAAGCAGTGTCATATTCAAATTAAAGAATGTAAACAATACAAGAGTTATTCCTTATAAAGGAGACATTTTCCCTCAAATGAATGCATGACATGCATATATACCACAGTGAGTTCCTTAAAGGATATAAGATAGAAATAGAGACAAATTAAAGCATAGTGTAATAAAAAAATTCATACAGTTTAAGGAAAGATACAAAACCATAGTAATTTTGCTAACATGAAATACACATAACCAATGTAATTTGTAAAAATCCGAATGTTATCCAGTAATGGTTAATAAAGCTTGGTGGGGGTGGGAATTACAAAGCCCTGCTTTTTATTTGAAATTCATTTGAACAAAATATTGCACAACAAGAAGCTGATTCTAACTGAACATACATTATAGCTTTCCTTTGATCTTAGTTGATTAGGGCTTATCCTTGACCTGATGGAGAGGACAGACAGCAAAGGCAAACATTGCTTATTGGAAACAATCCATTGCTTTTCTCTTCTATTAGGTTGACTTGCTATACCTGCTGGAGTGGCTATGAAGTCCTCTCATTTTAGACTTTTCCTAGATTCAATCATTTTGCTGCAGTTCAGATTTTGAGCTGAGTGGTACTAAAGAATTTGTACTGCTTTTGCTGTCCACTCTTGCTTTTTTGTGCCTAGGTTGATTCTACACCAATTAAAATATTTAGTTGCAATTCTTTACAATGTTAGAAACTTACAAAGGAGGGTAAAAGAAGCTTGTTTGTAGAACCAGATTAAACTGATAAACTGAACTTCTGAACCTCCATTGCTCTTGCTTAATCTGAAGTTCAACTGGGTACTTGTTGAGGTTGTTCTCTTTACCTAGAAAAGCAATGTTTTTAAAAATTGCTTTCTCTCCCTGTTTCCAAGAGTGAGAGGAGCAGACCATTGGTTTGAACTTGGTAGGTTTACGGCACAAACCTGTTTCATGTCAGCTTGAAAACTGATTTTTCAGCTGAAATAAGGAGACATGGACTTTTTTACACTGCGTAGTTTGCTGTTAACAAGGAATTGGCCATCTTTACTGCATTATAGAGCTTCCTCTGATTCTCAATCTATAGGGAGCAAAATTTGTTCTCTGCTGCTGAGAGCAAATCATGCAAAATAAAGCACAAAGACACAAGGGAATGGCTTGTTTTTCAGACTTCTAAGGCATATAGCTTCTAGAACTAATAAATTAGGACTGGATAACAGTTATTAGGCATTTGTAAACTTAAAAAATGCTTTTAAAGCATACTGGTGCAATTAACAGCTGTAACCAACCTTGTCTCCATTAGATGATTTGCAATGACTAAATTATGATGCAATATGTAGAGACAATTTGCGAGAATGTAGTTCAGAACTGAATTGTTGTGTTCTTTGTGTTCTCTGAGCTTGCTTTTTTTTCTTACATTTTGTTTCCTATTACCTTGACTAGTAATGAACATCTGTAAGAAGAAAAGCAATCTTGGAGAAGACTAAGAACCCAATAACATATTAATGAGTTAAAACTTAAAATGGAACTGAATTCATGGCAAGAGGTGGTTTTTTTTTGCAAACTGATCATATCTCATAAACATAGTCATAAAACTAGGATGTAAGTCCTTATTTAATGCAACTGTACATTGAACATTTTTAATAAGCCTGGGTCATGTCTATTGCAACATTGAATGACATAGTCTTAGACTTCGGATAAGTAATAATAATAAAATGACCTGCTTTACTACATAATTATGTCCTTCACTTTTTGAGCTACCTTTTAAAGTCTCCCACCAGACTGCTAAAAACATGACTTAGTGTCTTTAAAATTAGTGTGCAGGCACATACAGTTCTTCATACCATTTCAGTGTATGCCTTATTAGATAGGCAGGTAGAAAAGACAAAACTATTTCTTGCCAGGAGTTCAGAGAAATTGGAACTTGTTCTGATTTTGCATGCTGGATTTCCTCATTTTTTAAATGTACAGACAGATGTTCCAGCTTTACTTTCATATTTGGGTGCTTTATAGGCAGGAACTGTTCTGAGAGAAATAAGCCAAGGAATGCAAGGAGTTCTTTCTTTTCTTTTTTGTTCACACTTTTTTGTATGAAAATGAGAAGCATTGTTGTCTTTTTTAGAATATACTTGGTTTCACTGGTTCTTGTAACATTGGTAGAAAGAGCTCACTGAACATTCCTATCTGTTTAAATGACCTTTCAAAGGAAGTTCATAAGCCTTCTGTTAATCAGAACTATTCAAGGTCTGAAGGTCAGTGTTCAGCCTGGAATGGAAAAGAACTGTTTTTGATAGAAGTTCAGTGTGTTGATTCCCTTTTCCTGGTAATGTAAAGAAGTCTGGGCAAAATGACTAAATCTATTGAGGAAAATGTATTAATTACATTTGGTGTAATTGCCTTCCAGCAAAATGTCTAGATCAGGGGTCCTCAACCCCCAGGCCGTGGATCAGTACCGGGCCATGGCATACCAACAACCAGTCTGCACAAACAAGGAAAGCCCCATACACAGGATGCAGGCAGCACAGAAAACCACGTCCCCTCCAATCTGTGGAAAAACCTCTCTCCACATAACCAGTCCCTGGTGCCCAAAAGGTTGGGGACCTCTGGTCTAGGTAACTTATAAAAACAAAAGAAAATGTTGAGAGAGAAATACATTAAAAAAACTTTAGAGGCATAAAATAAAAATGCAATAATGATGACTATTGGTACAGTGGCTAAGGCATCAGGCTGAGCCTATTTGGTGCAGTGGCTAAGGCATCAGGCTTGAATCCAGGAGACAGTGAGTTCTAGCCCCACTTTAGTCACAAAGACAACTGGGTGACCCTGGGCCAGTCAGTTTCTCTCAACCTTAGGAAGCAGTCAGTGGCAAACCATTTCTGAAGAACCTTGCAAAGAAAACGTCAGGTTTATTCCAGGAAATTGTCAGGAGTCAAGATTAACTTGAAGGAATATATCCTCCCCTCCCCCAATGGTATTGAATGGGTGTCTTCAGGAAGTGAACTTCCATGTTTTCAAGAGAGTTTGACATACTGCTAAGCCATTAGGTAAGCAATAGCACTTTGAAATGTGTTTGGAACCAGATTATAACACAGTCAACATTTACAGTACAGAACATCTTTCAGTTTTCAAAAAAAAAATCACCTGAGGGAACACACGCAAACACATCTCCCTCCCTCCTCCATCTATCTTTCTGTCTGTGTGTGTGTGTGTGTGTGTGTACAATATTATTAAAACATGGTTAATAATAGCTGGGTTGTGTCAGCACTGTTTTTTCAATGAAGTGAAATAATTATATTTGATATGGCTTTAGCAATTCTCTATGGAAAGGAAGATGATGTGATTTTTGTGTTTCTACCTTAAAAGTACTGTTGGCCAAAGGTGTTTTTTTTTACATTGGTCAGCATAACTTGTGCTATATCCAGCAAGAAGCTGGAATTAATCTCTATAAATGTCATCTGGCTGGTGGGAAGTTTATTAGTCACACTTATTATCCATCATAAATGCATTGACTCCCATTAGTTTTATATTTTGTTGCCGGCTGTCACTGTCTTATTTATAAAAGATCCTGAGGTAACCTTATGCATCATTCCCCACCACTTGGTATTTTTTTTCCTTCATCATCTTCTGTTTCATTGGTTTCTAAATTTTAGGTTTCTAAATTTTAATCAAGGGCTACTATTGGCAGATCTTATATCATGCTTGTCAAACTGCCGGCCCAGGGGCCGGATGCATCACACCGAAACCGCGCCCACCCCATTGCCGGCAATGAGGGAAAAGTCCCGATACGTCATGCAATGTCACATGACATCACGAGTTTGACATGCCTATCCTAAATTCAAAACAGGACCATTTTGTGAAGAAAGGTCAGAGAGATAGCACAGCAGGAACTTCAAGGGATTTGCAATTTATCTGTTACAAAAGGATGAGAGAGAAGCTTGGGATTTAAACCAGTGTTTTTCAAACTTGGCAACTTTAAGATACGTGGATTTTGATACCCAGAATTCCCTAGCCTGCATTCTGGCTGGGTAGTTCTTGGGGTTAAAGTCCACACATTTAAAGTTGCCAAGAGGGATCGTTGGTGCTCTCTGAGCTTGTTTTCTTGCAGACGTTTCATTTCCCAAACTAGGTAACATCATCAGTGCTAGTAAGGAGTGAAGTTTGCTGTCAGTTTATTTTCTAGGGGCTTGCCTATCTCTGTTGGTAGGGGTGGTCTTATGGATTCTGTGGTTGGCCTATTTGCTCTTGGCTTCTTTGGCAGTTTTTTGATTGGGGTATTGTTTACTTAAAGTTGCCAAATTTTTAAAAAGCTGATTTAAACCATTCAAATTATTGTGATGTTAAAAACTATTCTTTCTGTTACCAACTGTACTCTGAACTGAGAGGTTTTTTTCCCTCCCCATTTTTCAGGTAAAAGCAAAGAAGCTGAGATTAAAAGAATAAACAAAGAACTGGCAAATATTCGATCCAAATTTAAAGGTAAGAAAGTAATGCACTGTTTTGCAGATTTTATTTTGAGAAAGGAGAATCCTTTTGTGTGAATAATATGGCATTAACAACTGTTACCATTTTGGATTTCCATTAAGAACCCCGTTTCATATTCTACATGGGGCGGGCAGAATGCTTGGCTTTCCCTAACTATGAATGAGGCAAGATAGTCCCCACCCCCTGCCCTTTTAAGAATAAATAAAATAACAAGCAGGACATTTTAATCAGCCATCACCACAGAAGTAACTGGGATACAAAACAAAATGTAAGATGAAGAAGAGGTGGCTCTAATTTGACATGTCACCTGATGTTTAACAGATGGATATTATCTAGCATGCCACAGCATTCTACTCCATGCTTACTGTCATACGTGGCTTAGCAGAACATGTGGACGTGGTCTATGCATACAGTAGTCCTCAGTTACTAATACCTCTTCATCAGTCCTTAGAAGTTGTAATGGTGCTAAACGAGGAGTAATTACAACCGGTCTTTGAATTTCTGGCCATTGCAGCATCCCATGGTCATACAATTGCCTTTTGTGACTTTCTCTGCTGGCTTCCAACAACCAAAATCAATGGGGAAGCTAGCAGGGAAGGTCACAAGTTGCTCTGCTCCCCACCCCCCCTCTACTTTCAGACATCCTGCAATCTCCCTGAGCTTCCACATATCAATTTTGGTGGACACTGTAATTTCTCTTTTAGTTGCTAATGAGCTTGGTTGGAATGGTTCAGTAGCTTAAAATGCTCTGGTACCTTCCTTAAATGCAGCAGATTAATTTTGTAATTTGTTTCGTAAAGTAGAAAGACTTGATTTCTGCCGAGATCCCAGTTTGGTTTCTGTTGAACCAACTCCTGTGTTTCCTTTTCTGAAACTAAAGACATATTTTTAAATCTTACCCATAAGAGAGAAAAAAAACATATTAACTGTTTATTTAACTGCTAATTCCTACAAAATAAATTCATCATAAAGGTAAGTTAAAGCTAAGTTAAAGCAAAAATACAGGTAGTCCTTACAACAGTTCCTTTAGTGACTGTTCAAAGTTACAACAGCACTGAAAAAAGTGACTTATGACAGTTTTTCATACGTATGACTGTTGCAGCATCCCCATGGTCACACGATCAAAATTCAGATGCTTGACAAATGACTCATATTTATGAGGGTTGCAGTGCCTTGGGGTCATGTGATCAGCTTCTGACAAGCCAAGTCAGTGGGGAAGCCAGATTCACTTAACAACCATGTTACCAATTTAACAACTGCAGAGATTCACTTAACAACTGTGGCAAGAAAGGTGGTAAAAAATGGAGCCAAATTCACTTATCAAATATTTTCACTTAGCAACAGAAATTTTGGGCTCGATTATGATCATAAGTCAAGGACTGCCAGCTATAGAACCAAGGTTTTTTAAACAGTTTTTATTATCTTTCTTTTAGTTACCAGGGCTTGGAGGTGAATCTTTATTTTGATCCTGTTGTTTTACGCCTAAAAGCTTCCTAAATTGGATCATGACAGTCAATAGTTTTTTCTTTTCTTTTTTTTAAAAATAAGTTTAACAGCATAGCAGTTATGCAACCTAGTATTGTTTTCTGCTTTTTGTAAAATATAGGGAACTGAGGATGGTGCAGCATATTGGCTGAGATAAGAAGACATTCTCCAGAAACACTGCCTAGAAAGATAGTGGGTTGTCTTCTGTTGCAGACAGTATGATCAACTGAATGTGGCATGGCCCTTCTTAGAAAAGAAGGCTGAACAAGCTGTTTCAAGGCAGCCTGGGTTACACAAGTAGATTTGTGAGTCTCAGATATCTTTGGCTCTTCACCAGGGGTGTCAAACTCAATTCTATTGAGGGCCGCATCAGCATTGCGGTTTCCCTCAAGGGGCAGGGTGGGTATGGCTAGGGTGGGCGTGGCCTACTGGGTGGGCGTGGCTAGAGTGTGTATGGCCTACTGGGTGGGCATGGCCAGCTCTACATCGTTCGCATCAAGGCTGCCTATGGGGGCCTGGGCAGGAGTGGGACAGATCTGAGGGTCTCTGGCAGAAGGAGGGTCTCTGGGCCAGGGCCAAGGCAGTGGGGGCCGTTCCCTCACCGCTTCCAGGATGGCTTCGCGGGCCACATGAAACCATGTTGCGGGCCGGATCCGGCCCCCGGGCCTTGTGTTTGACATGTCTGCTCTTCACAGAATCTGTAGTCTAGTGCTCCTTTCTCCTATTATAGCAAGCTACACAGACTTTAATTACATGTTCATAAAAATAATTCAAAGAACAAAGAAATTTCTTGATTAGCAGTTGAGCTTTCAACTAACTACCTTAGCAAGAAATTACAATTAACTGAGATGGAAAAAAAATAAGCTGATGGCATGATGGTTAATGGGTTTCCCTATCACATGAATGCTGCTGATTTATTCAGGAAAAAACAAACAATGGCTTAATAAGATTTGTGCAGCCAAGCCTAAATACTTTAGAGGACACTTATACTGATTTATACAAGTAAAAGGAACTGAATTATATGCAGCTGGCCGTAGCTCGTGAGCAAAGCTCTCTAATTTTGTCTGATATCAATGATGAAAGAATTTTCTTGCTTTTTAAAATTGAGTTTGCATGTCAGATAGCTCAAGCTGGATTGGGAGGAAGTTTTTTTGTTGAACGTTCCGTGTGTGTGTGTGTGTGTACCTTCAAGTCAGTATTGACTCCTAGTGACTGCCTGGACAAGTTGCAGCATTTATGTTGGCAAGTGCCTGCTTCGTTTGGCTGAGAGAGAGAGTGACTAAAATGAGGCCACCCACCATGCTTCATCCCCAAAGGCAAGACTAGAACTCAAGGCCTCCCAGTTTCTAACCTGGTACCTTAATCGCTAGACCAATCGCTCTTTTCCATAGTAGATGTAATGAAGAGTACTAAGTTGATAATATAAAACATTAATGATGATGATGATGATGATGATGATGTTGGAAGGGACCTGGGAGGTCATCTAGTCCAACCTAGTCATCTAGTTAAAGTCTACTTTTAAGGAACGTTTCAAATCAAAAAAGAGAAGTCCAGTTGCCGTGACTCAATTTCCAGACAAGTGAGACAAATACATAGCTCTACACTTTGAAAATAGAACAATGCATGCCTGAGTGAAGCAATGAGACAGTATTAAAAAAACATTGAAGTCTGAGCTGTGTTTTGATGCAAACCATGAAATCAGGTCCTTTCTTTCTTTAAATATCCCACAACAAAAAAGGGGCAAAATATACAAATATGCAATCTCTTTTAAGTTTTGTCCTTTCTTCTTTTTAATAATCTTTCCAAACAAAAGGCAAATGATCCTTCTGAGGAACAAAAGACACAAAATATATGTTTACATGTTTGTTTCTTATGTACTGTACATGAAGATAAATCTCCCCTATCTCCCAAAATCAGCCTGAATCCACAGAAGTGAATCATGGCCAGTTAATCAATGGCCCAGGAGGAGACCTGTATTCTTTGGGACTATCGTCAGCCGTGAAAAAAAAAACAGATGTTGGATCTTCTATGGCAGGGGTGTCAAACTCAATTTCATTGAGGGCCGCATCAGCATTGCGGTTGCCCTCAGGGGGCCGGGTGGGCGTGGCCAGGGTGGGTGTGGCCTACTGGGTGGGCGTGGCTAGAGTGCGTGTGGCCTACTGGGTGGGCGTGGCCAGCTCTACATCATTCGCATCAAGGGGGCCTATGGGGGCCTAGGCAGAAGTGGGACAGATCTGAGGATCTCTGGCAGAAGGAGGGTCTCTGGGCCAGGGCCAAGGCAGTGGGGGCCGTTCCCTCACTGTTTCCAGGATGGCTTCGCGGGCCACATGAAACCACTTCGCGGGCCGAATCCGGCCCCCGGGCCTTGTGTTTGACATGTCTGTTCTATGGCTTTAATGCGGTTAATTGAATTTCTTTCATGGTGTTGCTTAGTTTATGCTCGCTTCTCAATATATAACATCCCATATGTTGTGCATATCAGTAGACTGGATTGCTACATGTCAAGCTACCACCCTGAAGATGTTTCCTTAAATAATCCTGAATTTGGCCCCTAAAATCTTCCCAGAAGGGAGAGAGGGAAACTTCCTCAATTGCTTAGGTGGTGGCGGACATCCTTTTCATGTTATTTGCCAATTTACTGATTGCACGTAAAGGTTTATAGAAATTCCAAATTCAAGACGTTACTTCATTTCCCAGTTCTTTCCAAGGCAGTTCGGTGTTTTCATATCCATATGGTAGAAAATATTTGGCAGCCTCAGTTGGCCCAGTGTAAAAGAGTAACTTTTTGGATATGCAACAGACTCACGTTGCTGTTTGCTGAGAAGGCATTCCAGAGTTTCAGCATGAAAGACCCTGCATCTCTTGGGGATCAATTGGAGTTGGGCTGCCAGAACAAATTAGAATTAATTAATTCTAAAAAAAATCCAGTGGCCATTAATTTCAGCAGTCCTGGAGATGCAGTTCTTCAATAGGAAGATTTCCTAGAAATAATGGGGTTTCCGACAGGATTTTTAACATAAAAAATAGCATTTTGAACTGAGCTCAGATAGATATCTGGCTATTTAGTGAAAAGTATTTTTGCTGGCCCTTTAAACATATCTTTTTTTGGTTCTTACTTACTGATCTTTGATTGCAGTGAAGCTTCTCTTCTGCTTTACCATCAATATCAATTCATTAATAGGCTGTTGGTTTGTTTTATATATTAAACTCAACAACACTTGCTTTATCACATACTTCAAGGAATGCAAATATCAGTATAAACACATATTTATCATATTTACATTTTGCACTATATTCTTTTTAAAAAGCATCTTAAAGAGTAAAATGGTGAACTTAATAAGAAAGAATTTCTCTTTAATGCACCATCTATCTAGCAGAAACAGTATCTCATTATAATTTCTTTTATGCTAATGTGCTTGGCTTCACGATACATATGAGTTGTGGTTATGTATACTTTTATTTCAGTCTTCAAAGTACTTTGCTTGGTAATTCTTGAATTCCACTATAGATCGATATACATACAGCATTTTTAATTTTATAACATGCATGTTCTTCCTCCGAATCATTAATGGGAAATATTTGAGAATGTATTTTATGGTACCACTCTAGATAAGCGATTATTGAAAGAAACATATCTAGGTTTTTGTCTTAGTTGTGCAAAAGCAATACTACCAAATCAGCTAAATGAAAGCTCTTCTAAGGAAAGGAAATCTTTTTGACGCACTTACTGTGTTGAAAATGCTGATTTGTATTCTGACTTCCTGTTTCTTCCGCACTGATTTTTAATGGGCAGAGGTTCAGAACTCTAGGAATAGAGAAGGAAGAGCTGATAGTCATAATTTCCCATAAATAAACGACAGTTTTATATGTAACTTGAAATATATATAATTGGTACAACATATTTAATTTAATTTTATTTTAACCTTTGTATATTGTACTGTTTTAATTTGCTCTGTAAACCGCCCTGAGTCCCTCGGGAAAAGGGCGGTATATAAATTGAAATAAATAAATAGACATTAAGCAGCCTATTCAGTCATATTATTTAATCAATAAAATTGTTTTCAGGGTAAATAATAAATTCTTAAAAGCACTCTGCCTCAGTCCAGAGTGGTGTGATGGCATAATGGTGAAGATGCTTACCTCCCACTTGCAAGTTGAGAGTTCAATTCTAGGTAGTGGCAGATATCTCTCTCCTAGGGCACAAAGAAAAAATGCCTGCTGTGAATTCCATGTAGGTATCAGGAAGGGCATCTGGCCAGTAAATTCTTAGCTCTATCCAGTCACAATTCACTGTTCCTCTCCATATCTTTCTATTCTTACACCACTCTGCTAGGTCTTCATTAACCATTCCATTCATTCTTATATACGCTTTACTCTTAAACACATTTAGTAACAAGCCTTCAACTCAACATTCATGCAAAACATTCCACAACTTGAGCCTATTCACTTTATCAGTCACTTACTTTAAATCAAGAAATGTATCATTCCATAACCTTATTTTCTGCAATTCATATATTTTTCATGTAGAAGAGAAACTTGGTCTGTGCACCCTGTGTCTATTGTACAACTGCACTGTAGAGCAACTTCCCAAATGCTGATCAAAATTTATTAAACATCTTTTTAGGCACTCTTATCCAAGCAATACTCCAGCTGACTTTGCCTTCATTCTTACTGCCTTTCCCTTTATATAGCAGATCAATAAGATTATACATAGTATTTAGGAACAAATTCTATTTTCATACACTTGAATTAAGCAAGTAATGCAGTCATGCTATAAGCAAATTACATCCTATTTCAACCTTTCTCCACTCACGGCATCTATTCATGCAGTAATTAACATTTTTTTGTATGTACATAATATTCAATCTTTCATTCTCTCTCTCTTAATTCTCTCTCTCTGTCTCCTGCAATTTATTTCTATCTCTGTCTCCTTCAATATATATATTTTTTCTCATTTAGAGCATTTCTCACTTCATAATTTCAGCAAGCTTCTTTTTTCAAATTTCCCTGTGTCCCAATAATTTTTCTGTACTCCCTCATTTTATTCCCATTTATCTGTTCATCTCAGATAACAGTATAATTTCCTGCCTCGGTTGCATTTATTCAGAATGTCACACAGTGTTTCCCAAACTTCACACCTGTGTTCAAACTTTTGGCAATAGAAAATGACATCCTCACTGTTTTCTTTAATCAGAAGTATTGAAAAGAGATTATTTATTTATTTATTTATTTATTTATTTATTTATTTATTTATTTATTTAATTGATTTTATATACCACCCTATTCCCGAAGGACTCAGGGCAGTTTACAGGGCGAGTTATGCTGAGCTTGTCGATCGGAAGGTCGGCAGTTTGGCGGGTCGAATCCCGAGTGCCGCGTAGCAGAGTGAGCGCCTGTTACTCGTCCCAGCTTCTGCCAACCTAGCAGTTCGAAAGCACGTAAAAATGCAAGTAGAAAAATAGGGACCACTCCGGTGGGAAGGTAACAGCGTTCCGTGCGCCTTTGGCGTCTAGTCATGCCGGCCACATGACCACGGAGACGTCCTCGGACAAACGCTGGCTCTTCGGCTTTGAAACGGAGATGAGCACCGGCCCCTAGAGTCGGAAACGACTAGCACGCATGTGCGGGGGAACCTTTACCTTTACCTTTAATATTCAATCTTTCATTCTCTCTCTCTTAATTCTCTCTCTCTGTCTCCTGCAATTTATTTCTATCTCTGTCTCCTTCAATATATATATTTTTTCTCATTTAGAGCATTTCTCACTTCATAATTTCAGCAAGCTTCTTTTTTCAAATTTCCCTGTGTCCCAATAATTTTTCTGTACTCCCTCATTTTATTCCCATTTATCTGTTCATCTCAGATAACAGTATAATTTCCTGCCTCGGTTGCATTTATTCAGAATGTCACACAGTGTTTCCCAAACTTCACACCTGTGTTCAAACTTTTGGCAATAGAAAATGACATCCTCACTGTTTTCTTTAATCAGAAGTATTGAAAAGAGATTATTTATTTATTTATTTATTTATTTATTTATTTATTTATTTATTTATTTATTTATTTAATTGATTTTATATACCACCCTATTCCCGAAGGACTCAGGGCAGTTTACAGGGCGAGTTATGCTGAGCTTGTCGATCGGAAGGTCGGCAGTTTGGCGGGTCGAATCCCGAGTGCCGCGTAGCAGAGTGAGCGCCTGTTACTCGTCCCAGCTTCTGCCAACCTAGCAGTTCGAAAGCACGTAAAAATGCAAGTAGAAAAATAGGGACCACTCCGGTGGGAAGGTAACAGCGTTCCGTGCGCCTTTGGCGTCTAGTCATGCCGGCCACATGACCACGGAGACGTCCTCGGACAAACGCTGGCTCTTCGGCTTTGAAACGGAGATGAGCACCGGCCCCTAGAGTCGGAAACGACTAGCACGCATGTGCGGGGGAACCTTTACCTTTACCTTTAATATTCAATCTTTCATTCTCTCTCTCTTAATTCTCTCTCTCTGTCTCCTGCAATTTATTTCTATCTCTGTCTCCTTCAATATATATATTTTTTCTCATTTAGAGCATTTCTCACTTCATAATTTCAGCAAGCTTCTTTTTTCAAATTTCCCTGTGTCCCAATAATTTTTCTGTACTCCCTCATTTTATTCCCATTTATCTGTTCATCTCAGATAACAGTATAATTTCCTGCCTCGGTTGCATTTATTCAGAATGTCACACAGTGTTTCCCAAACTTCACACCTGTGTTCAAACTTTTGGCAATAGAAAATGACATCCTCACTGTTTTCTTTAATCAGAAGTATTGAAAAGAGATTATTTATTTATTTATTTATTTATTTATTTATTTATTTAATTGATTTTATATACCACCCTATTCCCGAAGGACTCAGGGCAGTTTACAGGGCGAGTTAAAACAATACAAATAAGTACACTTTAAAATAGAATTAAATAAGACTAGCCCACAATTAAACAAATTTAAATTAAAATTAAAATTAAATTAAAATTAAAATTAAATTAAAACCCCCTCAGTCCAGGCCAGCAAGATCAAACAACCAAGTTTTAAGGTCCCGGCGAAACGAGTGAAGGTCTGGGGCAGTCCGAAGTTCTACAGGCAGTTCATTCCATAGGGCAGGCACGCCCACAGAGAATGCCCTCCCCCTTGGTACCATCCATCGGCATTCCCTAACCGGCGGAACCCTAAGGAGGCCCTCCCTGTGGGAGCGCACAGGATGCTGGGAGGCTGATGCTGGCAGCAGGTGCTCCCTGAGATAATCCAGACCCATGCCATTTAGGGCTTTATAGGTCATCACCAGCACCTTGAATCTCACCCGGTGGAGAATTGGAAGCCAATGCAGCTCACAGAGAAGAGGTGTTACATGAGAGTATCGGGAAACTCCCATTACTAGTGCAGCTGCATTTTGCACCAGCTGAAGCCTCCGAGTGGTCCTCAAAGGCAGCCCCATGTAGAGAGTGTTGCAGTAGTCTAACCGGGAGGTGACGAGCGCATGAGTGACTGTGCGTAGTGCATCTCGGTCCAAATAGGGTCGCAACTGGTGCACCAGGCGAATCTGGGCAAAAGCCCCCCTGATCACAGCTCCTATATGATCTTCCAAACTGAGCCGTGAATCCAGGAGAATGCCCAAGTTACGAGCCCTATCAACGGGGGGTAACACCTCATTCCCCATCATTAATGATGGACAAAAATGATTCACCCGAGATGCCGATATGTACAGCCACTCAGTCTTGGCAGGATTGAGTTGAAGCCTGTTTCTTCCCATCCAAACCTGAACCGCCTCCAGGCAACGGGACATCACGATGAGGGCATCACTGGGTTGATTCGGGGTGCAAAGAAAAAGCTGGGTATCATCAGCATACTGATGATACCCCACCCCGAATCTACGAATGATCTCACCCAGCGGCTTCATATAGATGTTGAACAGGAGGGGAGAGAGAACCGACCCCTGAGGAACTCCACAAACAAGAGGCCTCGGGGCGGATCTCTGCCCTCCCGTCAACACCGACTGCGAACGGCCCAGGAGGTAGGAGGAGAACCACTGTAAAACAGTGCCCCCCACTCCCAGTCCCCTGAGTCGTCTCAGCAAGATACCATGGTCGATGGTATCAAAAGCCGCTGAGAGGTCTAATAGGACTAGGACAGAGGAACAATCCCTGTCCCGGGCCCACCAGAGATCATTTACCAGCGCAACCAATGTCGTCTCCGTGCTGTACCCGGGCCTGAAGCCCGATTGGCACGGGTCAAGATAATCGGTTTTATCCAGGAACAGAGGGAGCTGATGTGCTACCACACTCTCAACAACCTTCACCAAAAAGCGAAGGTTGGAGACCGGACGATAATTGTTCAAAATCGCTGGATCCAGGGCAGGCTTCTTGAGAAAGGGTCTCACCACTGCCTCCTTCAGGGAGGCGGGGAAAATACCCTCCCTCAAAGAAGCAGATATTACTGCCTGGAACCAGCCTCGTGTCTTCTCCTGAGCTGAATAAACCAGCCAGGAGGGGCACGGGTCCAATAAACAGGTGGTAGAGCTCAGCCTCCTCATAATCCTGTCCACCTCATCAGGGGTCATAGGATCGAACTCAGTCCAGATAACACTCTCAAGACCGTTCGTTTCCTCCACGTCAGACTCTGCCCAGCCAGAGTCCAAACCTGCCCGAATCTGAGCTATTTTGTCCACCAGATGATGACTAAACTCCTCGGCCCGCCCCTGTAAGGGCTCCTCCCTCACCTCCTGTGATAAATATTGGCAATTGGTTATTTTCCATTCAGATCCAACTTATCTCTTAAGTTTGATAGGGTGGGAACTAAATAATTCTCTTACTATCAATTGTTTGATGGACAAGGGAGATAGTTTACCATTTTCCTGATAATGAAAGAATGTGTAGAAGTTCTAAATTCTAAAGAATGGTCCAAGCTAGTAATGTTTTGCAAAATATTATCCACTATCAGAAAGAAGCAAAAAAACACCTGTTGTTCTGTTATTACCAGCCCCTGGAATATAATACCACCAACCTATGAATTCCTGCTTTCTTTCCTATACATCTACAACAATCTAGTTGACATCAATTAATACTTTCTGATGTACATTTTAGTCTTTTAATATGTCATTAAATTTATATCTTAACATCACTGCAGATACTCATTTGTTTTATTCCACAGATTAATCGATTCATTCATTCATTCATTCATATTCATTCATTCCATTTATTTCTTTACCATTTACTGCTTGTACATTCTAAATCACAATCTTCTACAAGATACTGAATATATACATAAAAACTAGTGTGCGGTAGAGAGGAAGATTTAGACTAGTCTTGGGAAGACTTCCGCTCTGCTCTACTCTTATTCATGGGAACTCATTGGGTGACGTTAATCTTTCTCACCTCAACCTACTCTAGGGTTATTAATGAGGGAAAATAGTAGGAGGGATTACCATCTCTGCTACTTTGAGCTTCTGTACAAATGTAGTATATAAATCTGTCAGACCAAATACTGTACCTTGTTTTCACCAGATGGAGCCATAATTCCTGACCTCTACCTCCCATCCTGGGTTTGGTCAATCAAGATGTGCACAGAATGCTTTTTAATAAGATGGAGAAAGTGTACCGTAGTCAGGTTAGTTGTGGCACATTTTGGCTATGTATCATAGTTACAGTCAAAAGCCAGTTTTACCTAAAGATGTTCGCACTACTCTGTACAAACTAGGGTGTCTAATTTAAAGATTTCTTGCAAGCCAATTTATCGTCGTCTGCATCCCACCAATTAGTAGGTACATGTGGTATGCTGACACACTCAGAATGCCCAAGATACCCTGCTTCTCAGTTCACTTGTGTATCTTTTCTGCCTGCAGGGGATCATTATTAATTTTCTGATTTATTATCCTTAAGCTACTTCAGGATGTAATCTCAATTCTGATGTTTCAAATTAAAGGTCATGATGTAACAATTAACCTACCTGCAATTTGAAAGATGTTAGATATGCTTATTTGTCATAATACAATGTCAGCCTTACATGGTAGACAAGGCTAAGACACCAACACCATGTAGATCAGTACTACTTTGATTATAACAACTGTAGTAACAGAATCTTGCAAATATGAATGTGCTTCCTCTGACCTATGACAGTGACTTGCTGAGAGATTGTTTCAAGTTACTTTCTTGCCTTTCTTATCTGACCATTTTCAGTAACAGTTCTTCTTCCTGTCCTTCAAGGCCGTTCCTTGTGTCCTCTACATAGATTTTAGCCCTAGCTCCTAAAATCTTTTGTGTTTAGATCAGAGTTATTGTAATTAAAAAAAATTGTAAAAGAGAAGAAATATCACATAGTACTGTTAGTCTAGGTTTTTAGCTGAGGTCCATTGCAACCACTCAAATCTTCCTTGCTAAAGCAAGTGTTAGAACCATACATTTCTACCATGTTTTATCCCGAAGAGGGCTTCTCCATCTCCCACCCATCATTGTCCATTGTAATCATCACTAAGGAAGGATGAAAGTCACTGAAGAATAGTGCCCCCTGCTGCCAAGCTTCACAACAGCTTCAGGAGAATATGATGCTTGTTGATATCAAAGGCTGCTAAGAGGTGCACGACCAGGATATTTGCACTCCATCTATCCCATACTAAACGTCAACAAAATGTTGTTTTGTTCTTCCATTCGGTCCTAAATCTTGACTGAAAAGGTCCCGATAATCTGTTGTATCGAGAGTTCTCTATAAATAAAGTCCAGCCACTTTGACAGAAGGAAACCTAAAAAATAATTACAAAGGTAGCCTGAACAATGAATATCTCACTTTAGAAATTGCTATTTTGTTTTCTGTTGATACAGGCCAGTTTGTGATTTCTTGCCTTGATATCAGCCATGTTGTAGCCTAGAGACTGACAGTTGCCAAGGAGAATGAATATTTTTAGGCCTTGTCTGTACTGTCTTACTGGTTGCTTTCCACATCGCCAGATGCCTGTTCATGCAAACAGCCAAATGTGATTTAGAATCCATTATGTCTCTTCAAGGAAAATAATGCCAAGAGGCAAACTTGTTCCTATTTGTATGTAACTGAATTACTAACGGTACCATTTTTGTATAAATAGAAAGCCATTTTTGAAGCTATATGTAAGATGTGAAGAAATCTAAGATGGCTACTTATGCTGTTGATCTGCACTCATTAGACTGAATCATACATTTTTGTCCAGATTAATAGATTGATCCATTTTTTACCAGATGAATAAATTAAAGCACCTTTAAGCCAGCCCCTTCTGAGCTTTATGATGATCTTCGACAACCACAGGAAGACTTCACTTACTGACTGTCCTGCTTAGCAACTGTTTGTAGTTACAACAGTGCCAAAATAGTAAATTTAGCATTCCCATGGTAACCTATTTAACATTTAGGGACTTTGCAACCAGCAGGTGTTTATAGCTGTCATAACATCCTGTGATTGCATAATTGCCATTTGCACACTTCACAGCCAGCTTCCAATAAGCAGACAGTCAAGAATAAATGCAAGTCACAATAACATGATGTTTTCAAGGTTCCAGCTAAGGATCCCAACGAAGTAAATACACCAGAGTCATTTAGATCTCTAATGCAAAACTTTATTGGGTATAGCATACCGGCACTAAAGAATTGAAAACTAGCTCTGGCAATATGGTGGGAAAAAGATAATTTAAAGAGTAGAACTTTCCCTTCCTCTCTGACAGTTCAAATCACATTGTCCAATTAATCTTCAGGCAGTTGTTATGAGAAGAATGTCTCTGTCCGCCACAACATCTCTTCAGTGACCTTGGTTCCCATCCGGATAGAATCCACCTGTGCATTCCAAACCTTTTGCTCCCCCCTCGCAACTGTAGGCAAGCTAGAAGCAGCATGGCAGTCCTAATGCAAGCAATCTTCATAGCTTGACAGATGTCTTATTTAATGACCATGAGAGATTTACTTAACAACTACAGCATGGGATTTTCCTCTTAATGACCATGTGAAAGAATTTCTGGTCGTTGTTGTTAAGCAAGGAATGCCTTGTTCATGGAATGGGCCACCTCACCACGGACAATGTGTTGTGGGACAACTTGTCGTATGACAACTCGCCATGGGATAATTCAAGAAATACAGAAATATAGAAAAATAAAGTCAATCCAGAAATACGTATAAGATTTCCAATAATTTCGATGAAAACATGCTCACTGGTGATAAAAGTAGCTGAATAAAATGATTAATACAACGTTGACTTGTGGCGAATTATCCTTCAGTGAGTTGGCCCTGGCAAATTGGCTGTAGCACGTTGTCCATGGTGAATTGGCTGCAGTGAGTTGGGTATTGTGAGTTATCCTAGGCCCTATTGTTTATGCCTGTGCTTAGTGCCTTTTTTTTGTGCTGCTATGATTAGTGCTGGTAGTTCCACTTCATCAGTCTTAACTACTTTCCCTCTTTACTACTATCCAGCAGTAGTTCTCTAGTCCGAATGACATCCATGTATATTGCCCAGCTTCCTTGATAAGCGCTGTTCTCTTTTACAACCTTAGTTTGTGATGTTAACAGTATATTAATGTGGCTCTGAGTAACATATAGAATTGTAATGTTGACATCTGATTGATCCAGTATATAAATGGAATTGATGTGTTAATATGTAATACAAGGAAAAATTATATCAAATGCATTTCACAAATAAGCTTTTCTCCAAGGATGGCAAGTCCTGCAATATTTAAGAATCCAGTGTTTGTTTAAACAGTGGTTCCATGAAAACCTGTCACTTATGCAATATATAAGATGACTCTTTAGATTGATGTACAGTTAAGTGCTAGTTAAAGAAAGTATTGCACTTATGGATATGTATACAACTTAATTTTTAACCACATTCAAATTTGAATCAGTTTTGTGGCAGACTTGTTGTAAGCTAGCTTTGGTTCCCTCCTGATTAGATTTATTTCTTATCTGGTTAATCTCAAATATGAATAAACCGTCTTAAAAAAGTTTTTCCCCCTACAGAATTGTCATATAGTAATATATAAATTATGATCTATTAGAATAGAATAGAGCTGGAAGGGACCTTGGAGGTCTTCTAGCCCACTCTCCTGCTCAAGCAGGAGAACCTATACCATTTCAGACAAGTGAGTGTCTAGTCTCTTCTTAAAATTCTCCAGTGATGGAGCGCCCACGATTTCTGAAGGCAAGCTGTTCCACAGGTTAATTGTCCTCACTATTAGGAAGTTTCTCCTTAATGCCAGGTTGCTTCTCTCTTTGGTCAGTTTCCATCCATTGTTTCTTGTCTCACCCTCTGGTGCTTTGGAGAATAGTTTGACCCCCTCTTCTTTGTGGCAGCCCCTCAAATACTGGAATACTGCTATTATGTCGCGCTTATTTCTTCTTTTCTTTAGACTAGCTAAACCCAAGCCCTGCAGCTGTTCTTCATATGTTTTAGTCTCCAGGCCTTTGATCATTTTAGTTGCTCTTCTCTGATTTTTTTTTCCCAAGGTCTCAACATCTTTTTTGTAGTATGGTGAAGAGTACTGGGCCTAAGATGGAGCCTTGTGCTACCCCACTGCTTACTTCTCTCCATGTGGATGTAGTACCATTGAGGACTACTCTTAGTAGTAGTAGTGAGTAATAGTCAGCCAGCTGCAGATCCATCTGATGGTGGTGTTGTCTGTCCCACCTTTTTCTAGCTTACTAAGCAGCAGGTTGTGGTCTACTTCGTCAAATGCCTTACTGAAGTCTAAGTTTCGCTGGTCTACTAATTTAGTCACTTTATTAAAGAATGAAATAACATTGGTTTGGCATGATCCGTTTTTGACAAACCTGTGCTGGCTACTGGTTATAACTTTGTTTGATTCTAGTTGTTCACAGGTCTGTTTTTTTTATTATCTTTTCCAAGATCTTCCCAGGTGTTGATGTTAGACTGATTGATCTGTAGTTTCCTGGGTCTGTTTTTTTCCCTTTCTTGAAGATAGGAACCACATCAGCCCTTTTCCAATCATGAGGTACTTCCTTGGTGCTCCAGGGTTTTTGAAAGATGTGGTACAATGATTCTGAGATAACATCTGCCAGCTCCTTCAGAACTCTGGGATGTAATCTGTCGGGTCCTGGTGATTTGTATTCATCAAGGTCGGATAGGTGTTCTCTTCCCATTCTCTTACTTATTTTAATTTTTGTTTTTAGTTTGTCTTTTGCAGTAGTTTTTTTGGGCTATAGTGTCTTTTTGCGTGAAGACTGATGCAAAGTGTGAGTTAAGCAGCTCCCTATTGCCTGTTGTTTCCTTGCCAACTTCTCTCTTCAGTGGACCTACAGTTTCCTTGACTTTTTTCTTGTTATTAATATGTTGAAAGAAACATTTTTTATTGTCCTTAATTTCTGTTGCAAGTCTTCGTTCATTCTGAGCTGTTGCTTTTCTGACTTCATCTTTACACGTTCTGGCTGGTAGTCGGCCTTAGTTATGTGTCCCTCTATCCATTTTTTGTACTTGTCCTTTTTGTCTTTCAGTTTGTCAGAGAGAGCTTTGTGTAGCCATGCTGGGTTCCTCTTGGATTTCTTGTTTCTTTTTTTCGGTGGTATTGCACTGGACTGGGCCCCTACGATCATACTCCTCAGTATTTCTCACACTTCTTGAGCTGTTTTCCCCTTTAGGATTTTCGTCCATGGGATCTTTCCTAGGTTCTCTCTGAGTTTGTTAAAAATCAGCTCTTTTTAAGTTTAAGACTCTGGTTGGATTATTTTCTATTGTTTATGTTTGCATTGTATTGAATTTCAGGATGACGTGGTCACTTTCACCCAAAGTTCCATCAACTTCAACTCCCTCTATCACTTCTTCTCGATTAGTAAGGATTAGGTCCAATATGGCTTTACCTCTAGTTCCATCCTCCACCTTTTGGATGATAAAGTTGTTGGCTAGGTTGGTTAAGAATCTGTTTTATCACCCACTCGCTGCAGAGTTGATATCTGGATAGTTGAAGTCTCCCATTACTACTTACATATGTTTGTTAACTGGTTGGCAAAGAGTTCATCTATTTCTTTGGACTGGTTGGGTGGCCTGTAATATACACCTATGGCAATGTCACTTTTTCCCCTTTTACGTTGACCCCTATACATTCTGGAGGGATTTTATCTTTAATCATGTGCATTTCTGTAGATGTGTAGTGTTCTCTTACATATAGTGCAACTCCCACTCCTCTTTTTGTTGATATATTTCTTTTGAACAATCTGTATCCCTCCATCAGTCCATTCCAGTCATGGGTTTTGTCCCACCAGCTTTCTGTAATGCCAACTATGTCATACCTGCCCTCATGTACTATTGCTTCTAGTTCACCTTGTTTGTTCCCCAAGCTTTGAGCATTTATATGTAAGCATTTAAGACCTATGTTTGTCCGTGGGTATGTTTCTTGCATCTCCTGGTTGTTGTTGTTTTTCTTTTTTCTCATCACTCCCTACCTCATTCTTTGATTTGTTTTCTTGGGATTTATGACTGGTTTTGTGTTCTAGAGAGTCTAAAGATTGTCATCATTGAAATTATAGTGCACTCTCTGTCAGGAATTCAGCAGGCTTATCAGGATGTAGCTGCAATTTTCACAGGGTCTGAAATGTGGATCTGGCTCAATACTATGAGAAGACATGATGGAGTCTAATAAGCTAATCAATATATTAAAAAGATATACGGGATTTGTGTTTGGTTTAAGTGTTTATGGTTTCTATTTAATTACTCATTAGGTGATAAAGCCCTGGATGGTTACAGCAAGAAAAAATATGTCTGCAAGCTGCTTTTCATTTTTCTCCTCGGACATGATATTGATTTCGGCCACATGGAGGCTGTGAATCTCCTGAGTTCAAACAAATATACAGAGAAACAAATTGTAAGTAGTGTCTCATATCTACACAGTAAAACTGTAGTTACCTTGTTTACCTGTTGGGCAGTGCTGGGATTCAAATACGCGAACAACCAGTTCTCTGTGTGGACGCCTCTTCTGGAAGTCTGTTCTGGGCCTAGGCCTCCGAGGCCCAGAACAGACTTCCAGAAGCAGAGTCCATGCACTTCTGGCAGGCCGTTATGGGCCTAGGAGGCCTCCCTGGGCCTCCGAGGTCCAGAATGGACTTCCAGAAGAGGCGTCCACGCAGAGAGGCCCAGAACGAACTTCCAGAAGCAGCATCCACGCATTTCTGGCAGGCCGTTCTGGGCCTGAGAAGCCTCCCCATGGTCTTGAAGGCCCAGAATGGACTTCTGGAAGCGGCATCCAGACACTTCTGGCAGGCCATTCTGGGCCTGGGAAGCCACCTCTGGGCTTCCGAGGCCCAGAATGGACTTCTGGAAGCAACGTCCACACACTTCCGGAGGGCTGTTCTGGGCCTCGCATAAGGGCTAGGGCTTTTAAATTTTACGTTTAATCTCTATTTTAATGTTGTTTTTATATATTTAAATCCTCTTTTTATATATGTATTGTTTTAAATTGATTATTATACACCATCAGAGACTTTCCTTATGAGATGGGTGGCAATACATGTAGTCCTGGACTTACAACAGTTCATTTAGTGACTGTTCAAAGTTACAACAGCACTGAAAACTGTGACTTATGACTATTTTTTTAAAGTTACAAACTTTGCACCGTCCCCATGATCATGTGATCATAATTCAGATGCTTGGCAACTGGTTCATATTTATGACCTTTGCTGTGTCCCACTTTTTACGTCCTTCTGACAAACAAATGGAGAAGCCAGATTCACTTAATAACTGCTGTATTAAGCCAATTTCTATGTGTTAGATCCAGTGCTGTTGTAAGAAGGTTTAGAAGTAGTGTATTGATAGGTACATTGGTAAGGGAACTACTTAATAAATAGCTTTCAACAGTGTAAGACAAGATGCATTTCAGAATAGATCTTATGTTTATGATTGCCCACAACAGTAATTTGACTGTTGATTTAACAGTTTACGATCATAAACTAATTAATTTCATGAAAGCTTTCTTCTAAAAATTTGTTTATAATGAATTTTGAACAAAATATTAGTTTTTTTAAAAAAAATCAGAAACATTGTTACTTGTAACATGCAAACATCTTAGAAACATAATCACATACTGATCTTTTGTACACATACGTGTTTTTTCCATCTCTGTAGAGTCATTACTGGCTGAACACACTGAGTCATCCTTCAGTCTAAAATCTGTACTGAAGAGTACTTTTTTTTTCCTAATTCATAATCTTTCAGGCATAATCTTCAGAGGGCCGCATGCTTGGTGGGGCTGAAATAAACAGGGAATGAGATCAGAACTAAAGGCTATATTTCAAGTTTATTATTATGATCAAAGACCCAAAGTACACAAAGAAAAAAAATGGTAAAATTGCTAAAACTATGAGATACATATTGATCAATTCAGTTAAATTTATTCTAAGCAGCCATTGTGTATTCTGCAAGCAATAAAACAATACTTAGAAATATTTAATGCAGTAACATCATGCTTTTCTGGCCATAGATATTGGCAAGAGAATAAAACTGAAGGCCTTTAGCTATTAATCAATTGTACGAAAAGTTAGGCCCTATTGATACTTTTAAAATATAAATTACATTAAAAGTTTGAATTAGTTGCTGTTCTCTTCTAAACATTTCCTTATTCATTTGATACATAACCTTTGAACAATCTTAAGGACAATAACTTTTTATCTGGAAAAAAGTAATTAAATCAAACATATTGTCATTGGCCTATGGGGCCTGACATTTGCTTCACTCTGTATATATTTTTGTAAGGTCTTTTATCTTGCCTGGAAAAGCCGAATCTTCCAATAGGAATTTCCTATATAGCTGTTGGTTGCACATTAAAGTGTGCTAATGACATACTGTAGTTTGAAATTTCATTTTGAGATACAGGTAATTCTCGACTTACAACTGTTCATTTAGTGACCATTCAAAATTACAGTGATGTTGGAAAAAGTGACTTATGATCGTTTTTCACACTTACAGCCGTTGTAGCATCCTCGAGGTCATGTGATCAAAATCCAGCCACTTGGCAACTGGTCCACATTTATGACAGTTGCAGTGTCCTGAGGTCATGCTCTCACCTTTTGCAATCCTTCTGACATGCAAAATCAATGGGGAAGCCAGATTCGCTGAACAACTGTGTCACTAACTTAACAATTGCAGTGATTCATTTAACCAGCAAGAAAGGTTGTAAAAGGGGACAAAATTTACTAAGCAAATGCCTCAACAACAGAAAATTTTTGGTTCATTCATAATCGTAACTTGAGGACTACCTGTATCTAGCTGAACTGGAGGGGTACTTATTCTCCGACACCAATTGTTCTCCCTTCTCTATACCGTTTCCTTCCTTTTTAAGCAACTGATTTGGGGGTAAGAGATTATATTTATCAGAGATATGAACTGATATCCTGGAATTCTGAAATTGCATCAAGAATCCCCTATGGCTGTGAGTTATAGGCTGTTTACAGCTATTGCAGAAAAGCCTAGAACAAAATGGGATGTTAGTGGTTATCAGCTTCTATTATACCATCCTAATTCTAGTCCCACTCATGATGTTGTAATTGGTTGCCAGCATACTGACTAGACTTACTTCTTAGCTGCTGTGGAGTACTCAGTAAGTGAAATGTAATACAATGGAGGACTCGGAAGTAGACAGATGCAGAGAACTTAGATCTAGTTTGATTTCTTAAAAAACTATGTCCTTGGCATTGAAACAGAAAAGGTGTGTATAAACTGTAGTTGTTGGAACATGTAATCATCTTGTTGAGAGAAATACATGTATAGATACTACCTTCTTTTAAATTGAAACCTAAACATTTGGTAAACATTGTTTATCTCAATCTCACTGTGGTATGTTTTTTTTTAAAACAAGTTAAAAGTTCATGGCAATGCTTGTGAAAAATCAGTAAGATACTAGTACTACCACTACTACTACTACTACTACTACTACTACTACTACTACCAATAATAATGTTGGAAGGGACCTTGGAGGTCATCTAGTCCAAGCCCCTGCTCAGGCAGGAAACCCTATACCATTTCAGAAAAATGGTTGTCCAATCTCTTCTTAAAAACTTCTAGAGTTGGAGCATTCACAGCTTCTGGAGGCAGGTTGTTCCACTGATTAATTGTTCTAACTGTCGGAAATTTCTCCTTAGTTCTAGGTTGCTTCTCTCTTTGATTAGTTTTCATACATAAGATATAAGTTAAGTGAAGGCTTTCAATGCTAGTCATCCCCTTAGCATTTGAACAGTTACTTCACATTTTTCTTCCCTGAAATTCAACAAATTCACAAAACAAACCTGTAGATAGTAAATTGACCAAACCTTAAAAGTTTGTTTGCATTTGTGATATAGGTGGTATGATCAAGTTACGACCATATTAGAACCTGTCCAATACGCTTGTAACTCATAACAGTTGTAAAGTGGGTTGGTCACAGTATTAACCCAATTTTATGTCCCTTTTGTAATGGTCATTAAGTGAATCACTATGGCAAATCCACAGTAATTAAGCCAAACAATTATTTGTTGCGGGTATAATTTTGCCAAAAACTAGAAGTAAAAGCATGATCATAGGACTGCAAATGTAGGTCATTTGCCAAATGCCTGAAGTGCAGTCACATGACTGCAGAGGGGGAACTGTCATAACTTTGAATCCGGGTCATAAATGCCCTCCCATGTAGAGCCATTGTAACTTTAAATGGTTGCTAAGCAACCAGTTGTAAGTCAAGAACTACCTGTAATTTTATGACAGTAGTATATCTAACTTTCTCATAATAACATTTCATCAGTCTGATTCTTGCATGAAAGGGCATTATGATGTTGGACATGTCCCTCAAATTGTATGACTTAAGGCTCCTGTACAAAGGTTTATGTGCTTAATTATATGCGTGTACACATGGGGTCCTTTTCTCCTAATGACCTTCTGCAGCACTTTTCAAAATGTATCTGAAAAGCTGTTCTGAGTGATCTTTTTGAGGAATGTCACGGAGCAAATTGACAATAATCCAGATGTCCTATCTGGTATATAGCTGTTTGCCAGCATGCCTCTTTAAAAGAATCAAAACTGTACTAATTCAGTCTAGTTCAGTGCCCCAACTGCCTAGTTCATCCAACATTTGCATTGATTTTTAACTACAGTGAAAAATTGCTGCAGCGTAACATGTCTTGCTTCAAAGCCAGGGCTAAAAAATGATTATTGATTCTCTGTATAATCCACATGCAGGAACCATTTTACAGAACCCTCCATATAACATGTTAAACACTTTCCAGTTGACCCACCACTAATTATTCTCTTAATTCTAGGGTTATTTGTTCATCTCCGTGCTTGTGAATTCGAACAGTGAATTGATACGTCTGATAAACAATGCAATCAAGAATGATTTAGCTAGCCGGAACCCCACTTTCATGGGACTAGCTTTGCACTGCATTGCTAATGTGGGTAGCAGAGAAATGGCTGAAGCATTTGCTGGTGAAATTCCCAAAATACTGGTAGCTGGGTAAGTAATATACACACAAGCTGAGTATTAGTAGACAGTTGAGTTCATTCTGTTAGGTGTAACAAGTATCATATCGTATTTAAGAGCCTTGGTGGAGCAGTGGGCTAATGCCTCCTTAGGTAACACCAGCTGCCTGCAATTAGTGCAGGTTCAAGTCCCACCAGGCTCAAGGTTGACTCAGCCTTCCATCCTTCCAAGGTAGGTAAAATGAGGACCCAGATTGTTGGGGGCAATTAAGCTGACTTTGTAATAATGCCGCTGGGGTGTGTGTGAAAGCCCTAATAAGCAGGCATATACATAGAATGAAGGCTACTGCTAAGCTTGTAAGCCGCCCTGAGTCTTCGGAGAAGGGCGGGATATAAATGGAATTAAAAATAAATAAAATAAATAAATAAATAAACACACTTTTTCTTGCCATTGGTGGTTGATTATGTTTTTAAGGCTATAAATTTTTTTTAAAAAAATTGCCTTAGAATTGGCTTTATTAGATTGCTAAATTTTGCAATCTTGCTTAAGTGCTAGTTTAAATGCGGTGCCAAATTTATATTGAACGTCCATTTCTATTTCTGTGTTTTGCAGAAGTTTATTTTTTATTTTATATATTTACTACTCAAATTTATATACTCACCCATCTCATTAAGGGTAAAATCTTGAAGCTCATATGACGCAAAAATCTCTTTAATGTGTTTGCATGCTGTAGTGAACCAATGTTATCTTTATGATAGTAAGAGGAAGCCTTATGAAGAAAATCTAAACTTTGAAATGTTTTATTAGAACTAGCTGTTTAATTACAGTGAAAATAAACCTTTTATTTTACTGAGCTAAAATAACAGGGATGTGCAGCCTTATAGGCTTAAGAAAATTTCTTGGAGGCAAGTAACCTTATTTTATACAAGAAATCTGATAAGTTGAAATAGTGTATGAATTGTAAAGTGATGTGTGTATTGGCAACATACATTTTCCAATCGTGATAGTACATTTAGGAATTCTGCAGTATATATATATATATTCTGGTAACTGAATATGCTTTCTTTTCATTCAAATTTAGATGGGTACGCCAGTAGATTACCTGTGCACCTATGAACGTATCCCTTGGTCTTCTAGAAAATGCCTCTATAAAATTTGATGTAACTGGAAACGTTATATGCTACATCAGTAACAAAGTGATAGGAAGTCTAAAATTATTTTCCATCTCCTTTTCTCACTGGGATACAAAAGATTCCAGTTTATAGAATCAATTGCTCAGCTAGATGATTAGTTTCCAATTACTTTCTGTATGAGGGAAGTTTTTCTTTCCACTATACAACTGTCTATCTCAGGGAGTTTGGGGAGATCTTTACAATTATTGACAGGATTTTGTTTGTTTTTGCAGAGACACCATGGATAGTGTAAAGCAAAGTGCAGCCCTCTGCTTGCTACGATTATACAGAACATCTCCTGATCTGGTGCCAATGGGAGACTGGACATCAAGAGTTGTGCACCTTCTCAATGACCAGCATCTGGTAAGCACAGCTGAATACATAACCTAGTTGGAGGTTTTCTCCAAATCATATCCAAAGTATGAGACGTTCCAAGGAAACAACATAAGATTGTCCTTTTCCTGTCTATACTTTGAAGAAGTTTTTGTTTTTAACATTTTTCCCCACAGGAACTGCGGCTCTATTAGTTCTTCCAGAATTGTGGAGCAGAAACATTTTTTTTTATTCCTACAAATCTACTCACTAACTGAGAATTATGGAGTACTCTCAGACTACAAATTGCTCATTTATAGATAATGCAGGTCAATTTAAACTAGGCAGAAGCTCTATCCCAGCTTCCAGTTTTACACTTAACAATAGCACCTCCATCTTGTCTGGATTTCATTTCAGCTTGCCCTTCCTCACTCAACCCATTATTGAATTTAGGTAAGGTTCAAAGGTATCAACTGCTTATTTGGAACTGGATAATAAAACGCAATAGAGTGGTTTGTTATTAGCTTACTGATGTCCAGTGCTTTTTTTGTAAAAAAAAAAAAAGGTGCCAGAACTCACACACATCATACAACCCGCCTTGCCTACCCTACAGTTGGAAAAAAAACCTTCAATTTTTAGTGTATCTAAAAGACTAGGATTTTGTTCAAGGTAAGTTGATACTGTTAATGTTACCATGCACTGTGTGGCTTTAAATTATAAGAAGGCATTTTATTAATCTTTTGGGACATTTACCGCTGGCATACATGTTCAGTTTAATGAGTGGAAATGTCAGCTTTCTATGTGGAATGAAATTGGCCCAATAAAACAAAATTTGGTTGCTTGTAAAAGATTGAATTATTTTTAAGAAGTTGTCAAGGTGGAAAAAGTTACATTTGGAGTTTAATATGGATATTGACTTGAAACAAATTAAAGTTGAAACTTTGTCAGTGAACAGATTACTTTCAATTTATCTTTAAGTTAAACCCAAATTAATAAATAGATCTGATTAAACCTCATACTGTAGGTCTACCTTCACATCTGACCAATACATAATATATATTAATAATACCTCCAAATCACAAGACATTGGCTTTATTCTTATTCTTCCTCTTTGCAGTTTGAATATAAAGTATAAAAGACTAAAAAGAGATTTTCATAGACATCCCAGCCTTTGAAGTACCCAAGGAACTGAAACAGCAAAGTTTCGCTTCCATGCCAGCCATCTTTCTTTCCTCTCGCTTCACCTCTTTTTAACCTTACACCCCACCTTCTGTAAGGGGAGGCAGATGGCTCACTCACCCTCTCGTGAAAGATAACCTCCATGTTTATGTGTCTCCCACCGCCACCATCAGCTTCCACACCACATGGTCCGACCCAGCCAATCAAGCCACACTCTGGCTGTGGTGCTCTGGCACCTCATGGCTCCTCCTAGAGGAGGCAGACAGCGCCAGAGGGGACTCCGCTCGCACCATACTGCCAGCGGGGCATTTTCAAAAACAAAACAAGGATAGGAAGGGAAACAATAGGAACAGAACGCAACTCTGGAAAATCCATTGAAAAAAGATGCTGGAACTCTGTTCTGGTGCGTTCTATGACAAAAAAAGCCCTGCTGATGACACCCTACTCAAAAATTCTAGATGACTTAGATGTCTGACAACATAAGGTATAAAAGGAAAGCTGGAAGTTTGACAGTGGTCCCTCAGCACCACCTTCTGGACATGGCACGAGAAGGTCTGGAATAACTTAAAACAGGTGCTCCTGATGCCAATCCACAGTTGGTTGGGAAGGGTAACCTGGGAGGAACAGGATCAAATATTGCTGGCAGCTAGATTTTGCTTTGCAGTGTCCCTTTTTCTTGATAAGGTAATTTAAAAAGCGATATTAACTCTTTAGTGCACCTCAGATATCTATAGAAAATATCTTATTGATGAATACTGAGTTATGCTATGAAAAGAGCCTTGGTGGAGCAGTGGGCTAATGCCTCCTTAAGTAACACCAGCTGCCTGCAATTAGTGCAGGTTCGCATCCCACCAGGCTCAAGGTTGACTCAGCCTTCCATCCTTCCGAGGTAGGTAAAATGAGGACCCAGATTGTTGGAGGCAATTAAGCTGACTTTGTAATAATGCCGCTTGGGGGTGTGTGTGAAAGCCCTAATAAGCAGGCATATACATAGAATGAAGGCTACTGCTAAGCTTGTAAGCTGCCCTGAGTCTTCGGAGAAGGGCGGGATATAAATGGAATTAAAATAAAATAAAAAATAAATAAAAAGTCCTTACTTGCTTATATTTCTTACACTTGAGAATAAAAAAAAATATATCACTTGAAGTAGAAAAAGAAAGCTACTTTTAGGTAGCCTATTTAGTTTAGTAGAATTCAGAGATTCACCATCTGAAGCTCCGTGTAAAAAACATGTGTTAAATTAAAGAACACAATGATCTCATGGGTAGCTATGAAGCTAAGGATCTTGTTTTGACAGCCAAGCTTACAATCCTATAACCTGCCTGTCTATTTGCACTTACCCCAGACTTTCTGCATTTCAGCAATATTAGTTTGGGATTTGTTGCTGTGAAAGTGTTTTGAAGACACCTTGACTGTTGTTAAATCTAATTTAAGTACCATTGCGATATGAAATTCCCTTTCATCAAGCTTATAAAATGAAATATGAAACTTGATTGTATTGTTTGCGTGTAATAATGACATTGTGTACTTATGATGAATTTAAGCCTGGAAACTTTAAGGGAACTATAAAATTGCTTTTTTTCAGGGTGTAGTTACAGCTGCTACCAGTTTGATCACTACTCTGGCACAAAAGAATCCAGATGAATTTAAAACCTCAATATCTCTGGCTGTTTCCAGGCTTAGTAGGGTAAGTAGATTGTTGGCTAGATGTAATGGTGGAACAAAATATGTCAAGAATGTAAAACAAGATAATTGGTTAGGTTAATCATTTCAATTCTTTCCTGTAAAATTAAAGTATGGTTGATGCTAGGACCAATCTGATGGTTGTCCTATTTACAGTAACCCTCTTAAGCCTTTTTAATGGATCTTGGTGAATTATCTGTGTGCCTCAAACTTGTGGTAAGAATATATTTTCAGGCCACCCATTGGTATTAGATTTTTATGTTGGCTTTTATATATTTTGTTCAACTCAAAGTGGCAAACATACTGTACTGCTGCCTCCTATTTTCTCACAACTACTCTATAAAATGTACCCCTTAAATATAGGTATAAACAATTCTAAATATACTTATGGAGAGCCACTTTGGTATAGTGATTAAGATATCAGGCTAGAAACTGGGTGATTATGAATGCTACTCCTGCCATAGGTTGGACTTTAGCCAGTGACTTTCGCTCACCTCTAGGAAAGAGGCAAAGGCAAGCCACTTCTGAAATGTTTCCAAGAAAATGAGAGGAACCTGTCCTGGCAGTTGCCCAGAATCAAGACTGACTCAAAAGAACAAAAAAAAGTATATTTATTAATTGTACATACCTTTTATTCAGATTATTCACCATTTTTATGACCTTATCAACTGAGGCATTTAAAACAAAGCCATTAGCTTATTAATTATAGAGTCCAGGACTCTATTTTAGCAATTGGACAAAGACCAAATAATACAAGTTGAATAACATCTATAGATTCTTTTCTATTGGGTGTTACAGTATATTTTTATTCTGTATGCATAGTTGGTTTGGCCAAGCTTTTTCCTAATTTTATTAGTGTCTTGAAAATTGTTCTCTATTCAGCAACGTGCTATTGAATAAATATTCTCCTGATTTAACTTCAGAAATCTGATGCTTTTTCTTTTTTGGATGATTTCTTTACATAAATAGAATGACCTCTGCCACCATAACTTCCTGTTCTTTGTCCCAGAGAGACTGAGCAAGATATAGCAGTATATTTTTGTTAAATATTTAAATGTATTGTATTGCAATCTTAGGTAGTGAAGATTATCTGAGATGATGGCATCGTTGCCTCTCCTGGAGGCAAAATTTTAGTTCCTAAAGGAAAAACAAATGCTTTTTAGGCCTGTGTATAAACCACAACTTCTTTTTATGAAAGCATTTTCTTTAATTCCAGTCAGGTGAAATCTTTAATAATAGAAATGGAAACTTGGTGTAACTTTAGGAATTTTCAAATGTTAATTCTAGCCAGAAGCAATTTATTTAACTGACTCTGGTAAAGGTCATGACCTTCCTTAAATCTATTATAAAAGCTGACCTATCAGGCATATGACTCTTTCAAATGCTGATAATGGGACAGTAGGCCAATTTAAGAAATGCAGAACAGACTAATACATGTGTATCCATCCTTAAACATTCTACTATGCTTGTGCCTACATCATCATATTACATCTTTCCTGTCCAGTCAGAGGAGCAGTGCAGGGTGGGAATGACAGAGCACAGCATGGAAAATGTCATTCCCAAAAGCAGTGCCAATAATATGGGAGAGCAAGAGATGGTCACCCCATGCACCAAGGCACCAGTTGAGGTATCTGGGACATCAAAAATATTGCGGCTTTAACTCTGCTTGTCATTTAGCATTTACTAAAGACAGGGCCAGGTCTGCATTCTGAAAAATTGTATAATTAACTTCCTACTTTCTTATGAATGAAACTAATTTGAAGCCTAAATAGAGTACAGAAACATATCTATAAAAAACAAAGCATTGTATGCAAATTCCTTTACTAATGTGCCCTATTTCTCTACTATATGTAATCTGTGTGGACTTATATTTGCTGGAATTTGCTATTTAATGGTTCTATAGAAGAGAATCCTTTGCTAACTATGGATATAAATGAATATACAAAATGCTGAAGCATGTATGCATATGCATATTTGTGTGCTAAGATGTTAAGTGCAAGACCAGCCCATCCAGCTTTACACACATTACATGTGATACTCCTATACCCCGTTCAGACATGACAGTAAAATATGTGATGATGGTTCAGCACATTGATTCTCTTTGTTTTTTTGTATATTATCAAAGTCTCTTCAAAATCCCAGCTTGCTTTCCCTTTTCTTTCATCAAACTTGGTGCAAAATGAGCATTTTCTATCCATGGTTATTCTGTTCTTTTTTCCCCTGACAAATCTCAAGGGCACTATTTTCTCCCATCTGTTCAAAAAAATGATATAATTGTGAATTTAGTAAGTAGTAAGTATTAAAGGCACATTCAGATAACAGTTTGATACAACTAAGTACATGTAGGTTTCTTATTTCGTCTTTTTCCATCCCATACTATTTTTTCCAACTCTTCAAAACTGGGCACAGTTCTGTCTGCCCTTGTCAAGTTTCCTGTTCTGTACCCTTTGATCATATTCGCACCTAGACTAGTGCATTTTCATATTCATAAGGAGAAAAAATACCCTTAAAAGTTACTCCAGCCAAGCTACCTCCCCAGAAGCCATTTTAGGTGTGTTTGAGTAGTGATGAGGAGTTTTTCCCTTCCTGCTTTGAGTGATTGGTCAGTTTTGACAGAAGCAGTTGCTGTGTATCTCTCTTCCATTAGCTGCCAGTTTCCTTTCCAGAAAAAATTATTGGACTGCAAAAGTGGCCTAAAAACCAGGAGATGGTGAGTTCTAGTCCTCCTTTAGGCATAAAATTTGGCTGGATGACTTTGGGTCAGCCACTCTCTCACAACCCAAGCCAACTCACACCCCCTTGAACTGTACAAACTTGAGTTATACAAAATAAAAGCAGCATTTAACAACAACAACAGCAAGAATAAGAATATATCAAGAATCAATTATGCATTTGTTTGTATTTTAGAAGTCTATTATTCCCAAGCATTGTGTAAATTAGTAGCAACTTATGTTAAAATATGTACTTTTGCCTTTTGTGTGCTCTGAGAAGCTGCTTGAATGTTTATGAATTTCTGGCACACCTTTCACTACATCAGTGCTCAAGCTTCTATGTTTTATTTTCTTGAATTTTAATTCCTGTTTTCTTAGACTTCATTAAAATTCAGAATCTGCACTGGGCATACCCTAGGCTTACAAAATGTCATCAGAAAGTAACAGAAAAATTTTGCTTTCAGATTGTGACATCAGCATCTACTGATCTCCAGGATTATACTTACTACTTTGTCCCTGCTCCATGGTTGTCTGTGAAGCTCTTGAGATTGTTGCAGTGCTATCCTCCACCAGGTGAAGTAATGGAAACTATCATAGTTTCATGCTTCCTTTAATTAGCAAAGAACAGCTAATAGCATTTGTATGGATGTGATCATAGAGACAGCAGTGTATGAAATTAGGGTAGCTATGTGCATGCTCACATGCGCTTAAAATCACCTTTACCCCTTTGAATCCAAACTGCTGTAAAGGGATGGAGGTTTTTGGTATTTTTTTAAAAATAATAAGTGGCTGAATAAGCATATATGGTTTTCATTATTTTGGAACAAATATAGCTTGGCTGAACAAACATTTCCTGGATCCAACTCCTTTAACAGAATGCTGTTTGGCTCTTTCCTTGGTCTAGTGACATTTGGCTATTTTTTAAAAAAGTGATTTAAATGATGGTATAGATGAAATCCTTACAACTTTATAGGAAACAGAAAGCTCAGAGAGATCAGTGACCCCATAAAAGGCAGAATAAAGATTAAAAGCAAATTTGGATTCTGGGCCAAAGCTTCAAGAGGCAGTTCAGCATCCATAAGGTGAGAAAATATTCATTAAAGAAGTAAAGATTGGAAAAGACACCCTGGATAATCTCAAGTGGTGCATGAGCTGCCAATGTGATGCCATTACTAAAATGCAGTTGTAGGGTGCAGTATCAAAAACCTAGTGTCCAGAACTTGAAACAAAAGTTACATTACATTTTATACTTATCTGACTGCTTCTGGAATATTGTTCTGGATGTTGCTTTTTTAAAAATTGTTTACAAATTGGAGAAATGCAAAAGGAGAGAGGTATTTGTGGAACTGTCCAATGAGAAGCTTCTGGATATATTTAACTTGGAGTTCTTAAGATGAGTGAAAGATGCAATTAGAGTTTTCAGATAACAGGTTTGCCATTCAGAGGAAAAAGCAAATGCACCCAAGCACAATGTTAGGTTAGAAATTGCAGGAAGACAGATTTGAATTAAACTTTAGGCAAAAAAAGTTCTTGTGAAGCCAGTATAAGCGTTCTTGAATAATAAGTGAATGTTCTTGGAAATGCTAAGCAGAGACTAGATGGCCATATATCATAAGTGCTATATTTACTGCTTGTGTTGGAGGTCTCTTCCAGATAATATCTGGAATAACATCTCCTGCAAGTATAACATTCCTGAGTCCCATATGTACACCTTGTTCTTGTGGGGCAAAAGGTCAAGACTATTACAATTTGAAAATGAATGTCCTTCCATTGCATCAAAACATGATTGGCTGGGAACTGTTCTCCTGCACTTAAATTCAGTTTGACTTATTTGTCTCCTATATTGTCAAATAGTTTAAAGCAGGGGTGTCAAACTCGCAACATCACATGACTTGTGACGTATCTTGACTTTTTTTCCCCATTGCCGGCAATGGGGTGGGCGCGGTTTCGCTATGATGCATCCGGACTGCGGGCCGGCAGTTTGACACCCCTGGTCTAAAGCCAATTAGTTGTAATATAGATAGAAAAGGTGACTGTTGAATTAGCTTTTTAAGCAAGGATGGATTTCTCAGCATTCCTGATCCTTACTTGCTCCATACTTGCCTGATGCTAGAAAGCAGATTGCAGAGAATCAATCTTTCCTCCATTCCATTTTGACAAGCCTACCCAGCTCTGAGAAACATTGGGGTGTAGGAAGATACTATGTTGAATTTTTGTTTTAGTTCACTACTGCCACAAACATGAGCAATGCATGCAAGCTGCTATTGTTTTTCTACTTAAAAATGTAACTTTCCCATTCTTCACATGCTTATGGTTGGAATTATTTAATGCTGTGTATTGTATTAAAGTTAACAGATGCCTAGATCAGAAATCATTAGCTACTCTATACTTGCAGGAGAATGTTATTCCAGATGTTATCTGGAAATAGCACTGAGTTTTTCACTGAGACATTTAAAAGGCGTGCAGTATTTGTGTAATTTTACATTGTTCAGCCAATTTGCCTAATGAGTTTCTTTCTCCCAGAAGACCCTTCCGTTCGAGGACGTCTCACAGAATGTCTGGAAACTATTCTTAACAAAGCTCAAGAACCTCCTAAATCGAAGAAAGTGCAGCATTCAAATGCAAAGAACGCTGTACTGTTTGAGGCGATTAGTTTAATTATCCACCATGACAGGTAAGATTTGGAGGAAAACTGTGCTTTGAAAACTGGCATGCCGTTTTAAAACAGCACTGAAATGTCACTTTGCGTGTCACTTCAAAGGCCTGTTCAGTGGCCATTTCCAGCTCGAATCTTACCAAATTTGAAGAATTAGGAGCTGTTTGAACAACAATGTTACGTTATTCTAAAACTAAGCCAACAGGATCGTTCTTGCTAGAAGACACCATAACCCGCAACACGCCATAGCAATCCGGTCTTTCTTCCACTTGGTTACTGGTACCGGGATTCATATTTTGTCTTTCTTAAAAAAACAAAGAAGCAAACATGCAGGGTGTGAAGAGTTTAAGTCCTTTGTTTTATTTTTAAAACGAGCTCTACATACCTGAAGCATAGGAAAAAAAGAGTATATAGGAGTGGCTCTCTGTTTTGCAGCTGTTCCTACACTAAACTTTGGTTTCCTGGAAGACTTACTGGTTGCTTAATCATGAAGCCACGTGCCAGCTATGGTTTCATATGGTCTCTGCCTTAACCTCAGTCTGGATTTATTTCCGAGTTCACCCACAATCCTAAACTGAAACACTGTTTGTTTAGCATGTTGTGTGAATCAGGAGCAGCCTATATGGGAGATATGAAAGATATTTTTTTCTATTGAGATTGTATTCCATTTCAGAATTCTACCTAAAAGAATGACTTGAAAATGAGTCTCAGCCACATGTCTTCACAAGTGACTGTATCCATAGTACATCTCAATCCTAGTTTTCCTCAGTCAATCTTGAATTCATACACTTTCCCTTGAGAGGACACGTATTTTTGAACTTGGTCAATCGTTGTCTTTTTGCTTCATTTATTATCAATGTATTTTCATTTATTAAAAACAGTCCCAAAATAGAGGATACTTTGATGATGCTGGGATCGAATAATAAGAACAAATGTAATCTTATGAAAAAAATCACAAGACTTTGTTAAATTGTTTTCTTTGGGTAAGATTGATGCAAACAATACAAGTAGCTCTTGGTCCTAATTTTATAATCCAAGGTTTTGTGTTTCTGTGGTTGCTAAGGAGAAACCATAGCTGATAAAGATTTTTGTGTAGCTACAGGTTTTAACTTGTTTTTTGTTACTATATAAACATGCAAAACGGCAGATGGGCTTTTGTGCATGTGTAAAGTACATCTTTAAAGATCCTTTTACCCAAGGCCTTGGTTTCCATAGTTGTAGAATGGAACTGAATCTTTATGAAGAACAAGGACCATCTGTACATACTTGCCTGGCAATTGCATGATATTATTTTCTCCTAATTCTTAAATTATGGCTGATGCTGCTCACCCATGGATAATTCCCATGTGTTAGTAGTATTGTAAAGTCACATAGGAATGTCAGATGTTACTTCCTGAATCCAAGACAGATCACTCTGGAAGTAGAATAACACTCTCCCTATGCCAATAACTATTGCTGATGAGGTCATCCATATCACCAAAACTTTTAATTTTGATGAAATAGCATGGAAAGTAAATATGTCAACAGAAACAAGACAACATCTACATTTATTGGTGACTGGAAAAACCTTGTGTTTTATATAAAAATAAAAAAATGAACTTGTGATTTAGGGTTTTGATCTTTAGACATGATAGAGCAGTGGCTCCCAACCTTTTCTAGAATGCTTCTGATACATTCTCGCACCCATTACAAATGTTTGAAATAACGGCAACGAATTATGCATAAACACTATAATTTTGAAAACCCAAGTTTTCGCACCCCCTGGAATATCATCTCGCACTGCCAGGAGGTGCGAGCACCCCTGGTTGGGAATCCCTGTGATATATAGAAAGAAGAGAGTCATGACGTAACTTGAGAGAAGTTAAAATATAATTATATTTAATAACTCTCGTGAAGAATATCAGAAAATACTTCTTTATGCCTTTTATCTTCTTTTTTCTACTTCTATTTTCTTTTTTACTACACTTTTAGCTTTTTCTATTTCTTTTTCATGTTCTTTCTTCTTTGTTCTAATATAATTTGTAGTCGTTCTTATTCTTGAAACTGTGTGTGTGTATGTGTGTGTGTGTGCGTGTGCGCGCGCCATCGTTACTACATCAGGATTATACTTAATTGTATTACCCCAAAATGCACACTCCCAATCCTTATGAAATGCTGTGTGAAAATGATACAGATAAAACTTCCTGCTTTAAAATGGAATGGTACTTACTATTATTGCTAACATTCAGAAGATATTAGCTAGACTTTTAATGGTAGGGAAGGTACCTTATAATGCTCTCATTAATGCTCTGTAGTACAACTTGTGCTACTGATCGTTACAGTTTGTTATGTCTTTACATTCTCTCTTCTGCCTAGTGAACCAAACCTGCTTGTTCGTGCCTGTAATCAGCTAGGCCAATTTTTGCAACACCGGGAAACTAATCTTCGTTACTTAGCATTGGAAAGCATGTGCACACTTGCCAGCTCTGAATTTTCACATGAGGCTGTGAAAACACACATAGAAACAGTGATCAATGCATTGAAGGTAACATCTGGTTCTCTATATTGTCTACAATCCTGATTCTACTGTTTAATTGAATTTTATTTTATTTGTTTAAATCATTTATAGACCTGCCTATTTTATCAGCTCTGGGCGACTCCCAGTCAAAAGTTAAAACAGCATAAAAATTATATTAAAATGACAAAACTAGACACACGGCGAATGCCTTAGTGGAAGCCTGGGAAAGGGCAGCCACAGAGGCACTTGACCGAGTTGTACCCTTGCGGCCCCTGACTCGGCGCAGATCCCACCGAGCTCCATGGTTCTCCGTGGAGCTTCGGGAGATGAAGTGTCGGAGACGGGGTCTAGAGAGCTGTTGGAGGTCCAGCCGATCCGAATCCGACCGATTGCGACTAAGAACCTATATGAGGTCTTATCTCGCAGCGATAAGGGCGGCGAGGTCTAACCACTTCGCTACCCTTATTGCGTCCGCAGATAACCGCCCGGCCGCCCTGTTTAGGGTGACCCGCTCCCTCCTTAATCAGGAGGTGAGGGAGGAACCCTTGCAGGGTCGTGCCGAGGAGTTTAGTCAACATCTGTCGGACAAAATCGCTCGGATTCGGACCGGTCTGGACTGCGACTGGGCAGAGTCTGATGATCAGGACACGGGCGGTCTTGTCGATATTATCTGGGAGGAGTTTGATTCTGTGACTCCAGAGGAAGTGGACAGGATTATGGGGAGGTTGAGCTCCACCACATGTTTATTGGACCCGTGCCCTTCCTGGCTGGTTTATGCGGCTCAGGAGGGGACACGAGGCTGGTTCCAGGCGGTTATATCTGCCTCTTTGAGTGAGGGCAGTTTCCCCGCCGTCTTGAAGGAGGCGGTGGTGAGACCTCTCCTCAAGAAGCCTGCCTTGGACCCAGCTGTGTTAAATAACTTTCGTCCGGTCTCCAACCTTCGCTTTCTTGAGAAGGTTGTTGAGAGTGTGGTGGCGCATCTGGTCCTGGATGAAGCGGATTATCTAGACTCTTACCAATCGGGTTTCAGGCCCGGGCATAGCACGGAGACGGCATTGGTCGCTCTGGTGAATGATCTCTGGAGCGCCCGGGACAGGGGACATTCCTCTGTCCTAGTCCTATTAGACCTCTCAGCGGCATTCGATACCATCGAACATGGTATCCTGCTGCGGCGTCTCAGGGGATTGGGAGTGGGAGGCACAGTCTTTCAGTGGTTCTCCTCCTATCTCCTGGGACGTTCGCAGTCGGTGTTGGCAGGGGGGCAGAGGTCGACCTCGAGGCCTCTCGCTTGTGGAGTCCCTCAGGGGTCGGTCCTCTCGCCTCTCCTGTTCAACATCTACATGAAACCGCTGGGTGAGATCATTCGTGGTTTTGGAGTTGGGTATCATCAGTATGCTGATGATACCCAGCTTTTTATTTCGACCCCAAACCACCCCAGTGATGCCCTCGACATGATGTCCCGTTGCCTGGAGGCGGTTCGGGTCTGGATGGGGAGGAACAGACTTCAACTCAACCCCGACAAGACTGAGTGGCTGTGCATACCGGCATACCGGGATATTCAGAATATCCCATCTCTTTCTATGGGGGGTGAGCTATTACCCCCCGTAGATAGGGCTCGCAACTTGGGAGTCCTCCTAGATTCACGGCTTACTTTGGAAGATCACATAGTGGCCGTGACTAGGGGGGCCTTCGCCCAGGTTCACCTGGTGCGCCAGTTGCGGCCCTATCTAGACTGGGATGCCCTGCGTACGGTCACTCATGCACTCGTGACCTCTCGTTTAGACTACTGCAATGCTCTCTACATGGGGCTGCCCTTAAAGACCACTCGGAGGCTCCAACTGGTACAGAATGCAGCCGCGAGAGTTGTGTTGGGAGTCTCCCGATACTCCCATGTTACACCTCTGCTCCGTGAGCTGCATTGGCTCCCAGTTGTCTTCCGGGTGAGGTTCAAGATGCTGGTATTGACCTACAAAGCCCTACATGGCATGGGTCCGGAATACCTTGGGGAGCACCTGCGGCCGGCATCAACTTCCCTCCGCCCAATACGCTCCCACAGAGAGGGTCTCCTCAGGGTGCCACCGGTCAAAGAATGCCGACTGGTGGCCCCCAGGGGGAGGGCGTTCTCTGTGGGCGCGCCGGATTTATGGAATCGTCTTCCGGTTGAGCTCCGGATGGCGCCCGACCTTTGCTCCTTCCGGCGCGATCTAAAGGCGCATCTCTTTGAACAAGCTGGCCTGGCCTGATGGGAGGGGGTTGGGTTTTTATTACTTTTAAATGCGTTTTAATCTATTTAAGAGTTCTGGGCACTTGTTTAATCTTTTTTAATTTTTGTATTCTGTCTTTTTAACATGTATTGCCCTGTTCACCGCCCTGAGTCCTTCGGGAGAAGGGCGGTATACAAATAAAATAAAAATTAAAATTAAAATTAAAATTAAACCTAGCACCAAAATAAATTCTGATAACGCATTTTATTGGTTTTTCTAGCTAGTTATCTCCAAATTTTTATTCAGCTATTGCAGGCTATGTTTTTTTCCCCCCTTGGAACTTCTTTAAAACATTTCATAACCCACGATAAGGTTCAAGTTTTTCCAGTTAGGCCATGCTTGAACTGTAGCTCCCATTCTGTACTATTATATAAAAATTTAGCAAGTAGAATAATGTGCGTTGGTGGTCCTAAGAAGAGCACTCTTTACCAATGAAGACGCAGAAAAGAGGGGGGAAAGATAAAAGCAATTCTGGAGAAAGGAAGAGAAGTCAAAATTTATTGTGCGGGAGTTCCCTGCTTTCTGAAAATGTGCCACGCCTGCATGATTGAAGCTAGGGCTGAACTTAACCACAGATAGGCAATAATTTAGGAACAGGACATTCATTCCACAGGGAATGAAATTGAGAATAATTTGTACACTCAAGTCTTTCATCTTCCATTTTCTGCCGTGCATCGATTCCTGTTTCTTGTCCCTTCTGTCGCTGGTATTGGTTTGACCCTTGGTATTCTGTGGCTTGAGGCAAAAAGGAAAAAAAGAGAGAAAAGAAAAGTCTATCCTATACCTTGTACAAATGGCTAGATGGCCCATTTTGAATCTGTCTTCAGAACTGAAGATGGAATATTGTCCTTTGCTGCACCTGAAAATACCATTTAGCTTGGAGGATGCTGAACAGGCAATAAGACATACAGCTTTCTCTTCTTTGGTATTGCTACTGTCTAAGCAAGTATATTATATAGACGTGGCCCTATTACTAGGTTGGTGTCTCTCATTTAATCCTGGATACTTTCTAATCAGTTCAAGAAAGATTTTTGGATAAGAAAAGATACTGGCCTTTTGTTCTTTTATTTCATCCCTATTTTAAAGAGTTTCTGAGGACTCTGTGCAATGTATAAAGGTAAAGGTTCCCCTGCACACACGTGCTAGTTGTTTCCAGCTCTAGGGGCCGGTGCTCATCTCCGTTTCAAAGCCGAAAAGCGCTTGTCCGTCTGTGGTCATGTGGCCAGCATGACTAGACGCCAAAGGCGTACGGAATGCTGTTACCTTCCCACCGTAGTGGTCCCTATTTTTCTACTTGCATTTTTATATGCTTTCGAACTGCTAGGTTGGCAGAAGCTGGGATGAGTAACAGGCGCTGTTACGTGGCACTCGGGCTTCAACCTGCCAAACTGCCGACCATCTGATCGACAAGCTCAGCGTCCTAATACATATTTTTAATCCATTGAATTATCTTCTACTTTATCTTAAAGTACCTGAATGGAACTTTAGTTCCGCTAGCAATAAAACTGTTCTTTCAGACACTATACATTTATAGGCATTTTATGCCAAGTACTATTTGAGACTTCTTGAAGTAATGACAAAATTGCCTATTATTGATTCTGATTCAATTCTCAGTATCTCAATATTCTCAAAGTCTTATAATATACTTATATGTTTGAAAATTATTTCATATCTTTCCCCCAAAAAAATTATGTTATATTTATGATGCTACTTCTAGACTGAGAGAGATGTAAGTGTACGACAGAGAGCAGTGGATCTTCTGTATGCTATGTGTGACCGAAGCAACGCCCAACAAATTGTAGCCGAAATGCTGAATTATCTGGAAACGGCTGATTATTCTATTAGAGAAGAAATTGTAAGTTTTTAATTATGTATCTTAGCTTTCATTGCATGCTGTGGATGTAACATTACAAGGTTTTATTTTGTTTTGACAATCTACATATCATGCTTAAGAATTTCAATAGCAACTAAACTTATTTTAAAAAATATAACAATGAAATTAGAAATGGTTTTGGGAACAGGAATTATTGTTACTACTTGGAGCTTGAAATATGGTACTCTGGCACACAATTCAAGGGAGTAACTAACAAAGGTCATACATAGAGTTTAGTGTTATAGCAGTAATTCCTCCCTATTAAAATGAGCATCATTTTTCTTCTGAACAAAAACCTGCTGCCAGCATTGCTCAGTTCATTAAACTATGTATACACACTGCTCATTGTAAAAAAAAAATTGCATTTGATTAGAATATTTGTAAAACTACGCTGTATCAGGCCTTTGTTATTAGTTCAAAGATAAATATTAATTTGTGTTGTACTAAATGGCTATTTTTTTTGTAACTGGTAAAATAAGGTGACCCATATCTTTCTTTCTTTCTTTCTTTCTTTCTTTCTTTCTTTCTTTCTTTCTTTCTTTCTTTCTTTCTTTCTTTCTTTCTTTCTTTCTCTCTTTCTCTCTCTCTCTCTCTCCCTCCCTCCCTCCTTCCTTCCTTCCTTCCTTCCTTCCTTCCTTCCTTCCTTCCTTCCTTCCTTCCAGGTACTCAAAGTTGCAATTTTGGCTGAGAAATATGCAGTAGACTACACCTGGTATGTGGATACCATACTGAATTTGATTCGAATTGCCGGGGACTACGTTAGTGAAGAAGTCTGGTACAGAGTAATTCAAATAGTAATTAACAGAGATGATGTTCAAGGATATGCTGCAAAGACAGTGTTTGAGGTAAGAAAAGGTTACTGTTTGGCAGTCTTTTCTACCTACAACTCATTGTAATTTATAATAACAGCAAAATAGTTGTATAATTCATGAATAGAAGCTAAGTAGTTATGTGGGAGAAGACTCTTTTAAATGGATCTTTTTCTTTTTTACTTCTTGTATTTCTTCTTCCTTGCATTGTTTTAGCAGTTGTTTTTTTTAATTACCTGGCTCTAATAGTTTGTAATTTTAGTATCTATGGTACCACCTGTAATTTTAGTGTGTACCTATAAAGCATTAATAGGTAACCTGTAAGTAGTATTTTTTGATAGATGGGATAAGAGCTTTATAGAAAAAGGTAAAATGGATTTGATAACTGATGATTTGTTAGTTACAAAAATATGCAGTGTGATTCCTTTTTTTTAAAAAATATTGTGCTTTTATGAATGTGTAGCGTTATCAGACTAACCAGAACAAAAGCAGTGACAATGCGATATTAGATATTCATCTTCTCAAGGCTCTTCCTTCATTTAAATTCCTTCGTATCATCCATATTGGCCTATTATAGTTTTAAAGCTCTAATTTGGCTCCAGGACTTTAGACAGAAGCTCTACTAGGATTTACTTATCCAGTATTAAGAACAAAATTCTTCTGGCTTGGCAAGGATCAAAAACCAGATGATAATTGTCAAGGTCAGCTAGCTATGAAGAGTCATATACTTAAAACTAAGCCTTGACCTGAAGATATGTGATAAAGCTTTGCTTGAGAGAGTTTTCAAGTACCGTATATACTTGAGTATAAGCCGACTCGAGTATAAGCCGAGACCCCCAATTTCACCCCCAAAAACTGGAAAAAGTTATTGACTCGAGTATAAGCCGATCCGCCGTTCTGCAAGCCTGAATACACAGGAATACCCTGTGTGGCCGCGGCTCGTCGGCAGGTCTCCGTTCCTCCTGCCGACCTTTGGGGAGGTTTGGGCGCCTCCCCAAACCTCCCCAAACCTCGGCAGGTCTCCGTTCCTCCTGCCGACCTTTGGGGAGGTTTGGGCGCCTCCCCAAACCTCCCCAAACCTCGGCAGGTCTCCGTTCCTCCTGCCGACCTTTGGGGAGGTTTGGGCGCCTCCCCAAACCTCGGCAGGTCTCCGTTCCTCCTGCCGACCTTTGGGGAGGTTTGGGCGCCTCCCCAAACCTCCCCAAACCTCGGCAGGTCTCCGTTCCTCCTGCCGACCTTTGGGGAGGTTTGGGCGCCTCCCCAAACCTCCCCAAACCTCGGCAGGTCTCCGTTACTCCTGCCGACCTTTGGGGAGGTTTGGGCGCCTCCCCAAACCTCGGCAGGTCTCCGTTCCTCCGCGCAGACCTGCCGACCTTTGGGGAGGTTTGGGCGCCCCCCCAAACGTCCCCAAACCTCGGCAGGTCTCCGTTCCTGTTTGGGGAGGTTTGGGCGCCTCCCCAAACCTCGGCAGGTCTCCGTTCCTGTTTGGGGAGGTTTGGGCGCCTCCCCAAACCTCCCCAAACCTCGGCAGGTCTCCGTTCCTCCGCGCAGACCTGCCGACCTTTGGGGAGGTTTGGGCGCCTCCCCAAACGTCCCCAAACCTCGGCAGGTCTCCGTTCCTGTTTGGGGAGGTTTGGGCGCCTCCCCAAACCTCCCCAAACCTCGGCAGGTCTCCGTTCCTCCGCGCAGACCTGCCGACCTTTGGGGAGGTTTGGGCGCCTCCCCAAACCTCCCCAAACCTCGGCAGGTCTCCGTTCCTGTTTGGGGAGGTTTGGGCGCCTCCCCAAACCTCGGCAGGTCTCCGTTCCTCCGCGCAGACCTGCCGACCTTTGGGGAGGTTTGGGCGCCTCCCCAAACGTCCCCAAACCTCGGCAGGTCTCCGTTCCTGTTTGGGGAGGTTTGGGCGCCTCCCCAAACCTCCCCAAACCTCGGCAGGTCTCCGTTCCTCCGCGCAGACCTGCCGACCTTTGGGGAGGTTTGGGCACCTCCCCAAACCTCGGCAGGTCTCCGTTCCTGTTTGGGGAGGTTTGGGCGCCTCCCCAAACCTCCCCAAACCTCGGCAGGTCTCCGTTCCTCCGCGCAGACCTGCCGACCTTTGGGGAGGTTTGGGGAGGCGCCCAAACCTCCCCAAAGGTCGGCAGGAAGAACGGAGACCTGCCGAGGTTTGGGGAGGTTTGGGGAGGCGCCCAAACCTCCCCAAAGGTCGGCAGGTCTGCGCGGAGGAACGGAGACCTGCCGAGGTTTGGGGAGGCGCCCAAACCTCCCCAAACAGGAACGGAGACCTGCCGAGGTTTGGGGACGTTTGGGGAGGCGCCCAAACCTCCCCAAAGGTCGGCAGGTCTGCGCGGAGGAACGGAGACCTGCCGAGGTTTGGGGAGGTTTGGGGAGGCGCCCAAACCTCCCCAAACAGGAACGGAGACCTGCCGAGGTTTGGGGACGTTTGGGGAGGCGCCCAAACCTCCCCAAAGGTCGGCAGGTCTGCGCGGAGGAACGGAGACCTGCCGAGGTTTGGGGAGGCGCCCAAACCTCCCCAAACGTCGGCAGGTCTGCGCGGAGGAACGGAGACCTGCCGAGGTTTGGGGAGGCGCCCAAACCTCCCCAAACGTCGGCAAGTCTCCGTTCCTCCGCGCCCTGCCTGCCTGCTTCTTTCCGCTGCGGAAAGAAGCAGGCAGGCAAGGCGCGGAGTTTGGGGAGGTGCGCGCGCACCTCCCCAAACCTCCCCAAACTTCGGCAGGTCTCGGACGGCGGTGGCTTGGGAGAGGTGCGGGCGATCCCGGAAGCACCAAAGCCTCGGCCGCGCACAAGTCCTCGGTAAGTTTTTTTTGTTGACTGGAGTATAAGCCGAAGTGGAATTTTTCAGCCCAAAAAGTGGGCTGAAAAATTCGGCTTATACTCAAGTATATACGGTAAGTTATATGGTATTCTTAACATAGTCAAGGTGTTCCTATTGCAGGTAACAAGTCATCTTTCATGTGTCTAACGCCTAAGTAATGATCCATTTTCTATCAAAAGCTGTGATATACAAAGTACCATTTTTATTAGCAACGTGTGGGACCAAGGTCATTGGAGGAAATAGTCAGACTCAAAAGCTGGCAGGAAACTCAATTTTCTATTCCTATTTTTCCCCCCAATTATTTTTCCTCCCAATTCATTGTTAGGGACTGGGCATAACCTCTAGCAGCTTCAATTAATTGCCTGCAAGGAGTTTTTGATTCTAGTATAATTGTAAAGGTGCAGAAATGATATATTTAAGAATGGAGTTTATTGAAAATAAACAACTTTCTACTAAAGATAAATGAGCATTATAAAGGTGTTTACCAAATGAAGTTGCTCTCCTGTGAAGTATCTTGTAAATTACTTGATAAATTATTTTAAAATGTTGACTGAAGATAGCTAATAAATATTATAAAACTGCATATAACCTATTGGGGAGGGGAAGGGAGTGTGTTTCCTTATTTTGCAGTCTGTTTCCTTGAACAGACCTCTCTGGTTGATCTTGGCCCTAATCTTGCCTTATGGATTAACTGTAGTTATTAGGGTGGTTCTTTGTGTGAGTCTATTCCAAAGGCAGAATATGGATCTAAGTATAAATAAGAAAACCTCTGCAAATTTGGGGGAAAAAATCCAACAGGGTTACCAATAAATATTTTTTCCTGATTGTATAATGATTGTGTTCCTTATACATTTGGACCCTAAAAAAAGGTTATGCACATAACAGGCCATATATATTTTTTTTCTTTTCATACTGTCATAGATTTCCCTCCACACTAGGTGTTTATTACCTACTTTCTGAATTGGTAATATTTTTATGCTTTCTAAATGCCTTTTTCAACAGGCTCTCCAAGCACCAGCCTGCCATGAAAACTTGGTCAAAGTGGGTGGCTACATCTTGGGAGAATTTGGAAACTTGATTGCTGGGGATCCAAGATCCAGGTAAAAACATTTTATAACAGCATCTGTAACATAGTCACACTGAGAGCCAGCTCAGGCCTTATATGACTAAATTTGTATTTGGATCTAGTTATCCCACTATTACTCCAGTCCCCTAATCAGTATACCATTGCTGACTTTTAAGAAGTAGGATAACTCTCTCCAGCATGATTCTGGGTAACCAGATTTTATTCAGATTATTTATCCATTTAAAGCAGAGGTAAGCAATATGTTTGGGATAGTAGGCACATCCATCATTTTTAGAGATTTGATTGAAGTAGTCTATTTTTAAAAAATTGAACCTTTTAAAAATAAAGTGACAATTTTTTAAAAAGTGTGAGAATCAAGAGAAATGTCTACACATATATTTAAATATAGGTTTGCCTGTCCCTGTTTTGAACATTAAAACAATATAAACCGTTAGAACTGAATGGTAGAATAGAATAAATTAGAAAATTTAAAATAGCAGCAGAAATGCCTTTATTTCGCTGTTTTTTTAAAATATTATGATCTTTATTCACTTGTAGCATAAAATACGAAGATACAAAAGCAAATAATAGGGAACAAAATAGGGGAAGGGGAAAAAGAGAAGTGTGGAAAGGAGGAGGGAAGAAAAAAAAAAGGCGTTGACTTCCGACTCCCTCTGTTGCAGTAAAATAAGGTATTAACATCGAACCTCAGCTTTTTACATTTCTATAGTAGCATGAACTAGCCCCTTCTATATCAACAAATCAATCTAATCAGTAAAAATGCCTTTATTTCAAAATGTAATATTAGGATTTTCACGCTGAACTCCTTCCCCTTCCCTCCCTCCCCCCCTCAAACAAATCACTGTGAAAGGCTTGTTAGCTCTGACTCTGTTTTCTTTCTCTCACCAAGTCCTCTCATCCAGTTCAACCTGTTACATTCCAAGTTCCATCTGTGCAGTGTCCCAACTAGAGCACTGCTTCTCTCTACTTACATCAAGTTTGTAAATTTATTTCCTGAGATAAAAACTACCGTTCAGGATGTATTACGCAGTGACAGCCAACTAAAGAATGCTGATGTTGAGCTGCAGCAGAGAGCTGTTGAGTACCTGAGACTCAGTACCATTGCTAGTACTGATATTTTGGTATGTATGTATGTATGGTTACATGTATTTATAGTTATGAACCCTAACCTCCAAAAATAAAGAGTTCCAGTTTTTATTTCTTAATGATTCTGCACTTCGTGGTGGCTTTGAAGAGAGTTGCATATCTGTCTTCAACAGATCACAGTGACGACACCAGGGCTGAACTTGGAGGTGTAGATCTTAGGCCCTGACAATCCAAGAAAGCTTCCATCCACTCTTAGTGGTTTGGAATCAGTGAATGGTGTACAGGTAGTCCTTGACTTACGACCACAATTGAGCTCAAAATGTCTGTGGCTAAGTGAGACATTTATTAAGTGAGTTTCACTCCATTTTTATTTTATTTTTTTAATTCCATTTATATCCCGCCCTTCTCTGAAGACTCAGGGCGGCTTACAAGCTTAGCAGTAGCCTTCATTCTATGTATATGCCTGCTTATTAGAGCTTTCACACACACACCCCCCAAGCGGCATTATTACAAAGTCAGCTTATTGCCCCCAACAATCTGGGTCCTCATTTTACCTACCTCAGAAGGATGGAAGGCTGAGTCAACCTTGAGCCTGGTGGGACGCGAACCTGCACTAATTGCAGGCAGCTGGTGTTACTTAAGGAGGCATTAGCCCACTGCTCCAATGTATGACCTTTCTTGCCGCAATTCTTAAGCGAATCGCTGCAGTTGTTAAATTAGTAACACAGTTGTTAAGGGAATCTGGCTTCCCCATTAACTTTGCTTGTCAGAAGGTTGCAAAAGGTGATCATGTGACCCCGGGACACTGCAACCGTCAAAAATATGAGTCAGTTGCCAAGCGTCTGAATTTTGATCACATGACCAGGGGGATGCTGCAGTGGTCATTAGTGTAAAAAAATGGTCATAAGTCACATTTTTCAGTGCTGTTGTAACTTTGAACGGTCATTAAGTGAACTGTTGTAAGTTGAGGACTCCCTGTAGTGCTGCACTGGCCACCTGGTTAAAAGCTACAGCCAGCAGCCCATTGTTCCTAAGCCAACGAGATACTACTTTGTAGATGCTCAGATAGTGTGTCAAGGAGCAAGTACTTTTATGTAGTTAGGGCTCTTAAGGGCAGCATCTGATTCCTTTGGTTACTTGCTGCTTATGTTACAAACACCTTTTTCCTTTACAGTGGTGCATACCTTCCATGGCTGCTGACTAGTTCAGCAGAGGAAAGGGGTGGAAACAGTGGTAATGGTAGAAGTGGAGGTAGTGAAGAGGTGGAGCTGCAGATGGTGATATTCCCACTGCTTATAACCAAGTCCAAGGGACTGAACCCAGGGCTCCTTTAAATGTTGTTGGACCCCTGAATAGTGATTTGCTTATTTACCCAAAGTAAGGGCAACCTCTACGTTCTATTCTTCCTTCATGGTTTTTGTAGAGACCACAGCAGTGGTACACACCTCCATGCCTTCTGGTTGGCAATTTGTAATTGTTCCCACTCATAGTGGTGCCACTTTTCCGTGGCATTTCCAGCCAGCTTCTACCTTGTCTCTATTTGTTGCTGTTGAACTATCTGTCCATGTCCATTTTCTTGCAAGAGCTCCTTAGGGACTCCTGAGTAGAGAAACCAGACTGACTGACATTCTGGTTTCCACCCTTGACAGACATGGGTCTTTGGGCTTGGTGTGAAAAGAGCCTTTCAGGAAATCACTGAGAAAGGGGAAATTAGTGAACTTCCATTCTCTCCCAAGTACAACCCAGAGAGTGGTGTCAGAATCCATTTATATCACATTCATAAATGTATGTTTAAAACATTATCCCCCCCCCCATGGATTCTGCCATCTCCCGAGGAAGGAGGAGCGCATGTGGATTCAGCCTGCCTTAGGTTATTTCAAAGACCAAGGGAAACCTTTTGAACTGGGGGGAACAAAAGGGAGGGTTAGAGAAGAAGGCATCTGGCCTGTGTCTCCACTTGAATCTGTAGAGGAAGAAGGCAATAACCATAAAGATTCGAAGTTCTTTTTTCCCACGAAAGGGACGACACGAAGTCAAATGATGGGGGGCTGACCAAATGGGGTTGAGGGAAGGGGGGTTGAGCCGGGAACTCTTTATAAAGTTTCAATTTGTAAAACAATACCAAGTCCTGTCTTGTATTTCCACAACCAAGCATGTCCTAGTAAAAATTCCTTTTGGGCTAGAACTGACTCTTAAGAGTTTTTGTTTTCCTAAGACGTGGATTGGGGTGGGTCCTGACAGGTGGTTAATATGGTCAGCATTTGGGTGGCCTTCATGACTTAAAAAAGAGATCCACCCCTGACTTAGACAAAGCTGTTAAGAGGTCAAAGCATGTTTCTTACATTTCCAAAATGTGCCCTGATTCCTTTCCAAGGCAACAGTTCTAGAAGAAATGCCTCCATTTCCAGAGAGGGAGTCCTCGATTCTAACCAAGCTGAAGAAGAAAAAGGGTCCAAATACAGTTACTGATCTGGAGGAAACCAAAAAGGAAAGAAGCTCGGATATCAACGGTAGCACTGAGCCCACCCTTTTAAATGCAAGCACAGCGGTAGGTTGTTTTTGCTGTTTCAGAAAGTGGGGGAGTATCACTCTTGTGTAGACACTAATACTTAGGCAATTCCAGACTTTTACTATCACATTTGTTCTGGCTTTTACATGCTTTTAACTTTATATGTATGATTACCGCAACCTTATTGTAACATTTTTATAACTATATTCTGAGAGATAATTTGTAAAAAAAATTAAAAAAAAACCCTGTCGCCAAGAAAGCATCTTTCATTTGTTTTTAATCAGGTAATTTGCATACATTAAGGACTTACTTGCTTTATATAAAGATAAGTCATGTTTTGCTTAATAAATATAAATGTTTCCGGAGCAGGATTTAGTTTGTGTATGCAAAGTCGCACACTGAGATAATATTGATCACAGACTCACAAATAGAAGAATACATAATGACAACCCAAGAACGTCTTATGAGTGGATACAAAGATACAGAGTTTTCCCATATTTCCTTTACTCTCAGCAGCTACCCTTCTCAGACTGACACCTGTAAGGATGCTTTTAGTTCCATATTAGAGTTTGCATTCATTTTGGGTGTCACAGGCTGTGCATGTGGGCTTTTCCCTTTACATCAGGAGCTCTGAGTCTGTTGCTCAAGTTTAATATCCACAGAACTCAAAAGTCCTGCTTGATCAGATTCTGTAGCTGGAGAGTGACTCAGGTTCAGGTGCCCCCAAAGAGTAGGTCACCTGGGACCTTTCCAGTCAAATCCACAGGGTCTAAATATGGGAGGCCAAATTGAGACATGTGGGGAAAGAAATTGGGAACTCTGCCCATATCTTTTCCACATGCACATTTTCAGAGAAACTTGAACAGAAAATTGGTTTTATTATGAGTATTCACTTTGGAGGCAGACTAGGTTCTTCTGTTTAATCTTTCTTTCTTTCTTTCTTTCTTTCTTTCTTCCTTCCTTCCTTCCTTCCTTCCTTCCTTCCTTCCTTCCTTCCTTCCTTTCTTTCTTTCTTTCTTTCTTTCTTTCTTTCTTTCTTTCTTTCTTTCTCTCTTTCTCTCTTTGTGTGTGTGTGTGTGTGTGTCTGTCTCTCTCTCCCTCTCTCTCCCTCCTAAATTAAGGTGTTTTTTTTAAAAAAAAATAGTGGCATATGTATTTTAAAGTTAACCTGGAAAAGCAGTGTTTTTCAAACTTGGCAACTTTAGAATGTATGTGTTTCAATGCCCAGATCTGCCCAGCCAGCAAGCTGAAATTGCGTAGTTGAAGGCCATGTTTCTTAAAGTTGCCAGGTTTGAATAACATTGTGTTATAGCACCTGATCTTTAATAAACACAATGAGGGTAAAAAAAGAAGATATCTTGGCTCTCTGTCCTTTTTAAGCATTTAATACCTCTGTTGTTTCTTGCAGTCTACTCCATCTCCTTCAGCAGACCTGTTAGGTCTTGGTGCAGCTGCAGTCACAAATTCTGTGCCTGCAGCATCAAGTGGTAGTTTGTTAGTGGATGTATTTTCAGACACTTCTGCAAATCCTGCATTACTTGCTCCTGGTTCCGAGGACAACTTTGCAAGGCATGTGATAAATCAACGCTTCCGTTTCTTGTCTTCTTTTTCCTCCCAGTCTTTACCCAATATAGTTCTTCTGTGTTTCCATGAGGTTACAAAACTGTTTGACACTTTAAGTATCATTGACTCGCTTTTCCAAGACTAAGATTGGCCAATTTCTATATCCTCCAGATGGTAGGCTGGGTTATTGCCATAGACAAAGGATCAGCTCTAAAGTAAACTTGGCACCTTCTGTTGGCATAGGGTAGAGATGGGAAGGCCTGGAAAAAACTGGAAAAATGGGGTTTCGTGTTTTTTTTTCATTTTTTGTGAACAGCTTTGGGAAAAAAGGGAAAAAATCAGGAAAAAATTGGTTTTTTCCCAATTTTTCCAGTTTTTCCCCCCCCAGGTCTTCCCATGGCTCGTATAGAGCTCCTAATTAAGGCAAGTGTTCATTCAGTCCTTTATACCACAAATGTACATTTTCTATATATATGTTATTAGCAAGGTTAAATATTTTAATCAGATTACCTACTCTGCTTAGAATAATTTTTCTATAATTGGAAAACATTTTCCCCTCTAGGGTGAAAATTCAATCTGTAATCTATCCATATTTTTATGTCCTCTATTACTCCTGAGTACGTCTCTATCTGTATTTCAAGATAGACTAGAAGAATGCATACGATTGTTTAAATATAATTTGACTAATGCAGCTATTTCTTTACTTCTAGGTTTGTTTGCAAAAACAATGGGGTCCTGTTTGAGAATCAGTTACTACAGATTGGTCTGAAATCTGAATTTCGACAGAACCTGGGTTAGTTGATAGGTTAAAATGAGCTGAAATTGTGATAATTGCTGTCTTAGATCTGTTTAAAAACATTTAATGTTTTTCAGTTTAAAGATAATTTCTTTGATTCCTAAAGAGTTCCCCATAAACAGTGTTTCCCTTAGAAAGTGAAGATTTTCAGAGATGCCAATTGTATGCTGTCACTTGATGAGTAGAAAGCTTCTGTAACTAATAGTAGTCCTCAATTAACAACAGTAATTGGGACTGGAATTTCTGCCACTAAGCAATGTGGTCATAAAGAACAATGTTGTATGACCCGATAATTTAGCAATAGTATAATCCCATTGCTGTTGTTAAGCAAGGTCCCTGAGGGTTGTTAAGCAAGGACCTGACATGACTGTGACATAAGAAAAAGTGGGAATCCAGAAGTGTTTGCTTATGAGTGTTGAAACTGCATCTCAGTCAAGCAGATTGGTGGGCGAGAGATACGTGTGGATGGGTCAGCGCTACAGAGTATGGGCAGTAGTGTTGTCTGGTGCTGTGGAATCTGAGATCCTCTGGAGAAAAAGCAGCAGGAGCAACTTGCAGGAGTGACTTTGACTTTCTGCTAGCTTCCTCATTGACTTCGCTTGTGGAAAGCCAGCAAGGAAAGGGGTAAATGGTGATTGTGTGATTTCAAGATGCTGCAACCATCTTAATGGCAAGTCAATTATCAAGTGCCCAAATTGCAATCGCTTGACTATAGGGATGCTGAACTAGCCCTAACTTTGAGGATTGGTGGTAAGTCCCTGTTCTTCAACACCATTGTAATTTCAAACAGCCACTGAATGGATGTAATCTAAAGTTTACATGTATTTTAAAACTATAATGGTTTCTGTGTTTCCCAAATATACAAATATTTCCCAACTATTAGGCTCAGCTAATCTCATTGTACACATGTTGTGCTCTTGACAATAAAGGTTGATTTGATTTGTTCTAGCACATAGCATTTGTGTTGAAAACACAAATAGCCATTCATTTTTTGCTCAAAACCTCCCTTCACAATTTCACGTGGCACTTTGAAAGCATGATATAAATACATTTTTATGGGTATTTCTTAAAAGTTTTCAGTGGACTTTATCGGTAATGTGGATCATATGATTAAGGTATTTTCTTCTTTCTTCTAGGTCGTATGTTCATATTTTACGGAAATAAAACTTCCACACCATTTTTAAATTTTGTTCCAACGTTAATCTGTTCAGACGATCTTCAGTCAAATATCCTTTTGTCACTTACATATACGGCTCAAAAAAATAAAGGGAACACTTAAACAACACAATGTACTGTATTTAATAGTAGGATGTCTTAGTTTCTGTTCCCTTTATTTTTTTGAGCAGTATAATTGAGCTATATTATATTCTAGGCCACAAGAATAAGAGTATATGCTACACTATCATGGATTCCTTGTAGGATAGTACAATGTTCTCACTGCTTTGTTTGCCTGACATATGGCTATAAAGAGCAAAAAAAAATGTAGGAAAAGAAAAATTTTCAAATTAGCAATATTAGCAATAAGAAACTATATTGTTGAGGTTGTGCTTGTGTAAAAGAAAGTCAGTACAATTTTTATTTAGCAGAGAGCATGATGCAAAGAGATTCAGCTGCTCAAATCTGTCAATAGGTGGGGTGTATAATTAAGGAAAGAGAGGCAATGAAGATGAGAATGTGAGCTGCAGTCAGAAAAGAAAGAGAGCTGAACTGAAATTAAATTGTGGAAGTGCTGAGAATGATCAATCTAACCCAGGGGTGTCAAACTGCCGGCCCACGGGCTGGACGCATCAAGACGAAACTGTGCCGGCCCCATTGCCGGCAATGGGGAAAAAGTTCTGAGACGTCGTGCGACATCACATGATGTCACGAGTTTGACATGTCTGATCTAACCAATAAGAGAGATATGCAAAATGTGTGTTTGAGACAAGGAAAGGAGATCTAAGCGCAGAGTCCCTTTCCTAATTATCTCTACATATTTGGGTCAGTAGACTATGAGCAGAAAGCTGGCAGATGCATTTTGACACGAATTTCTAAGTTAAAGACAATAGAGTAAGTGAGATGACAAAAGACCTGGAAGGTAGATAAACCTCTTGTCCCCTCCATAACCAATCCTATTCAGACTTTATCATATACTCTTTTAAAACTTGAACTGTCTCTGGAAATAACTCTTCTAATAACCTCCTAGCAACCTCTTTGATCCCAAACATACAGTTAAGCTATTTATTTCCCTTCTACCCATCTTAACCTTGCCAAACCTTTATGACCAGATTTAGTCTTTGCAAGGTCCAGCAGAAGAATAACAGAAAACAACCCTGTTTCCTTAACTTATCACGTCTGAATCTGCAGACTAAACCTGTTGATCCCACTGTGGAAGGAGGTGCCCAGGTACAGCAGATTGTAAATATTGAGTGTATATCAGACTTCATGGAAGCACCAGCCTTAAACATTCAGTTCAGGTACGGTTCTTTACATAAAGAACATTGTTTCCCCTTTAAATGCACTTCTAGAGGACTGTCTGCAGTAATCCATTTCCATGAACACAGAAGAGTGTATTTTGTGATCTTAAAGATTAGTTTATTTATGATGGCATAAACGTTTGTGGCTAGTGCCCTTCAGATATATAAAGCATAATCCTGGGTTTCCTTTTGGGGTGGGGGGGTGGCGGGTGAGCAAACATTTGAAAAAAAGAAATGATAGAGAAACAACAAAAAAAGAGTAAGTTAACTATATTAGCAGCAGCTATTCACAAAACATGTGATGGTTCTGCCACAGGAATTATTTGAAGGGGTTAATATTGTTATCCTTTATTTCTGCTTCGTACATGGGCAAATTAAACTTTTTGATGAATTTTAGTTGAGCTATTTCATGAGGAAGCAGGCTTGAAATTATTTTGTACAAGAATAGTCTTGAGGCATCTCCACATTCCTCTTACGACTGCTATTTATCACACTGCCATTTGTAAAGTAAGTAGGTACCACTATCTATATCTACTGCCTTTCATTTCCCTCTTAATTTATTATCACCCATGTCCTTCCACTACTGGAATATTCTGTTCACTTTGGATTCTCCTTCATCTCTTGACGCATACCCTATGAAATCATCTGCCAGCAGGTGACACCTTGGAAGCACAGAATCTGGTTGTTTGGTTTATTTGGTTTATGTTTGATTATTTAGACAGGGCCTGCTAAGAGTCTGTACTCCTTGCATGGTTCATGGATGGACAGGATGGTTGTCCTTCTCCGTGATGGCTTCCTGTTTTGTGGGAAATCTCTCGCCTGGAGATACATGAATTTCACTTTTTATAAGCAAGTGAAAAGCATCCTCTTCCAATGTGCCTTCAGTTGAGATGATTGGGATCATCAAAAGTACTTTGCTTACCATGCAGATTTTAAATTTTGTATTGTGTGCCATCTGTTATTTGGAAGTGGAGAGTTGAGGGTCCAGTTTGGGACTATTACTACTGAGATACTTATTTAAAACTATAATCTGTTTTTTTTTAGGGAGGACAGGTAATGATATTATTTTAAAAGGTGTAATTGGGTCAAATGGTTTAAGAGCCATAGCTCATGAAAAAAGGAAAGAGCATTTGGATGGATTGTGTGTGCATCTAGATTTAGATTTTCTCCAAAATTGTCTCCAATGACATTGTTGTTGTCATTTCCAGATATGGAGGAACTTTACAAAATATCTCCGTGAAGCTACCTATCACGTTGAACAAATTTTTCCAGCCTACAGAAATGGCTGCTAATGACTTCTTCCAGAGATGGAAACAACTGAGCAAGTAAAATTATTTTGATCTTGCATCTCCTTAATTACTATATACTATATTACTTTCTCCAGATTGTTACTTGTGTTTTGGTGAATACTGCCACCCAACTTAAATGAAAAGGGGATCACTGTAGATGTAAATTCATGAAGGAGAATATTTGTAGCTCAGGATTGAAATGAGGGATCCTTGGTGCTCTCTGAGCTTGATTGTTTCTTGCAGATATTTCATTACCCAAACTACGTAACGTCATCATGTTGTTGATGAACATGATGATGTTACCTAGTTTGGATAAAGAAACGTGTGCAAGAAAACAAACAAGCTCAGAGAGTAGCAAGGATCCCTTGTAAATTCATGAGTTGTTTCTGTAGGAGCCAGATTTGAAACTCAACTTCCTCTTTCTCTGCAAAGCAATTCAGTCCCACCTTTGAGTCTATTTTTTGACTACTTGCCCTAAGTTGTCATTAATTTGGGGAATGATTTGATACATTATCTCTAGAAAGACCTACCATTTTGCAGCCACATGTGTTCCCTTTTTTCATGCAGAGTTCCAACAGGCTACTAGTGGCATAGGTAAAGGTAAAGGTTCCCTCACACATGCGTGCTACTCATTTCCAACTTTAGGGGCTGGTGCTTATCTCCATTTCAAAGCCAAAGAGCCAGCACTTGTCCGAGGACGTCTCCGTGGTCATATGGCCGGCATGACTAGACGCCAAAGGCACACGGAATGCTGTTACCTTCCCACTGTAGTGGTCCCTATTTTTCTACTTGCATTTTTACGTGCTTTCGAACTGCTAGGTTGGTAGAAGCTGGGACTAGTAACAGGCACTCACTCTGCTACGCGGCACTCGGGATTCGACCACCAAACTGCCGACCTTCTGATCAACAAGCTCAGTGTCCTAACGCACTGAGCCACCATGTCCCTTACTAGTGGCATACTGCTTTCCAAATTCCTTCTAATCTCATTATTCTTCCTGGAAGATGAGCCCCAAACTGTGGTACTCATTTATGATACAGAGATAAGTCAAACAGAAAGAAGCCTGCTACATATGAGTGAAACATTCTAGGATAATGTCTGTGCCTGAAATAACAATCTACAAAGCTGTGGTTTACTTTAACTTGATTGGGTATGTCACAGTGATTCACAATAAATTCACACAACTTACTAAAAAAAATCAAACTACATTAAGAATTAGCATCATATGTGAACCCAGCGAATATCTTTTTGGTTTCTAGGATTCCAGCCTATCATAAATGTTCTCTGATGTGGCTCTTGTGTGGAATCAGTGTAAGAAAAGGGGTGAAGAGATTTAAATAGATGTTTAAACAGATGCTTTACCAGCCATGTTATTGCAGAAATTCAGAATGTCAATATCAGAACTCACATATTCATCTATAGTTAGGAAACTCATAGATTGTCAGAAGAGAATGCTTCAGTGTATTGTTCTAAGTTTAATATACTGTGGACTATTTTTAGTCCTGTCTTTTAGAGGGCTAAAATTAAATATAGAATTGTTTAATAAATTGCAAGCATTATTATAACAGAAACTAAACAAATCTAGTCCTTCCACACATCCATTTATTTTTATATCAGCTGAATTCCTGGAAAATTTTTGACACTTCTTCCATCTCTCTATCCACATAGAGCAGCCTACCTAAAGGATGCCTGTTTTTGATTCATTGGTTAGCCTATGCAAATCATGTAATAGAACCTAAGGCTCCTTATTTAGGAGAAGAGTGCTATAAACATGCATGTAATACACTGCTACTTGTGTGTGAAATGTGTCCACATTCTGTCATAAACATTTTGCTGCAAAAATATAATAAATACGAGCTGTTAATATCAACTCTTGATGTTCTTCATAGCCCTCAACAAGAAGTACAGAATATCTTTAAAGCAAACCATCCAATGGATGCTGAAATTACAAAGGCAAAAGTAGGTATAACGATTTATGTTTCTTCTTGCCTGGATGATTACATTTCACCTTCCAGCACAATTGCTTCTGAGACATCAAAAGTTTATAATAATGGAAAATAAAGCCATTACAATTATTTTTTTAAAAAACCTGATAATGATAGTGAAGTTAAACTATGAACATAAAAGGTTGCATGTCTATCCTTTTTTAAAATAAATGTCTGGACATTAGGGGACAAAACAGTGTGGAACTCCATTACTTGGTAACTCTATGGCAGGAAATCTTTGTTTCTTACATAAATACCTTGAAACAGCCAAAATTTTGTTCTGTTCTACCAACATAAGTATTTCGGTTCTTCTTAAATTTTGGTATCTTTTTTCCTTTGCCTCTTAAAGGAGTCTGTTTTATTCATTACGAAGCAGAAATTTGTTAGTAAGCTCTGTGTGCTTACCAAAATAAAAAGGTGCTTTTAAAAAAATAAACATAAAGCTAATGAACTGTCAGATCTTAAAAAGACAGAAGAAATTTGCAAGCTTATTTCTTCATTGTTAATCAACAGCTTTTGTTAATCAACAGCTGTTCAGAATGATACAGCACGTTATTTGTGCATTCTGACAATCTTTGAAATGCACCATTCCTTTCCCTATATTTTATTAGCTGATTCTCAGTTATTCTTGTCTCTTTAGTGCCCAAGTCAGCATTATTTATGGCTAAATGTTTTATGATTGATTTGCTAGTTTATTTTATCTGGGAAAGTTGGTTTGGATATTTGATTTTGCCATAACACCATATTTCTTTCTTTAGTCCAAACTTCTGCATTCTCCCTAATATGGAAGGTATCTGAGTCTTAAGTGTGTGTTTACCATTCTTATCAATCTATCACCGGGGTCTTCAAACTTGGCCCTTTTATGACATGCTGGCTGAGGAATTCTGGGAGTTGAAGTCCACAAGTCATAAAAGGGCAAGTCTGAAGATCCCTGATCTATCATATACATTTTATATGTCCTCCTCCTTCCTTTCTCCATTTGCATGCTGTTTAATAGCTTTCAATTCAATTAAGTAAAATTAAGTAATTCAGCTTTTAAGTAAAATTAAACCCTCTTTTATAGATCATTGGCTTTGGCACAGCTCTGCTGGAAGAAGTGGACCCTAACCCTGCTAACTTTGTAGGTGCTGGCATAATATACACAAAATCAATACAAATTGGATGTTTGATGCGTCTTGAACCCAACCTTCAGGCAGAGGTAATCCATGTTTATTTGATTATCAAACCAAGACTTTATATCGTATGGAAGACACTTAATTTTTCCCATGTGTATTTTTACACAAATCTTTTCTTTAGAAAATCTACTGTTTTTTATTACATTAGTGATGAGTATTCTTTCTCCTTTTGTTCACCAAATGAAGACATTGTGCTTCATTGAAGATTGTGCTCTAACAATATACGTGCTGAGTGGTATCAACTAAGACAACGCATACATACTTTTTATAGGTCTTCCAATACTAGCTTTGCCTTGTATTCACTGTACAGCCTATATAGAGAATTGAGTTTCTGCAAAGTTACATTCAGAGTGTTATATAATATTAATCAGGAAGGTCAGTTGCATTGGGATGGAGCACCGTTTTACACAGGTTTTGTTTTGCTCTTTTGTACGGTTGCTTTCCACTCCATTTATCTTGTGTCTGCCAGGAAATAAACTATGTTTTCGGCCAAAATGTATGGGCCACTTATGATACATTGTTTAGATGTTGTTTGAAGTTTTGCATAACAGTCAGATTTTTTGTGGTAGGAGCAGAGGAGGCAGGAAAAGATTGCTGAGTGAGGAAGAAATCTTAATATGGGATTCTCTGCTAAAGCAGGGCTATGCAACATCTTTAAGTCAGTGAGCGTATTTGGAATTTTGGAAGCAATTTATAGGTACCGTATTGTACTTCCACAGAGTGGCTGTGATGCCCGTTTACCAGAAGGCAGTGCTTCTCCTCGCTATCAATGCTCTATATTACCCATTTCTATTTTTTTCTGGACATACAACTGACAGTCACTTCTATTTTCTAAGAATACCTAGAGGTTCCAAGAATATAAGTAAAGAGAAAGCTTCGTAACGATGCTTAATTCTACAACTCAGATCATTTTATTTTATTCTAAATACATGCAATCCCATTGATTACTATTGAACTCTTTTATTTAAAAAATAGCTTCTTTTCTCTTTAAGCTAAAAATGTTCTTCAGAAGTTCAGACTAGGTAGGTTGGCCTCCACCGCAGTCCTTTTTTAAAAAAATCTTAGACATCACCTTATGATGATGCGCCACTGCCTGGTGCGCCAGTTGCGACCCTATCTAGACCGGGATGCCTTGCGTACAGTCACTCATGCGCTCGTGACTTCTCGTCTAGACTACTGTAATGCTCTCTACATGGGGCTGCCCTTGAAGTCCACTCGGAGGCTCCAACTGGTGCAAAATGCAGCCGCGCGAGTTGTGCTGGGGGTTTCCCGATACTCCCATGTTACACCTTTGCTCCGCGAGCTGCATTGGCTGCCGGTTGCCCTGCGGGTGAGATTCAAGGTGTTAGTAATGACTTACAAAGCCCTACATGGCATGGGTCCGGATTACCTACGGCAACACCTGCAGCCGGCGTCAACTTCCCTCCGTCCAGTGCGCTCCCACAGAGAGGGCCTCCTCAGGGTGCCTCCGATCAAAGAATGCCGATTGGTGGCCCCCAGGGGGAGAGCGTTCTCTGTGGGCGTGCCAGACCTATGGAACCGCTTGCCGGTTGAGCTCCGGACGGCCCCCGACCTTCGCTCCTTCCGGCGTGACTTAAAAACATATCTATTCAAGCAGTCTGACCTGGTCTGATGGGTTAGGGTAGGGGTTTTAATATGTTTTAATACTGTTTTAAACTGGGCTAAATATTTAATCGTTTTTTTAACTTTTGTATTCCGCTTTTTTATATTTATTGCCCTGTACACCGCCCTGAGTCCTTCGGGAGAAGGGCGGTATAAAAATATAATATAATATAATATAATATAATATAATATAATAAATAAATAAATAAATAAATAAATAAATAAATAAATAAATAAATAAATAAATAAATAAATAAATAAATAAATAAAATGATTCTAAAATGTCTACAATTGTTACAGAAAACACTGATAAGCAAGGTAGGACTTTTGACGGTTTAAAAATTCTTCATAAAAGTTAATTTTTTTATTATTTTTTCAGATGTACCGACTAACACTACGAACAAGTAAAGAAACAGTCTCACGAAGATTATGCGAATTGTTGTCAGAACAGTTCTGAATCTAAACTCAAGACCAGCTTTGATTCTTTATTTCTGCCTGTTTTCTTGTCCTGCTCCAGGAATGTCCTGTGCACCAGTGTCTGCATAAATAACTGCCATCACATTCACATTCCTGCCTTAAAGGACCTGTCCCTCTTATGTGAATAAAAGATATATGTAATGTAAAGTTACCTAAATGTGAAAATATTTCTGGCACAAGGAAGCCAGGAGGCATTGTGTTTGTCACCTCAACTATTTCAGGCATTTTGTCAGAAGTTGGTTTCATGATGACTTACTTTGATTAACAATTATCTAAATGAAAGGTGCCCCCCCCCCAAATTCCAATGTAAGTTGGAAATAACATTGTGGTTTCTTTTCCTATCCCTGTGTTGCAGTAATCAGTAAAGTTCTGTTTGATGAGACTGCAGTAGCCATCTTGCTGCTGGGCTCTTTGTCAATTTTAGATGGATCAACTTTTGAGAATGTCCAAAATGCATTAACTTTGTGTGATGGGAATCCAGGACTGTTGTAATGAATCTCACAAGTGTTGCTTTTTCACAACAGGCTATGGGCATTGACCTTGAGTACAGTACATAGAGGCATTAGGATATTATTTCCCCCTACCTCAACCAATTTGTTTTAAACAGCTTTAATTCACCCTTTCATTTCCTCCAAATTATGAATTACCAAAGAGTAAATATCAAACGCTGAAATAAAAAGTCAGAATGATTAGATTCACTATTTCTACAGAACTCTAGGTTAATCCATTGTTCACTTGGATTGTAATTTTTTTTAAAAAAAAATCACATGGAGCTACACTAAAAAATTCTCAGAGAATCTATGTTTCTATATTCTCCTGCCCTGGCTTGTTATTGATAGGGTGGGTCACACAGATACAGACATCTAGTATATTCAGGTCCTAAGTAAATCATTAGCTTTTGAAAGTATAATGGCCTGATAATTGCTTTTTTAACATCACAAAGTTGGGTGCATTATTTTCAAAATGTCTAGCAATGATATGGTGTACTTGGCATGAGGTATGCATTTGTAATATATTATAGAAATTAAGTCTGACATCCTTTTCAGCAAGTAGAAATAAGTTTTAATCACACTTCTCTGAAAGGATTACAAAATGGTTATCATGGTCACTCAGTAAAACAAGAAAAAATAAGCAATGGTGTCTCTATTACAATAAATGTCCTTGGGAGTTTAATCAGTTCTTTTTTTTAAGATAAAAATTGCATGTCTGGCTTACAGAACAGTTATCCAGATTCCTCTGAGTACTGACTTGTTGGTTTTTTGCAAACTTCTTTAGGTAAATTTGTTGGGCTCCACTGAATTAGCACATTTTGATAAATGAAATGGAATTAATTTGGTGATGTAATAAAACTAGGATACCTTCCTAAGAGTGGTCAGATTAATGCGTTCTCATTTTTCACATGGAACTGGAAGCCATTAAAACAAGGGATAATTAGAAGCTTGTCATATAACATATTAAGAAGGTCTGCCATTTAACTGTTAAAGAGAGAGATCTGAAGGCACTGTGGTTGCACTTATTTAATACCATGGCAAGTACCACAGTGGTTATCACTGTATGTGATTTATCCATAAAAAGATGAAGATTTCAAATCACTTGTTCATATAATTTGTGCTTCCCTAATGACGAACAGAGAATTGAAGTACTGGCATATACAATTTATCTTTATCGGGAAAAGTTACTTGATTACCAAAGTTATATATTCTCTTTATCAATCAGAAATAACACTTTTTGTGGCTAAAACAGTATTAGTAAACCAAGTGCAGTATTTGTTATTGACATGTGAAAGATTCCTCAACTGGAAGATAAAATGCTGTAAACCTAGGTCTTCACTCTGGTATCTATGTATAACCATTTCAGTATATAAAAAGTGAATTTTCAGCTTATATGGTCAACTTTCATTATAAGTGTATGAATCTGAAAATACATAAATCTAATCATGTTAACTTTAGCAGAAAAAATAAATGGCTAGAAGACTAAAATTGTTTCCTCATTCTCAGTTTTAAGAACTTTCAATGTGTCTATTTTTTAAAAAAGAAATATCTTTTCACAACAAAGTGAAACCATAGCTGTCTGTTCTTTAGCTGGAGCTGGTCTTCATATCCATTGAGTTCTCCCCAAGAATCTTGGATGTGGTATGGTGTATGAGTATCATTATTATGGTTGGTCACAACGATATTTAAACTAGATTTCACATTTTTATCCACCTATTGAGTCCTTCCCAAGGATCTGGGAAAGGCAGGTATTTGATGGTGTTAAAAGTATCATTACAGTACGTAAGCAGTTCCAAGTAAAGCTGCCTTTTGCAATTGACTGATGGTGATTTTGTCAATGCTAATGGTGGTGCTTCAGAGTCAAGGTGATATTACTTTTGATACTATCTTTGCTTTCTTTTCCCACAATTCTACTACTACTATTTGTAAGTCTTCATATTTTATAATGTTCTCCAGTTCTTTCTCTTCCCTTTTGCTGTCTTTAGGTATGCCCACTCTCCAGACTTTTTTTGCCTTATCAAGCGTTTTTAAGTCTGGATTTTCATGTGACAGGTGCTTGTTTGTTTGAATTCTGAAGCACTTTAGCTTCATTTTCTATTACAGGTAGTCCTCAAGTTATGATGGTAATGGAGTCTGCCCATTATAGTTGCAATTCATCATGGTCATTAAACGAAGCACCACTTTCCACCCCTTGGGGTCCTCACAGGCTTTGGGTTGGCTCTCCCCCCCAATACTTTGTCTCCTCAGGCTTTTGATCTACTCCCAACCTAGCCACTCAGCCACCCAAGGGAGCTGTAGGCCGGCTCAAAGGCTAGTGGGGCACGAGAAACTGTTGCAGCTTGCAAGACTCAATCTGCTCAGCCAGCTCCAGGACACAGTAACATCTTGTTTACCTTTTGGTTTCTGATAAGAGAGGTCCAGTTGATGTGAGGCTCAGCTTTCCTACAGAGGCAGCCTTGTGCCGTTCATCATTTGCTCACGTATGCAAAGATGAACCAAGTCACTAAACTCTGGTACATACTTCTGTTTTGGAAGCATGCACGCTCAGCTTATCACAGTATAGCTCTCAGTCATCACAATTGGGACCAGTAACTTGATCGTTCAGCAATTCAATTGTTAAGTGAAACCAGAACTGTGCTTAACGATACTACTTCAACTTTACTTCTCTACACAGACCTGCAAAGCTGTGCAGGAATTGCAGAGGATTAGCCATAAACTCATTTTTTTCATCACAGTCTTAATTGTGAATGGTTGCTAAAGGACTACCTGTTAATTCTTCTTGGGAACTGATCCCGACTCAGAATTCATTTTTTAGAGGAATCCAGACCAAAATTTCTATCTCACATTTTAGGTAAAGGTTCCCCTGCACATGGATGCTAGTTGTTTCTGACTCTAGGGGCCGGTGCTCATCTCCGTTTCAAAGCCAATGAGCCAGCGCTTGTCCAAGGACGTCTCCGTGGTCATGTGGCCGGCATGACTAGACGCCAAAGGCGCACGGAATGCTGTTACTTTCCCACCGTAGCGGTCCCTATTTTTCTACTTGCATTTTTACGTACTTTCAAACTGCTAGGTTGGCAGAAGCTGGGACGAGTATCAGGCACTCACTCTGTTATGCGGCACTCGGGATTCGACCCGCCAAACTGCCGATCTGATCGACAAGCTCAGCGTCCTAACCCACTGAACCACCGTGTCCCCACGTTTTACCATATATTTAATCTGCCCAAATAAGTCCTCTTCAGTAGCTTACCAGGTAGGGAGAAGTAAGAAAAGTACATTCTCCTTATTCTTTGGTTTTACTTGTCATTAATTTCAGCCTCATCCAGTGGCAAAGATGCATTGCTTTTTTCTTTTTTACAAATTATCTTAATGTAACATAATACAGATCTTGGTCAACCTTGAAAGAAATAAAGTGGGAATTTAGGCTTGGTTTCATAGTGTTAGGAACATGCTAAGAAACTGATTGCTTTCAACTAACTAATGTGAACATAATTTCATGTATTATTGCCTTTATAGAAAGAACATAGCTTATGCCTTCAACTCACATCTTCCATTTGATTAATGATATTGTTTTAATGTGTTCCTATCCAATTGGCTTTCCACAGTGTACTCCCATGGGCTGCTTTTGTACATGGACAGTACATGACCTTCCATAATCAAGCTGTTTCTGACAATTTCATCCAGAAATTCCTGCTATGGATTTTTTTCAAAAATACTCCATTCAATTCAATTCCATTCTATTCCATTTCAAATTGTTTTGGCCCTCTTCTAAAGAGGTAATATTTGATTTCCACAAATGATACTAAATTCAATTATAGTAGCTGAATATCCTCAATTATTTTAATATGTGTTTACTTGCTGGGAGGAAAGTGTTGGTTTTTTACTTCCGTAAGTCTGCTCTAACGATATGAGGCTCTGTATCGTGAAAGATTCCATTTTGATAAACACAAAAATGAGCATTTGAAGAATGAATTTGCCATTAGATTATAGGATTAGGAAGATCTCTGAGTTATTCACCATTGGAAACTAAAAAGCCAGCTAATATCTTTATTAAAACAAATTATTTTACACAAGTAGGTAGACATTAATTTGATGAAAGCCTTATATATAAGGCAAAAATTCATTTATTTTGCTATCTCCCAAATAATAATTTAACATAATTTGTTATCAGCACTGCTCTTAAAAGAGTAGCTGCCTTTTCAGTGTTTGGACAAATTGATATAAACAAAGGGACTCTAATTCCAGACTTCAGGTATAATGTAAATAGCAACTAATGGTTTAAATATTACTTCATGTTTGATCCTGGTGAATTTGGCTAGTGTACACATTCCTCAAATTTGCATACACATTCTCCAAATACAAGGATATGTGTAAAAAGTGATTCACTTGGGTTATTTGGATTGGGGCACGGCAACTCTATTTCCTTCTTGTAGAAAGTTTTTGGCACGCAGCACTCACATTGTTTTTCTATCCTTGCATTCCTCTGCCTGTGAATAAGAAAAGCCTTATTTTAGATAAGGTATACATGTGTACCAAGTTACTTATTTTAAAAATACAGAAAATGTTTTCTTGGATATTGTAAATGTAAGAAATGATTAATAATTAACATCAATACTATTGACTAAGTAGCTCAACAGGAAAATTATTATTATTATTATTAATTTTATTTGTATACCTCCCTTTTCCCGAAGGACTCAGGGCGGTGAACAGGGCAATACATGTTAAAAAAACAAGAATACAAAAATTAAAAGAGATTAAACAAGATGCCCAAAAACTACAGCAATAAGTTAAAATACATTAAACAACAATAAAACCCAAACCCATCACCCATCAGGTCAGGCCGGCTTGTTCGAACAAGTAGGTCTTTAGATCGCGCCGGAAGGAGCGAAGGTCGGGCGCCATCCAGAGCTCAACCGGAAGACGGTTCCACAAATCTGGCACGCCCACAGAGAACGCCCTCCGCCTGGGGGCCACCAGTCGACATTCTTTGACCGGTGGCACCCTGAGGAGGCCCTCTCTGTGGGAGCGCACTGGGCGGAGGGAAGTTGATGCCGGCCGCAGGTGCTCCCTAAGGTATTCCGGACCCTTGCCATGTAGGGCTTAGTAGGTCATTACCAGCACCTTGAATCTCACCCAGAAGACAACTGGGAGCCAATGCAGCTCGCGGAGCAGAGGTGTAACATGGGAGTATCGGGGAAACTCCCAACACAACTCTCGCGGCTGCATTCTGTACCAGTTGGAGCCTCCGAGTGGTCCTCAAGGGCAGCCCCATGTAGAGAGCGTTGCAGTAGTCTAAACGAGAGGTCACGAGCGCATGAGTGACCGTACGCAAGGCATCCCGGTCTAGATAGGGCCGCAACTGGCGCACCAGACGAACCTGGGCGAAGGCCCCCCCTAGTCACAGTTACTATATGGTCTTCTAAAGAAAGCTGTGAATCTAGGATTCCCAAGTTGCGAGCCCTATCTATGGGGGGTAATAACTCACCCCCCATAGAAAGAGATGGAATATTCTGAATATTCCGAGATGCCGGTATGCACAGCCACTCAGTCTTGTCAGGGTTGAGTCGAAGCCTGTTCCTCCCCATCCAGACCTGAACCGCCTCCAGGCAACGGGACATCACGTCGAGGGCATCACTGGGGTGGTTTGAGGTCAAAATAAAAAGCTGGGTATCATCAGCATACTGATGATACCCAACTCCAAAACCACGAATGATCTCACCCAGCGGTTTCATATAGATGTTGAACAGGAGAGGCGAGAGGACCGACCCCTGAGGAACTCCACAAGCGAGAGGCCTCGAGGTCGACCTCTGCCCCCCTGCCAACACCGACTGCAAACGTCCCAGGAGATAGGAGGAGAACCACTGAAGAACCGTGCCTCCCACTCCCAATCCCCTGAGACGCCGCAGCAGGATACCATGGTCGATGGTATCAAAAGCCGCTGAGAGGTCTAATAGGACTAGGACAGAGGAATATCCCCTGTCCCGAGCCCTCCAGAGATCATTCACCAGAGCGACCAATGCTGTCTCCATGCTGTACCCGGGCCTGAAGCCCGATTGGTACGGGTCTAGATAATCCGCTTCATCCAGAACCAGAGGGAGCTGATGCGCCACCACACTCTCAACAACCTTCGCAAGAAAGCGAAGGTTGGAGACCGGACGAAAGTTATTTAACACAGCTGTGTCCAAGGCAGGCTTCTTGAGGAGAGGTCTCACCACCGCCTCCTTCAAGATGGGGAAACTACCCTCACTCAAAGATGCAGATATAACCGCCTGGAACCAGCCTCGTGTCCCCTCCCGTGCCGCATAAACCATCCAGGAAGGGCACGGGTCTAATAAACAAGTGGTGGAGCTCAGCCTCCCCATAATCCTGTCCACTTCCTCCGGAGTCACAGGATCGAACTCCTCCCAGATAACATTGACAAGACCACCCGTGTCCTGATCGTCCGACTCTGCCCAGTCGGAGTCCAAACCGGTCCGAATCCGAGTGATTTTGTCCGACAGATGTTGACTAAACTCCTCAGCACGTCCCTGCAAGGGTTCCTCCCTCACCTCCTGATTAAGGAGGGAGTGGGTCACCCTAAACAGGGCGGCCGGGTGATTATCTGCAGACGCGATAAGGGTAGCAAAGTGATTAGACCTCGCCACCCTTATCGCCACGAGATAAGACCTAATATAGGTTCTTAGTTGCAATCGGTCGGACTCAGATCGGCTGGATCTCCAACAGCTCTCTAGGCCCCGTCTCCGATGCTTCATCTCCCGGAGCTTTGCAGAGAACCATGGAGCCCGCTGGGATCTGCACCGGGTCCGGGGCCGCAAGGGTACAACTCGGTCAAGTGCCTCTGTGGCTGCCCTTTCTCAGGCTTCCACCAAGGCATCCACCGAGCTGTGAGCAAAGGAGGCAGGTGGGGACCCCAGCGCTGCCTGGAACCTCTCAGGGTCCATTAAGCGCCTGGGGCGGAACCATCTAATTGGTTCAACACACCCACGGCGAGGAGTGGCAAAACGGAAGACCAGCCGCAGGAGATGATGATCGGTCCATGACAGGGGCATAGCAATTGGGGAGCCCCCACCAAGATCATCTAACCACCGTCTGGATAGAAAAACCAAATCAAGGGTGTGGCCTCCCACATGAGTCGGTCCATGAATTACTTGCGTCAGGTCCATGGCCGTCATGGAAGCCATGAACTCCCGAGCTAACTCAGAGGATCCTCCCAGGGATGGTAGATTGAAGTCACCCAAAACCATAAGTTTGGGGAACTCAATCACCAGCCCCGAGAGGATATCGAGAAGCTCAGGCAGTGCTGCTGCTGTGTGACTAGGTGAAAGGTACACCAGCAGAAAGCCCAACTGTGCCCTAGGACCACATCTCAGGAGGAGAGACTCACACCCGACTATCTGAAGAACGGTGGCTTCCTGTGGACACAAGGTCTCCCTCATAACTACTGCCACTCCCCCGCCCCTACCTTGAGCCCGAGGCCAGTGCAGCACCCGGAAACCTGGTGGGTAAAGATCAACCAGGGGGATACCACCCTCTGGGCCCAACCAAGTCTCCGTGATGCAAGCCAGGTCCGCATGCTCACCCTCAACCAGGTCCCGGATGAGAGGAGCCTTATTAACAACGGACCTGGCATTCAAGTACATCAGGTGGCTGCACATCCCCGCTCCCGGGACCTCGGGCCAAAAGCAGAGGGTCGGAGCGCCTCACCGCTTGTAAATAGCGGAGATGCCCACCCGGATGTCGATACGGCCCTCTGTTTGTACACCTGCTGCCATTCCCTAACGTTGTGGGAATAGGTAATCCCACGACCCGCTACAGAGCTCCGGAGACAGCTAACCCTGGCTCCCCCCCTACGCGATCAATCCCGGACCTGGCCTGAACAACAGTTGGTGGATTACCCCCCATTTCCAACCAACCACGACCCTCCCCCCTCCCTAACCCCACAAAAAAATTGACTAAAAAAGTAACCAGGGGCCTCTTATTAAATTTATACCTGAGGCCCCTGTTCCTGCTCAGCCATCTCTCAGGGTCCCAACAATCGGGCCCTTCATCAAGAGGCAGAGTGGAAAATAAGGTGGGTCGCACCCAGGATGGGGGGGCACCCCTGAGGGCGAACAAAACCGTGCTAGGGTAACTAAGGCACATGGTGATAATTAAATGAAACCGGCAGAAAAAGCAGACCCAGATCGAAACGGGAGGATCTTAAAATAGAAGGAGGGTGTCCAGACTGCAAACCCAGCTCCACTGCCACTAGAGCTGGGTCAACCCGGAACAGTCCCCGTCCTCTCACGACAGTCAGGACCGGGGAGCAGCCTGGGACATACAACCGGGGAAGGCAATACCACCTAGAGCTCTCACCTCTAGGAAGGTAGCAGCTGGAAAATCCTAACCACTCTCCCACAGTGGTTTTACACTCGGGACCTTCCAAAACCATAGGGGAGAGGAAAGGGGGGGCGATAGGGCAAAAGAGTCAGCGAGGTAAATTAGGGCTAAAAAACCCATAGAGTCACAAAGTGGTAAGAGAAGCTCCGGTTACAAAGTTCCTTTTCGCGTCATGGAAAGGACCAGATGATAATCAGGCCAATAGAGGAGGAAACCAGGACCCATAGTACTTCAACAGGGCCACAAAACATGGTCCAGTCGGTTTCTGGCAGCGCAAAAACTAATTTATGCCTCCAAATGTCCAAGGCATAAGTGTCCACACTCCACCACCAGGCCATGGTCACCATACCAATTGGATATAGAGCAAATTGTACCACTTTCTGTACATGAAGACACCCTAAACTTAGGAAATGCATCATTATGAGGTACATGTGTTTGTTTGTTTGTGTGTGTGTGTGTGTGTGTGTGTGTGTGTGTATCGTTATGTAAGAGATGGTAGCCTTTTGAAAAACGTCTAAAAATGCCTCTAAAAGTTTTAATCAATCATTATGAAAGGGAAACATACTTTTAAATTTTTCTGAGTACTGTGTGGAATATCACACCTGCTTATATCACATTCATAATATTTCATTCCAGTGATCCAGCCAGCTTTTTAAACCTAACTAAACAATACTACACCAAATTACACTATACAAGGTGTCCCCAACCTCTGGGCCATGGCACACTACCGGGCTGTGGCCTAGTTGGCATTGGGCCACACAAGTGGTGGGCTGGCAAGCACAAGTTCAGCTGCCTGTGCATGCGCACAAACCCACCACTTGCATGGCCCAGTTCCCCTCTCTCCCTCTCCCAGCTGGGCCACCAAGCTGCAAAGGTTGGGGACCACTGCACTATACTATAGGTGGTCCTCCTTTAATGACCACTCGTTCAGTGACTGTTTGGACTTATGACAGCAATGAATGAGTAGTGCTTATGACTAATTCTTGTACTTAGAGGGTGATCATGATCCAGAAGATGAGCACTTGGCTTGCAGTCACGACATTGCAGTGTCCTACAGTGATGTGATCACCTTTTACAACCTTCACTACTGGCTTCCAACAAGCAATGTCAATGGGGAAGCCAGCAGGTGGTTGCCAATGGTGATCCTGTGACCTTGCACTTAACAATGTGTGATTCATGTAATGATGGCCACCAAAAGTGCTGGAGCTCCCATCACTAAGCAGTGTGATCTTACGATGTCGCGCTTTACAACAGTATTGTTAAGTGAAGATTAGCTGCATGTGAAACTACTAAACTACAGGAACTTTAGGAAAGGTATGTTCAGATTATAGGTGAGGATTAAGCTCTTCTTTAATTGATCTTTCATTATAGATAAGTAAAAATAATCTGCCACTCATATATAAGTTATAACTGGAAAAAATAAATTGAAGCATTGTACTAATACAACTTCAAATCAAGTAGTAGGCTTTACGGTTGCTGGAAAATATGCAATATTATCTTATTTACCTTGTTAATGATGGACACATGCCTTCACAGCGGGTTAATGTAATATTTGCAACACAACTCCCATAAATCACTTGGTCTTCATATTCAACAGGATGACATCTGGCTGTAAAACATTAAAAACAGTAGTTAATGTAAATGTAAGAACTCTGTCTCCTTTTGGCATTAATATGATTTGGACTTATTTTTTACTACAAAGAGCTATTGCCCAGTGGGCTAATACACAACACAGCACAGAACATAGTAAGTGCTAGATGTTATTACTGTTAATCTTTGATTTAAACAATATGGTAATATATTAATAAATGCAGCTGTTATTGCTAAAGATCACATAGCATATTTAACACAATGTTGAAAAACAATATAATTATTTGGCTTTAATAATTGTGAGAATTGGTCACAAAATATGAGTGATAGCTTTCTTTGAAAAACTATACTATTTTAGATAAAGGTAAAAGTTTCCTGTCCAGTCATGTCCCACTCTAGGGAGCAGTTTTCATCTCCGTTTCTTAGCCAAGGAGCCAGCATTGTCCAAAGAAACTTCCATGGTCATGTGGCCAGCATGACTATACACCGAGGTGCATGGAAGGCTGTTACCTTTCCACTAAAGTGGTACCTATTTATCTACTTGCATTTGCATGCTTTCAAACTGCTAGTTGGGCAGGAGCTGGGGATGAACAGGAGCTCATCTTATCACATGGTACTTAAGTCTTGAACTTCCAAACTTCCATTCAACAGGCCCAGCATCTTAACCGCTAGGCCATACATGCCCATACTGTTTTATAGGGCAGTAACGTATCTCAGATCCATATAAATTAGTAATATTAAGAATTATAAAATAGATGAAAAAGTTCAACTCTACAACTTGTTCAATGTTGAAGTTTAAAAAAAAACCTTTATTGAGTTGAAATTTGAGTATGTAGGCCCATGTTTACTGTATTTTCCTTGCAAGCACTATTTCATATGCCAAAATCAAGTATTAGTTGACTGAAGCCCCAGAAAATAGTCATTTAAACCCATTTATTTGCGTTCAACCAACCTGGGCTTGTTGGGCTTGGAGAAATGGTTGTAATATTTGGAACAGAAACTGAAAAACAAAAACAAATCCAAGATTTGAAATTGTACCCAGAGTCAACCTTACATCACAAATCTTTAGACAAACTTGAAATCACATACTGCTGGTCATCAATCTGCTTATTTTTCCCAAAAGGCCAGTTCTGCTAAACACAACATTATTTTCTTGGGAGAAAGAACTTGCTTTGGTATATTGATTTATTTATTGGCCCACAATTGAACACTGGCTCCATTTCATGGAAGATGATCATTCTGTATGAAATAATTTCAAATTATGTAATGTAAAGAGATCTTCGTTTATACAGACAAATTCCTTCCTACATGTACCCACCCATTCCCATGGTAGCTTACACATTAGGTTTGGAAAGTTCCTCAGCCACCAGTACATATTAAAGTGGAAGGATGTACTGATGGGTGGTATCAATTCCTCAAGTAGTCTTTGACTTGGAGCAATAATGGAGCCCAGAATTTCTGTTGTAAGTCATGACATTTGAGGCACCCATGTGATCAGACCTGATTTTATGACTTTTTTTGCAATGATGAAGTGAACTCCGCAATACTTAAGCAAACCCATACATTCATTTGGGTACCTCTTGCCAGAAACCTGCTGAAGACACCAGAAAATGGCAAAAAAAATGTGATCAAATGACTGTGGGACGCTGCAACTGACCATAAAGGGAGCTGGTTGCCAAACACCAGAAATGTATTCATGTGTGCAGTCATCAGAATTCCAGAATCGGGTAGTTAAGGACTGTAACTTTGGGGCAGTCTATCATAACTTTGAACAGTCATAGGCAGCCAGTCATTAAGTGAGGATTACAGATATGTAGGGATGGATATAGTCCTATGAAAGTGATTGTTATTTGTTTGCTTAATTTGTTACTCAGAAAACTCACTCTACAGGAAAACCAGAACTCTACTGAGATTGACTGCCACGTGTAACAGAATTTTGCAAATCTGTTGATGCTTCTCTTTCCATCCTTCTTATACCTCAGCAAGTCAGGAAGTCTATTCTTAATATTATTTCTTTCCAGGATTTAAGGAATGTTTCTGTCATCTTTGTTTACCAAAACTTTTGTGAATATTTGCCTCAAGGCTGTCTCCTTGGCACTCTGCACCTCCAAAAAGGGAGGGAGTCATTTGATAGTTCAAGTCTCTTTGGAGATTATAAAACTTTAGATAGTATAAAAGCCCAGAGTTGTTCTGGGATGGGTGGCAAATAAATTCAACAAACAAACAAACAAACACTATGGGAGTTATAACCTTTGGCAGCCACCACAGAGGACGTTTTATGAAAGCAACCCACAGACGTTTTTTCTGGAACTCAAACCTAATCTGGACAAATAGTTTCTGAGATGGGGAAGCACTTGTGGTGATATGTAAATTAGGGAAGTTTTAATTAAGAAATTGAATGATGAAAAAGTTGTAAAACTGCATTTGCTTCTGTATGCCTGAGACTCTTGATAAAAAAAAAGAACCCTGGAGATGCTTTCCAAATCACAATGCAATGTGAGCCATGGAAGTGTATACATTATCTCTTTAATTCTTATATTCTTATATTTTTCTTTCCTATCACTAATAGGAATACTACCACCAAATTTTTGGTAGCATATATTTTGAGGGTGTATAAAGATAAAAATAAAGAAGCACTCTTAAGATCAGAAATTGTCTATTTGATTCTCAGGAGTTCCATGTCTGAAGGAGAAGAATAGAGTATCAAGCCCAAGAGACAACTGCAAAATCACAATTTTCCAAATAAAGAAAAAAGTAGACTTTACACAGAAGATACAGAAGACAGACTGCTTATGTTGTCTCCAGCTTTCTTGGATCCTAAAAAATGTGATTGAGCATGTAGCTGATTAAATGCAGAGCCAGCTGAATTACAGGGCTGAGTCATCTGTGCTAGAGTAGGAAATAATTTCCATATTTAAGTGCTCCATTAATGTCTCCCAACAGCTGCCTACAATTGAAGCATTGTCTGTGCTATTCAGTGCCAACTTGTCCTTATCCTAATGATTTGTCTATTAAATTATTCTACGTTTAACATGACAATAGTTTGCAAGCTGAAACTTAAAGACTTTTATAATAAAAAAATAGGTCAGTCTATGATTCCTTACATATCAGACAAAATATGGCACATGATTTTGCGTGTGATTTTGCACATTACAAAATAATTGTCGCAATGTGCAAGAATTAATAGTTCCTTCAATTTTTCCATCAGTTAAAAAATACTTACCACTAGTACTTTCTAAAGGAGTACTTGTGGAAGAAAAAGTAGTAGAAGTGAGAGTGACAGTAGGTGGCTTAGTAGTCAAAGTGGTCTTGGTGGGTGTGGTTACTGGAGTGCTGGAGAAAGTAGAAGTTGCCCTTATTGGCACAGTAGGGATGAAGGATGTGCTTAGACTTATTTTCCAAGTAGTGCTAGGAAACGTTGAACTGGAGATATTAATTGGTCTCGAAGTGGTAAGAGAGGTTGTGCTAATTGACGTTGACTCTGTGGAAAAAGAGATTGAAAAGACAGAACTTGAGAGATGAGAAGTTGAGAAAGCTGCCCTCAAGGGTGTTGAGAGATTTGTCTTCCCTCCTGTGGATAGGAAATATCTAAGTTAGAGAGACTTTTGTGCAGTGCTTTTTTTGGAAAAAAAAGGTGCCAGAACTCACACATGTCATACAACCTGCCTTGCCTACCCTACAAGGTTCCATCCAAAAAAGATGCCAGAACTCTGTTCTGGGTGTTCTATGACAAAAAAAGCCCTGCTTTTGTGGGAGAATGAACTATTGCAAATATGGTGCCAATAAAACAAGAGGGCAGGAAGGAAAAATGAGGCATTAAAAAAGATATAAATCATTTACAAAATACGGCTGACAAAATTTGCATTAAAGTATTCTGGGATTTGCAATAAACCTATTTCTTAAAAACTTTATCAAAATATGCAGAGGAAAATGAAGTAAAGAAGGGAAAAGTAGCTTATTCCACTGAAAACAAATGAAATGCAAATTGTATAACAAATCCTACAAAAATGATTTCCTTTTGAATCCCAAATATTGCAAAATAATAAAAGAGAATCCTATGACCAACACTTTTATGGCCTGACCAGTAAAGATGGGAATTGAGAGTTGCTGTGGCACTCACAGTGAAAAAGAAAGCATGTGATAAAAGAGCCACATAAAAAACACAAATTACATGGAACATTTTTCTTTCAAATGCTTTGCTTCCTGAAAAACTGTTGGTGATTATGATAAGACCCTTCAAACAGAAATATAAATTCAGAATCACTGTATCATGTGGGAATCTTGAGAAATATGAAATTTCTCAAGCATAATGTTTCTGACACATTGCATGAGTTCAATAGGGCCAAAAGTTTTCTGCTGCTTATTTTTGTTTTATTCAATCTCTGATGCATCTCACTACAGTCTCCAAAAATAGTGAACCAGCACTGATGGATTCTAGTCACCCTGATACCATTTTTGCAATGTGGCAATGTCCCGGAGAAATCTTTCACTATGTTCATTACTGACTACAGTTAGATTTTGGGGAAAGAAGTCTAAGTGTGAATGCAAAAAATTAATCATTAGTGACATTTTGTACTTTGTGTTCTTGTGTACAATAAGAGCTTTGTCAGCTACTGTAGCTGAATCTACTTTGTGCTCTATAGTTGCTAAGGAAATTCTCATCTTTGGATGTTTCCCAGGCAATGTTCTGTAGCCCTACTAACAGATCTTCAAATCGCTTGTCATTGATGACGTATTTGATCTGTGGATCAACAAAAAGGCCTTTTTAAATCCTAGCATCAGTGATTCTTGGAAATATTTGTCAAATAACAAAAAACTTCTCCATTTTTGTTCATCACCCTCACAACATTTTCACCAGTCTGAGTTTTAAGTGAAGTGGAGGCAAAAATATCTTTGTTGGTCAACAACTGGTTCACGTGCCACATTTTTCTGTCCTGAACCAAATTCTTTTGGAGTAGCCATTTCCTTTTAATATAATGCAACTCTTTTGTACAGCTGTACTATATGTCACACATGTTACATATGTCACATATGTAACAACATTATTTGGTATATCCAAGCTGCATTCCAAGCAACAGATCTACTACTTTTAGATCTCCACAGATAGTCCATTTGTACTTGGTGTACTGGATGTGCTTTAACCATAATTCCATGTTTTTGTGTGTTTCATTCATGTGGACAGCATAGCCAACAGAAACTGAAGACTGTACAATGCCATTGTATAAAAACAGAATATTTCTATAAAATGGTACATGATAGGTTAAATTACAGGTTATTTTTGTGATTAGAAGCCAAAAATCTATAAGATACACCCAAAACTGTTCAGGGAAGCAAAATCTTTGTTGCCCAGTGTTATTATGGGATAAGGCAAGCTGAAAGAAGGAAGAGAAGTGGATCATTGGTGATGATAATGTCCTATGAAAGATGAAGTGCTGCTGAAGCCAGCAGCCAAACTTAGCACTGGTGTTCTTGAGGGGTGTTTGTGGGCAATGCTGAAGGGAATGGATTCAAGGTTGTTAGAGCAAAGGAAGAAGAAATAAATGAACGAAGGCGAAAAGAAAGCAACCAAGAGTCAGAGGAGCACTGGGTGTGGGCATGGTATCAAAGTTGTACTTACTTGTAGCTGTGGGTGTTAAAAGTGCAGAATCAATTGCTTATCTCACAGTGAAACAGAAGAACATTTGGTTGAAGGAAGAAATGAAGGAAGAAAGAAAGGCAGAGGAAAAATGAATTAAAAGTCAGAAGCACTAAGGGAAGTCAAGGCAATTAAAAAGGAGCTGAGGAGCCCGGATCTACACTTGCTTGGGGGGGGAGGTGTGTCTCTGATATAGATGCACAAAGGGGAGCCCAGAGGACTCACATCTGATTTGAAGGAGCCAGAGTGCATGTGGTTAGGATGGTGGATAAGAGTTTCAACTTCTTGTTGAAAGAAGATACCAGAAAGGGGAGGAAAGAGGTATGATGCCTATGCTGTGCCATTAAGAGGCACTGAACATGACAGCACAGCTTACCACTGGTACTATTTATAGCTGTCATGGTTGGTGGCATGGAGATACAGAAGGTAACATGGAGAGAATGGCATGTATAGTAGGAAGGAGAGAGAGGAGAGGAGAGGAGAGGAGAGGAGAGGAGAGGAGAGGAGAGGAGAGGAGAGGAGAGGAGAGGAGAGGAGAGGAGAGGAGAGGAGAGGAGAGGAGAGGAGAGGAGAGGAGAGGAGGAGAGGAGAGGAGAGGAGAGGAGAGGAGAGGAGAGGAGAGGAGAGAACTATTAAGGATCCTGGAGAAACTGGGTGAAGGCATGGGAACAGAGAAGCAGATGAGAAACCCAGGAATGCGGGCCTAGGCTTGCTTGTTGAGGGAAGATATAACATGCACTGAAGAGGAGACCATCTGAGATATCTGAATGGCAACATCAGCGCAACAGATAAAGTTCAAAATCAAACAGCACAATTTACCACAGCTGTAGTCTGGGATGATTAAGTGGTCCTCAAAGTAGAAAAGGAAAAAATGGAAGAAAATGGTGTAGGGGTGGGGCTGATTGGCAACATTACATATGAAGTAAGGACACACCTAAAGAGGTTTGTCTAGGGTTAGCTTAAAAGGGTATTATGTAGGTTTGTGGGTGAGGAAAGAAGGAAGAGAGGGAGGGAGGGAGGGAGGGAGGGAAAGAAGGGAAAGAAGGAAGGAGAGAGGGAAGGAAGGAAGGAAAAAGGAGGGGGCAAGGGAGAAAGGAAGGAGAGAGGGGAGGGGAGAAGAGGACAGGTGGGTGATATTAAGTGTCAGGGAAGTGCTTTATAAAGGCATGGTATGAAGAAACAGCTGACTAACCCAGGAATGTGGATGTATCCTTGCTTTATGTACACTACTCTATCATGCCTCAAAACAGAGACCAGGAGACACAACATGGAGATACAGTATCTGAAGGACCACATTAGAGGAGTATAGTTCATAGAGTTACTAAATGAAAACGTCAACTTACCACTGGTACTTTTGATTGGTGTCTTCGTTGAGGTTGAAGGAGGCTCTGTGCTAGTGGTTAGGGAGGTTGTGGGAGTGGTAGTTGTAGGTGTGGTGGTGGGGCTACTGGTGGAAGTGGACGTAGTGGGAGTGACGGTTGATGTGGAGAGAGGTGGGCTGGTGCTAGAGGTGGTCAATGGAATGGGAGTAGTGGAGCTTTGGGTGGAGATTGTGGTTGTTGGGGTGGTTGTGCTACTTGGTGTGGATTTGGTGGAAGTCGGGATGGTCACAGTAACAGGAGATGTTTGTGTTGTGGTGTGCGGCATGGTAGTGGTTGCAGACTGAGTTGATTCAGTCATCCTTGAAGTAGAAGAGGGCACACTGGATGATGTCATTTCATGTGTGGAAGCTGCAAGAGAGAAGAAATACAGATATTAGCAGTGGGTTGTGAGACTGGAATCTGTCAAGGTAAGGATACCAATAAGACATTTGTCTGACATTAGTATAAAGGGTTTTATGTAGATTGGTGCTGTGGAAAAGACCAATGTGGTTTGTAGTGTCACTGTGGAAGGAAGAAAGAAAGAAAGGAAGGAAGGAAGGAAGGAAGGAAGGAAGGAAGGAAGGAAGGAAGGAAGCAGGGAGGAATGGATGGACGGATGGACAGAGGGATGGATGGAATAAGAGACAGGGCAAGAAGGGGATAGGACAGTGATATTTTTTTATTTTTTTATTTATTTATTTTTATTACATTTATATCCCGCCCTTCTCCAAAGACTCAGGGCGGCTTACAAGCTTAGCAGTAGCCTTCATTCTATGTATATGCCTGCTTGTTAGGGCTTTCACACACACCCCAAGCGGCATTATTACAAAGTCAGCTTATTGACCCCGACAATCTGGGTCCTCATTTTACCTACCTCGGAAGGATGGAAGGCTGAGTCAACCTTGAGCCTGGTGGGATTCGAACCTGCACTAATTGCAGGCAGCTGGTGTTACTTAAGGAGGCATCAGCCCACTGCTCCACTAAGGCTCTATTAAATGTCAGTGAAGTGCCTAAGAAACTATCAAGAAGCAGCTTACCAACCAGTGAATGTGAGTGTACCCTCACTTTTTTTGCAATATATTTTATTGATTTTTTTTAAAACCCCCACAAATCACTTAATAATTGGTGCCATCCGTTGTCTAGGTTACATTTGTAAAACAATCATTAACAATTGATTTCTACAATCCATAATCCACACAATGGTTTTAGTTGATATCCTCTTTTCACAAAATATCCTCTTTTGCAAACATTGAGTTAATACAATTCTTATTGTTTTGATAGATAACAATTAAATATATATTTTTCCCCAATATTCCTAAAAATAATAATCACATCAATATAATGTTTATTTTCTATCCAATCATTCTGATTGCCTTTTCATAGATCCTGTTACAGTCCTTATTTTAGTTTGTTTGTCCCACCAAATTCTAGGTATTCTTTTTTTTATTTAAAAAGTTTTACAGTACATTTTAACTTTAATCCCCCCTCCCCCACCCCTATCTAACCCTCTCTCTCCCTCTCCCCCATTCCCTCCTCCCCCCTGACTTCCCAGAGCTAAATACAGGGTATAAAAACGAAAAACAAACATAAGCATCCATATGCTATCAATAATAAACTATTAATTCTATCACCCTCTAGCTCATATAAAATGATTACAAACAATATTAATATTACAGATAAAAAAAGAAAAGAAAAAAACAAAAAAGGAGCTTTACTTAAATGCTAAATAAAATTTCTTAATCCCAATCCTTATTCGTATTAATTTCAAAAAAAACAACTTTCATCTACTATTTACATTCTCCCACATTTCTCTAATTTCTAAACAAATTCTCAATTAGGCGCCAAGAGCGCCTATCTCTATTAACCTTATTAATCTCCAACCAAACTAAACTATAAGCAAAAATAGTTCTTGCATGTATCACACCAAGTGTCTCGCAGTTCCAGATCATCCTTAAGTTCAAATAAAAAAAGATTTAGGCAATCTAACATGACTCAGGAGACACTTAAAAAAAAAAGAAAAAACCAGCTTTATCCATCTATACGTCTAGGACACCATTCCAATCTCCAATGAAAATAAAATAAGAAAATATAAAAAAAATTAAAAAATCTATAATCCAATTAAGTAACCTTTATATGTAGTAAGTTAAAAAAAAGCCAACTTGTTGTTGATTAGGAGCTTGCATACCCAATCTTAAATTCAATAAATACTTTTGGTCCATAGCCCTAATATACGTTTCTTGCAAAAAACTTTCTTTCTCCTCTATAATGAATTTAATCCATTAACATTCTAAATTAGAAATTTAGTCACCAATCTTGACGCTCCAAAGCTTTTGGAGCACGTCTGAAATGGCCCCTGTATCTTCTTTGGACCGCACCCCTCCCACAGCTTCACTGTAAGTACGCTTTAGAGGTTCCATAACTTTCTGCTGGTCTTGCTCTTGCTCTCGTCTCGCTCGTATTAGGGCAGCACACGTCATCCTCCGCTCTCCAGCAACAACCGATGAGACTGTAACTTGATCCCCTCCAGCACCATTCTTCTCTGTCTGTCTATCTGCAACATCTTGAGGCTTTCCCTCGCCATATCCCTTTGCAGCTTCCAGAAGTGATAGGGGAGTTGCTTTTAATACATTGCTATAAAAATCATGTGCCTGGGCCACAGTAACCAGACGATATCTTTTACCTTCGTGCATCACCACCAGTCCAACTGGAATCTCCCATCTAAACTTGATATCACATTTCTTAAGTTCCTGTACAAGAAATGCAAAATCTTTCCTTCTCCTTAAAATCTTTGGAGGAATCTCTTTTAAAACCAAAACTTCTTGCTCAGCAACTACCAATTTAGTATCATAAGCAGCTTGAATGACTTCATCTCTAATTACTCTCTTTGTAAAATAGACCACCACATCTCTGGGTAACTTCCTCTGTCTTGCAATCCATGAATTTACACGAAAAATTTTATCCATACTTCCCTCAATTTCAGATGCTGACTGGCCCAATACCGCTTCCAAAGCCTCAGAGATCAGCTGCTTTAAATCTTCTTTAGAATTCTCCTTTAAGCCCCTGATTCTAATAGCATACTGCATCTGATGGTACTGAACAAGGCTCAATTCTCCATCCATTTTGTCCCTTATATTTTCATTCTCTAATACTTTGGCTTCTAATATAGAGTTCTTTTGACTGAGATCCTCCACTTTTTCATCCAGCTGTTGCACACATTCAGCTACACTTTCAATCATAGACAACATGTCTACCCTCATTGCTCTAAACTTCTCTTCCATCTTCTTCTCCAATTTCTCCTCCAGCTTTTTCAACTTTTCATCCATCATATCAGACATTAATTGTGAATGCTTTTCCAAGGCATCTTGTAAGTCCTTAAGCGTCAATGCCGGAGGAGGTGCAGGAGGAAGCAAAGCTTGCAACGAGGTCTGTTGCACTGGGGAAGACCCCGCACTCCGAAGAGCTTTAGGAGTTTTGGCCGCCATCTTTCCCCACTTTCACTTGTTGCGCACTTTCACTTTAAAGCTATAAAATCCATTGAGCTAGAGAGTAAAGATAAAAGTCCACATCACCTTGACCTCCTGTACCGCTCTGCCTGCCTCTTGATACTCAAAGGTATTTCCTTCTGGCAGGGGTGGTTGCTAACGCCTGGCTCTGCTCCAAAAATCACGGAACAGAGACGCTGCGCAGCTCGGAGCAACCCAGGCTTCGGGGGGGCTCAATCCTTCAGCCGCCCAAACTCTCAGCTCAGGCGGCCCCGGAGAGCTCAACCCCTACGGCTGTCTTCGGCGCCGCGTCGCCACCGGAAGTCCCAAATTCTAGGTATTCTTACTGGTTAAGATTTTCTCAAAAATTAATTACATTTTAAAATTTAACTCTATTTTCCATATGAACCATCTCACACTTTTACATTTCTTAAGGAATAGCTAAAATAATGAAAAAAAGAAAGGAAAGCAAGAGTAAAGAAGCATAAAAAATATACTACTTAAAATATATATCCCTCCTATGCTAATATATATTTATTTCCTAAATTTCTTATTCGTTTTAACCATAATTAAAAAAATGTTTAATCTTTAAACATTCCATTTAATACATCTAGTCATCTAGTCCCTTAACTCTTATTCAAAACATTTTTATCCATTATAATTTTCTTAAATTCAACCACATTTAAGTATCTAAAACTTTTCCTTTATCTAAAATCATTTCAATTTTTTTATATTACTCATACCAAGAAAGAACAAAAAAAGGGGAAAAAAGCATATTATACTATTTAGGGAATTCATTCCTCTTAGAATAACATATACATTCCAAAACTTTTCTATTTCTTTAGCCATATTCAAACAAATGTTTCTTTTTAAAATATTCTTTCTGGTAAGTCATATCGTCTTGGTTTCCACTTTAGACTTTTTCCTTTGCCCAGTATTTTTCTTAATCAATGTATTTTGCTGAATCAAAACGTTTTCTGAATGTTTGTAAATGTTGCTGTAGATATAAAAAGTAAATGAGGTGAAGTGTCTTTGTACAAGGCTTCTGCCTTTCCATGTTTGTTGAAAATATTTTTCTTTTTTTTCCTCTCCACTTCTCTTATCATTTCCTTTCTCTCTGATGTTCCTGACATCTCTACAGTCCATTTTATCCAATATGTTTTCTTGTCCTCAGATTTGTTTTGTAGTATTACGGAATAAGTTGTTTTTTCCAATTCTTGTGAATTTTTTCCACTAGGATTAAATCATGTTTCCTTGTTTTATCAAGTTCCATCATTATGTCTCAATTCTCAATTCTATATCCGTTTATCTGTTTAACTGCTCCTTCTCTGTTATTTTCTGGAAATTTTTGTTGTTGTAGAGTTAACTTAGAAAAAGATTGATTTATATTTTCAAAGTTATTTTGGATTTCTTTGTGGTTTAAAGTCATTGTTTGTTTGAATTAGTTGCAGTATACTATATATCTCCTCCTATGAACTGTAAGGATACCCCTAAAGAGGTTTGTCTGACCTTAGTATAAAGGGTTTTACATAGATTGGTGCTGTGGAAAATACCAATGTGATTTATAGTGTCCCTGTGGGAAGGAGGGAAGGAAGAAGGAAGGAAGGAAGGAAGGAAGGAAGGAAGGAAGGAAGGAAGGAAGGAAGGAAGGAAGGAAGGAAGGACAGATGGCGGAACAGTTGGCTGAAAGAGGGGAGGGGAGGGTAGAAAAGGAGAGGTGAGTGATGTGAAATGTAAGGTGAGGGAGGGAGGGAACAAAGGAAGGAAGGAAGGAAGGAAGGAAGGAAGGAAGGAAGGAAGGAAGGAAGGAAGGAAGGACAGATGGCGGAACAGTTGGCTGAAAGAGGGGAGGGGAGGGTAGAAAAGGAGAGGTGAGTGATGTGAAATGTAAGGTGAGGGAGGGAGGGAACAAAGGAAGGAAGGAAGGAAGGAAGGAAGGAAGGAAGGAAGGAAGGAAGGAAGGAAGGAAGGAAGGAAGGAAGGAAGGAGCAAGGGAGAGAGCGAGGGAATGAGAGAGCAGTCGAGAAGAGGACCAATAAGTGATATTAACTGTCAAGGGAAGAGGAAAACAGCAATAGAAAGAGGGAAGGAAGGAGGGAAGGACTTGAGAGGGGGTGAGAAGAAGATAGGACAGTGATATTAAATGTCAGGGAAGTGCCTAAGAAGCTAGCAAGAAGCGGCTTATCAAGCAGTGAATGTGGGTGTTCCCTCACTTTTTGTGCACTATTATATCATGCCTCAAAAGAGGTACGAGGACATACAACACTTGAGATGTCTGAAAGGCTATATCACAGCAATATAGTTGCAGAGTTGCTAAATGAAAATGCCAACTTACCACTGGTGCTCTTTACTGGTATTGTCATTGAGGTCGAAGGAGGCTCTGTACTAGTGGTTAGGGAAGTTGTGGGGGTGGTGTAGATAACAGTACTGCTGGGTATTGAGGTGGTGGGAGTGGTAGTTGTAGGCGTTGTGGTGGGGCTACTGGTGGAAGTGGACGTTGTGGGAGTGACGGTTGACGTTGTGGAGGGAGGTGGGCTGGTGCTAGAGGTGGTCAATGTAATGGGAGTAGTGGAGCTTTGGGTGGAGATTGTGGTTGTTGGAGTGGTTGTGCTGCTTGGTGTGGATTTGGTGGAAGGTGGGCTGGTCACAGTAACAGGAGATGTTTGTGTTGTGGTGTGTGGCATGGTAGTGGTTGCGGTCTGAGTTGATTTAGTCGTCATCGAAGTAGAAGAGGGCACACTGGATGGTGACATTTCATGTGTGGAAGCTGCAAGAGAGAGGAAATACAGGTAGTAGCAGTGGCTTGTGAGATTGATATCTGTTGAGGTAAGGATACCCCTAAAGAGGTTTGTCTGACCTTAGTGTAAAGAGTTTTACATAGAATGTTGCTTTGGAAAATACCAATGTGATTTGTAGTGTCCCTGTGGCAGGAGGGAAAGAAGTAAGTAAGTAAGTAGGTAGGTAGGTAGGTAGGTAAGGAGGGAGGGATGGGATGGGATGAGAGGAGGACAAATGTGCAATATTAATTGTTGAGGAGGAAGGGAGGAAGCAGGAAAAGAAAGGCAGGAAATAAGGAAGGAAGGATGGAAAAAGGAAAGGCAGAAGGAAGGAAGGAGGGATGGGATAAGATGGCAGGTGAGAAGAGGACAAATGAGCGATATTAAATGTCAGAGGAGGGAGGGAGGGAAGGAAGCGAGGGAAAGAGGGAGAAAGGAGGGATGGGATGAGAAGGCAGGTAAGAAGAGGACAAATGAGTGATAAAAAATGACAGGGGAGGGAGGGTGGGAAGGAAGGAAAGAAGGAAAGGCAGAAGGAAGGAAGGAGGGAGGGAGGGACAGGATGTCAAAGGGGACGAGAAGAGGACGAAAACAGCAATAGAAAGAGGGAAGGACTTGAGAGGGGGTGAGAAGAAGATAGGACAGTGATATTAAATGTCAGGGTAGTGCCTAAGAAGCTAGCAAGAAGTGAATGTGGGTGTTCCCTCACTTTTTGTGCTCTATTATATCATGCTTCAAAAGAGGTACTAGGACATACAACACTTGAGATGCCTCAAAGGCTATATCACAGCTATATAGTTGCAGAGCTACTAAATGAAAATGTCAACTTACCACTGGTGCTCTTTATTGGTGTCGTCGTTGAGGTCGAAGGAGGCTCTGTACTAGGCGTTAGGGAAGTTGTGGGGGTGGTGTGGATAACAGTACTGCTGGGTATTGAGGTGGAGGGAGTAGTAGTTATAGGCGTTGTGGTGGGGCTTCTGGTGGAAGTGGACGTTGTGGGAGTGACGGTTGACGTTGTGGAGGGAGGTGGGCTGGTGCTAGAGGTGGTCAATGTAATGGGAGTAGTGGAGCTTTGGGTGGAGATTGTGGTTGTTGGGGTGGTTGTGCTGCTTGGTGTGGATTTGGTGGAAGGTGGGATGGTCACAGTAACAGGAGATGTTTGTGTTGTGGTGTGTGGCATGGTAGTGGTTGCAGTCTGAGTTGATTTAGTTGTCCTTGAGGTAGAAGAGGGCACACTGGATGATGACATTTCATGTGTGGAAGCTGCAAGAGAGAAGAAATACAGGTGGCTTGTGAGACTGGAATCTGTTGAGGTAAGGATACCTCTAAAGAGGTTTGTCTGACCTTAGTATAAAATGTATTACATAGATTGGTGCTGTGGAAAATACCAATGTGATTTGTAGTGTCCCTGTGGCAGGAGGGAAAGAAGGAAGGAAGGAAGGAAGGAAGGAAGGAAGGAGCGAGGGAGAGAGCAAGGGAATGAGAGTGCAGTCGAGAAGAGGACCGATAAGTGATATTAACTGTCAAGTGAGGAGGAAAACAGCAATAGAAAGAGGGAAGAAAGGAAGGAAGGAGGGAGGGAGGGAGGGAGGGAGAGAGGGGATGGTAGAAAAGGAGAGTTGAGTGATGTTAAATGTAAGGTGAGGGAAGGAAGGAAGGAAGGAAGGAAGGAAGGAAGGAAGTAGCAATGGAGAGAGCAAGGGAATGAGGGAGCAGTCAAGTAGAGGACCAATAAGTGATATTAACTGTTAGGTGAGGAGGAAAACAGCGATAGAAAGAGGGAAGGAAGGAAGGAAGGAGGGAAGGAAGGAGGGAAGGAGGGAACGAAGGAAGGAAGGAAGGAGGGAAGGACTTGAGAGGGGGTGAGAAGAAGATAGGACAGTGATATTAAATGTCAGGGAAGTGCCTAAGAAGCTAGCAAGAAGCGGCTTAGCAAGCAGTGAATGTGGGTGTTTCGTCACTTTTTGTGCACTATTATATTATGCCTCAAAAGAGGTACGAGGACATACAACACTTGAGATGCCTCAAAGGCTATATCACAGCTATATAGTTGCATAGCTACTAAATGAAAATGCCAACTTACCACTGGTGCTCTTTATTGGTGTCGTCGTTGAGGTCGAAGGAGGCTCTGTACTAGTGGTTAGGGAAGTTGTGGGGGTGGTGGGGATAACAGTACTGCTGGGTATTGAGGTGGAGGGAGTAGTAGTTATAGGCGTTGTGGTGGGGCTTCTGGTGGAAGTGGATGTTGTGGGAGTGACGGTTGACGTTGTGGAGGGAGGTGGGCTGGTGCTAGAGGTGGTCAATGTAATGGGAGTAGTGGAGCTTTGGGTGGAGATTGTGGTTGTTGGGGTGGTTGTGCTGCTTGGTGTGGATTTGGTGGAAGGTGGGATGGTCACAGTAACAGGAGATGTTTCTGTTGTGGTGTGTGGCATGGTAGTGGTTGCGGTCTGAGTTGATTTAGTCGTCGTCGAAGTAGAAGAGGGCACACTGGATGGTGACATTTCATGTGTGGAAGCTGCAAGAGAGAAGAAATACTGGGTTGTGACACTGGAATCTGTTGAGTTAAGGAAACCCCTAAAGAGGTTTGTCTAACCTTTGAATAAAGCGTTTTACATAGATTGGTGCTGTGGAAAATACCAATGTGATTTGTAGTGTCCCTGTGGGAGGAGAGAAGGAAGGAAGGAAGGAAGGAAGGAAGGAAGGAAGGAAGGAAGGAAGGAAGGAAGGAAGGAGAGGAGGGCAGAAAAGGAGAGGCGAGTGGTGTTAAATGTAAGGTGAGGGAGGGAGGGAGGGATGGAATGAATGAAGGATGGAAGGAAGGAAGGAGGGAGAGAGCGAGGGAATGAGAGATCAGTCGAGAAGAGGACCAATAAGTGATATTAACTGTTAGGTGAGGAGGAAAACAGCGATAGAAAGAGGGAAGGAAGGAAGGAAGGAAGGAAGGAAGGAAGGAAGGAGCGAGGGAGAGAGCGAGGGAATGAGGGAGCAGTCAAGTAGAGGACCAATAAGTGATATTAACTGTTAGGTGAGGAGGAAAACAGCGGTAGAAAGAGGGAAGAAAGGAAGGAAGGAGGGAAGGAAGGAGGGAAGGAGGGAACGAAGGAAGGAAGGAAGGAGGGAAGGACTTGAGAGGGGGTGAGAATAATAATAATAATAATAATAATAATAATAATAATAATAATAATAATAATAATAATAATAATAATAATAATAATACAACCTTTATTGTCAAAGTACAACATGTGTACATTGAGATTAGCTGAGCCTCTGCCCGTGCTCTCTCCCCCCAACACACAGTGACAACAAACCCTCCATCTCACCCAGTGAATATTTGTGTACCCTCACTTTTTGTGTACTATTATATCATGCCTCAAAAGAGGTACAAGGAGATACATCACTTGAGATATCTGAAAGGCTATAACACACAAATATATTTGCAGAGTTGCTAAATGAAAATGCCAACTTACCACTGGTGCTCTTTGTTGGTGTCGTCGTTGAGGTCGAAGGAGGCTCTGTACTAGTGGTTAGGGAAGTTGTGGGGGTGGTGTAGATAACAGTACTGCTGGGTTTTGAGGTGGTAGGAGTGGTAGTTGTAGGCGTGGTGGTGGGGCTACTGGTGGAAGTGGATATTGTGGGAGTGACAGTTGACGTTGTGGAGGGAGGTGGGCTGGTGCTAGAGGTGGTCAATGTAATGGGAGTAGTGGAACTTTGGGTGGAGATTGTGGTTGTTGGGGTGGTTGTGCTGCTTGGTGTGGATTTGGTGGAAGATGGGCTGGTCACAGTAACAGGAGATGTTTGTGTTGTGGTATGTGGCATGGTAGTGGTTGCGGTCTGAGTTGATTTAGTCGTCCTTGAGGTAGAAGAGGGCACACTGGATGATGACATTTCATGTGTGGAAGCTGCAAGAGAGAAGAAATACAGGTAGTACCAGTGGCTTGTGAGACTGGAATCTATTGAGGTAAGGATACCTCTAAAGAGGTTTGTCTGACCTTAGTATAAAGGGTATTACATAGATTGGTGCTGTGGAAAATACCAATGTGATTTGTAGTGTCCCTGTGGCAGGAGGGAAAGAAGGAAGGAAGGAAGGAAGGAAGGAAGGAAGGAAGGAAGGAAGGAAGGAAGGAAGGAAGGAAGGAAGAAATAACAAAAGAAAGAAAGAAAGAAAGAAAGAAAGAAAGAAAGAAAGAAAGAAAGAAAGAAAGAAAGAAAGAAAGAAAGAAAGAAAGAAAGAAAGAAAGAAAGAAAGAAAGGAGTGAGGGAGAGAGCGAGGGAATGAGTGTGCAGTCGAGAAGAGCCTTGGTGGAGCAGTGGGCTAATGCCTCCTTAAGTAACACCATCTGCCTGCAATTAGTGCAGGTTCGCATCCCACCAGGCTCAAGGTTGACTCAGCCTTCCATCCTTCCGAGGTAGGTAAAATGAGGACCCAGATTGTTGGGGGC